>NW_020953943.1:635317-699739 GCF_900497805.2 Vombatus ursinus | reverse complement strand
TGTGTCTCCTCTCCCTTTCTCCTTCTCTGTGTCTGTCTCTGTCTCTGGGTCTATCTCTCTCCTTGTATCTGTCTGTGTATGTGTCTCTCTTCCCTTTCTCCTTCTCTTTCTGTCTCTTTCTCTCTGTGTCTCTCTTCCCTTTCTCCTTCCGTCTCTCTCTCTCTTTTTCTCTGTCTCCCCTCCCCATCTCCCTCAGTGTGTGTGTCTGTCTCCCTCTCTCTCTTCCTTTCACCCTGTATTTTTTAACAAGCATTTACTTGACACCTATTATGTACCTTGGAGTCCATCTACTCCGACCCACTCACTTTATCGATGAAGAAGCCAGGCCCCACAGAGGGGAAGTGCTCAGCCAAAGATTATATGCAGAATTGACTTCAAAAGAAGTTTCGAACCCAGGCCTTCTGGTTGTTCCCATTATGGACAGCTCTAATTGCTTGGAAGATTTTCCTTAAGTAGCATGTTTGGGGGATGCCAAGGAGATATGGCCACTGGACTCCTGCTGGCCAAGATGGAAATCCTCCAGGGTTCCTCTCTTCTACCTTTAGGATGTTGGCTGGTAGAACTCTGACAAACCAGTCCTTCCCACTACAGGCTGAGGGGGTGGGGGTGGGAGTCCAAACAGCCAAAGCTTTACAAAAGGAAACGCTAGGACTTCAAGGAGCCCTCCAGGAAACAGTGGAGAGGGAATATCAGCCTTGAGAACCTCAGCACTGGAACCCCAAGGCAGGGACAGCACTATTGTGCTCGGAGCCAGAGGCACAGAGCAGGTGTGGAGGCTGCCAAAGCTGCTGAGGCCAAGGATGGCAATTCTTCACACCCCTCCTTTCACCCTGATTCTCCTCATGTGAACATGTATCTATCTGTCACTTTGTTTCTGAAAAGTCTGCTTGCTTCCTGTTTCCCATTTGTTTTAAAATCTGGTTTTCTAAGAGAAATGTAATCTCTGTTTCATTATTCAAATGCAACGTAAAAAGGGTAACAAGAGAGGGAAGAGGCAGGGATGGCATGGGACAGAGACAAAGACAGAGAAAGAGCCAAAGAGAGGAGGTGACAGAGAAAGAGAGCAAGTGAGACAGAAAGAGGCAGAAAAAGGCAGAAACAGAGAAAGACAGCTGGCGTGGGGGTGGGGTGGGAGGAGGAAGAGTTAGGGAGAGATTTCACAACTGCAATATATATTCGGGGCAGCTAGGTGGCACAGTGGATGCAGCGTTGGCCCTTGGAGTCAGGAAGATCTGAATTCAAATCCATCCTCAGACACATAACACTTACTAGCTATGTGACTCTGGGCAAGTCACTGTAAGTAGTTGGGTGTGAAGAGGCTGTGAGTGGTGATGTCTTCCCTCTCCATTGTCTTCGAGCACAGGGAAGGCTGGGGCCAGTGAGAGGGAGGGAGCCACCCCACTGACTCTGCTAAGTGCTCCCAAGCCTCTCCTTTCCCCCCTTCAGCTTCCGGCCACTGTTCTCAGCCTGCCCCTCTGGGGCCAAACAGAACAAGCACATCTCTCTTCCACGGGACAGTCCGTCAAACACTTCATGAGACAAAGGAAGTGGGCCAACGGCCTGGGCTGACGTGGGGCCCTGCTGGGGGGAAACATCCCCACCCTTTTCAAAGGAAGAGGGACAGTCGTGGGAATCTCTCCCACACCTGAAATGTTCCTTTACACCTCTTCCCTCTTAAACAAGCCAACACCCAACACCCAACCTCCATCTACTTTTACACTGCCCTGCTTTCTGTCAGCAGGAGAAAGGGGGTGGGGGAGGGGGGTCTTCACTTGGCCCCTCCCACCCAAGCACAGAGAGGTCCTGGCAGTTGATACAAGTTGTCTACTGGACTAACATGGTATTCCCCACTCCTCCACTCCAGACACTCCGGGAGCCCTGTTAGCTTCCCAAAAGTCCCAATAGCATTCCAGTCGGGCTTCCCACAGAATACAGAGGCCATTCAATGGGCTACCCCCGTATCACCCAGTGAACACAGATGTGGTGTGAACAGGAAAGGAAGGGAAGGAATCACTTCGCCCACAGCATCCGGGCCTAGAGCCTTCCATGAAATGACACCCCAGGAGCTGGCCCGGCCTCCTGCCTAGTCCCTTTCACTCCGTCCCTACGTGCTCTGGTATTCCCATTTCCACAGCTCCCAAACACGCTCCCCCTGCACTTAGGACACACTGGGGCTCCCAAGAAGCTCGGTGAAAGCCCATGAGCGGAGCAGTGTGGCAGAAGCCTGGGGTCCAAACCTTCCGGGGGCCCTGCCACTTCCTCATTCCACCCTCAGACTCCACGAAGGACACACTGGCAGCTCCAGAAGGGCACCTCCAGTCTTCTCAGATCCCACATAAAGCAAGACCTGCTTGAAGACCCAACTACTTGTTCCTCTCCCCATTCCCTGGAAAGACCAAACCATGGCAAACCCGCAGCTGCCGGATGCTGGGGCCTGTTGCTCACATTCGCGATGATCTTCAGTGAGGCCACACCCCACCCAGCACCACCTCTACAGGTGCCACACAGGCAGGCAGCCTCCCTCGCCTTGCAGCCATCCCAGGGGAGGTCTGTCCATCTGGCCTGGGCCACCTCCAGCCGTTGCCACGGGGGCCTCGGCATGCCGGCTGTCCTTCCGTCAAGGGGCAGGGGCCCGTTCCCTCCTCTTCTCCTTGTCACCCCCTCCGCAGGCCTCAGCCGTCACTGTGCACCTTCCCGTGCTGCAGCAGGTTGCTGGGGTGGGTGAAGGCCTTGCCGCAGACGAGGCACTTGCAGGGCGCGTCTCCCGTGTGCACCTTCTCGTGCACAGCGAGATAGGCCAAGTCCTTGAAGTCCAGCAGCGGCAGGCGATGGGGCGGGCAGGGCTGTGCACACGCCGGTGCTGCACGAGCAGCGAGGGCCGGGCAAGGGCCTTGCCGCACGTGGGGCAGGCATAGGGCCGCTCGCCGCTGTGCGAGCGCTGGTGCACCGCCAGGTAGTTCGACTGCTTGAAGGCCTTGCCGCACGTGGCACACGGGTACGGGCGCTCGCCCGAGTGCACGCGGCGGTGCGAGGTCAGCGCGTTGGACTGCTTGAAGGCCTTGGCGCACAGCGGGCAGGCGAAGGGCCACGCCCGGGTGTGCACGCGCTCGTGCACGCTCAAGCTGTGGCTGTACGCGAGGCGTGCTGCGAGGAGTGCCGCTGCAGCTGGTAGGGCGACTTGAAGCGCTTCGGGCAGGCCGGGCAGGGGAAGGTGTGGATGCGGCGGTGTTCCTGGAGGAGGGGAGGGCGGAGCTGCCCGCCCCGCCCTTGCCCCCCCCGCCCCCCCCCGCTCTCCCTCCCTCCTGTCTCACTTTTCTCCACCTGGCCACCTCTGTTCCTGTGCCTTGGCCTTCTCAATTCAAGTCAACTCATCAGTTTTATTCAGCAAGTATTTATTAAGTGCATCCCGCGCGCCAAGCATTCTGTAAGAGCAGGGGATCTTACCACTCCAGGAGGGGGAGAGGGGCGGCTAAGAAAACACAAAAGCAGATGCGCTCCGCCCCGCTGGGCTCTTCAGAGCCATCACGGATACTGTTACCACTGGACCTTTAGGAGCCAAATACAACGTCGCGGATAAAACAGCTGAACTTGTCGTTTGGGTGTTACCACTGAAAATGGCCTGCTACGAGGGGCTCCCTAACAAATCGGGAGACTGTGTGTGTTTTTATATTGGATTTGGGAGATTTGTGAAATAAACTGTGAGGAGGGCAAAGAAACGAAAGGATAGACTTTTTTCCTTGTGAGAACTGCCTTAACATTTATGTTACGGGGGAATTTTTTTCTGTAAAGAGTCTGAGGAATTAGCACTTAGTATATTCTAGAAAGAATTTTTTGTGCTTGCTAAAGGGAGGGAAAAATGACTAATATAACGTTTCTGAAGAGACTGAATTTAACTCTTGAGGAGAAATAGGAAGAGGCTTCTTGGAAAGCTTTAATCAGTATCTGAAATGAGCTGAATGGTGGCTTCAGGTTTCCAGAAGTGAAGAGAGGTCAGTCATCTGCTTATAGTTAGGATTTGAGGCGACTCTGGCTGTGACTTTTCTCATGGTCAAAATACTATAAACAATTACTGTGGTTCTGTTTATTATTCATTTCATTTATTGATAAATTTTGTATTCAGTAATGTTAACATTTATTTAATCACACAATTGATTTGGTTTAAAAGGAAGTATGAGTAATTAGTATTTGGGAAAGTTCTTTGATTAATTAAATAAATAATATTTCATGAACTGGGATGGAAATGAAATCTAATTTGTGAGAAACATGTTGAAATTTTATTAATAAGGATAAAGAAAATATCCCAAAATACCCCTGAATTACTCTAGGGGCGGCATTCCCAATCAGGGATATGCAGAATGTATGAGAAATTTGTCAAGGGAGCATGGGGAAGATAGATAAATAACTAAATTATTCTACTGAAATATTCCAGAAACTGAATTTTATTCCAACCAGTGAAATCATAAAATCCTGGGATTATCCTTACAAATGCATAGTAAACACTAGAATATGCTTCTTTTCACACCGAACAGGGGAAAGGGAAAGGTTTACTGAAAAGCCAAATGGTACTCAACAAAATAGGTTGGGAACCCCTGCTACAGAGCTTGAGATAATATCAGGAAACATGGGAATGAGTAAAGAAGCAGGACATTGACCTACAAATAAGTGCGGTTGACCCTACTGTGCTTTATATAAATATGCAAGCATATATAAAATATTTACTTTATGTACAAGACTGCTTAATTTCAAGATGGATGAGGCGCTAACAGAGAGATCAGGAAAGACCTCATGCAGGAGGCACCAGGGTTGTGTTCTGAAGGAAGCCAGGGAGTCTCAGAGGGGGAGGTGAGGAGAAGGGAGAGCATTTCAGAGGCGTAAGACCAAGAGAAGGAAAGGGAATGTTGTGAAGAGGGAACAGGTAGCTAGAAGGTCAGTGTGCCTAAAACCAGGAGTAAAGGACAGGGAACAGTGTGAAAGAAGATTAGAAAGGTAGGTGGTCACCATATTACGGAGGGCTTTAAATGTCAGGCTGAAAAGTCTGCTTCTGACGCTAGGGGCAATAGGGAGCCACTGGGTGTTTTTGAGTGAGGGAGTAAAATGGTCACACCTGTGCTTTGGTAGCTGTTCAGAGAATGGACTAGAGTGGGTCTGAAGTCTGAAGTTGAGCAAGATGGTTGAGAGATACGGAAGAGGAAGAGTCGAAGACTTCACAGCTCATTGGCTGTGGGAAGCAAATAAAAGAGTTATCGGGAGCCCAGGTGACTTAAAGGACAGTGGGGCCCTGGACAGAAAGAGGGTAAACTCGAGGAAGGGTACGCCTCAAAGAACAAATAATGAGTTCCATCTTCAAAATGCTGAGCTCAAGACAGCCACGGATGAGCGACACCCAGGAGCAAGTCAGTAATAGCAGACTGGAGTTCGGGAGAAATATATGACAAGGGCTTGAGGGGATGTCTCGATAAAGGGAAGGTTTTCTAAAGCCGAGAGAGAACTGGGCACATCGGTAAGCAACCGATAGCTAAAGAGCATTTTAACATGGATGAAAGACAGGAGGGAAAATGATTAAAGAAGCAAACTCCTCGAGGAAAAGGGAGGGAATGGGGTCACCGGCTTCTTTTGGCCTGAAGGGCCTTGTCATCCTCTGAGACTGTAACACAGAAGTGAGTAGGGGAGGGCTGGGAAGGGGTAGAGAACAGGGGAGAAGCGGAAGGAGCTCAGTGGAGACGACAGTGGGCGTTTGTGGTCAGCACAGTCATTTGACTTTACCCAATAGTTCAGCATTAGGAACAGGGAAGACAGATGGTGGTAGTAACCCATGTCAGGGCATGGCAAGGCATGACTTTTGAGACAACGAGGGGGCAAGGGATTCAGGAAAAGAGGACAGGTATAAGTTGACCTGGTCAACCCTAGGGTCAAGTCTGTGAAAGGAGGAAAATGAGACCAGAGCAGGAATGACCTTGGACCTCGGAGGGACACAGGGAGAGAGACTGACCTCCCTCCTTCCTTCTCCAGCCTGTCTGCACCCCCCTCCCCTTCCTCTTTTCCTTCTTCCCCTTCCCAACGTCTTCTCCACATCTCCCCTTCTCCCTCCTCCTTTCCAAACCTCTGATCTTTCCTTCCCTGTTCACCGTCTTCTTTCTCAAAGTCTCCCCTTCCCCCTCCCCTCCCCAATGTCCTGTCCACCACATCTCCTTCTCCTCCTTCTATCTTCCTTCCCCCCACTTCACCATCTTCTCTTTCTCAGTGTGTCTCCTTGCCTCTCTTTCCGCAGCACCTCCTCTTTGCCTTTCTCTCTCCTCCATCTTCTCTCACTCCCTCCCAGCCCACCTGCCCCTCTTCTCCCCTGGCTTACCTGCAGGTTGCTGGCTCTCTTAAAGCCCTTGCCACAGGCCTCACAGGTGTGGGGCCGCCCCTCACTGTGGACCAGCCCATGACTCTTGAAATCAGAATGACGCTTGAAGGCGGCATCACACAGGGCACAGCGGAAGGGCTGAGCTGAGGTATGGACAACCTCATGGCTGAACAGCTCCCACGCCCGCTTGAAGTGTTTGCCACAGGCTACACACAGGAATCGCTTATCCTCCACAAGGCCCTCCCTGACCTCGAGGCCCGCCTGGGAGCCAGGCGACGCTGCCTCTGACTCTCCTTCCTCCTCGGCTGGGGCCTCCCCAGAAGCCTCAGCCACAACCTCGGCTGTGGAGGCCACTATCCTGCCTCGGATTAGACGGGCTGCAGAGTGGACCCCATCATCACTAATGAGATGGACGAGGCCCCGGATGGAACCAGCTCCCTGCTCTGGCTCCCCCGTGGCTGCTGGCTGCTCCTCCTCTTCCTCTGGGGACACTTTAGGCTCCTGGGAAAGGAAGAAATTGTGGGTTAAATGAAATCAGAAACAGGCCACCCCAAGTCCCTGGGAAAGCCAAAGACAAAAGGTTATTATGACTCTTGAGGGCACCTACACCCACCTCCCAGGTTCACACTCTAGGAGTCATCCTGGGCTCCTCACTATCTCTTACCTCCTATCCAAGCTGGTGCCAAGGCCTGAGGATATCACCTCTGCAGCACCTCTCAAAATATACCGCCTTCTCTCCTCTGGCACTGCCCCCACCATTCTCTTGCAGGCCCCATCACCTCACAGCCTGACCACTGCAATAGCTGTAGTCCCTCCCCACTCCAGTCCATCCCCCCTTCAGCCGCCAATGGGGTTTTCCTAAAGTGCAGGACTGACCATGTCACCCCCTACTCAACAAACCCCCCCATCACCTCCTGGACCAAATACGAAATGCTGTTTGGCATTTAAAGCCCCTCCCCCCTGCACCTCTCCAGTCTTCTTCTGCCTCACTCCCCAAAACGTACTGTCCTCTTCCATCCAGTGACACCGGCCTCCCGGCTGCCCCCAGAACAAGACCCTCTATCTCCTGACTCTGGGTGTTTTTTATGTCTCCCACAACTAGAATGTTCTCCCTCATCATCTCTGCCTGCTCGCTCCCCTGGCTTCCTTCAAGCCCCAGCTTCTCACCTTCTTTACCAATTTTAATTTCTGTGCTTTCATTCTATTCATTGTTTTTATTGGTCCTCTGTAGATCTTGTTTGTATGAGCTCCTTGTGGGCAGGGGCTGTTTCTGCCTTTCTTTGCATCCCCAGAACTTAGCACAGTGCCTGGCATGTAGTAGATGCTTAATAAATGCTTGTTGACCTGACCTACTAAGGGCCCCGGGAAGGTAGCAGTGGCAGCAGGGAGGGAGGCAGGTTCAGAGAAGGAAATGAGCCATCCCCAAAGGCCAAGATGCTGATGCTCATCGGACCCATAGGCTGTGAAAGAGACTTAGGCGAGATGGCTTTGGAGGGCTGCCCCTGGGCTCTGCCTTTCTCTAACTCTGTGTTTCTCTGAAGACAGAGGCAGAGGAGGAAGAAGGAAGGGGGCACGAGGACTGGGCCCCTGCTAGGGAGGCAGCTGCCAAGACAGAGCACAGGGAGCCCGGCCCTACGGCCCTCAACAGGAGCCCTCCATATTTGTCAGTCAGACCATCAGCTCCTTTGTTTTTGGTCTCAGCACAGTGACTGGCACACAGAAGGCGCTTAATCAATGTTTGTTGATTGACTGACACTGAATTTTCAGTCTGCTGGATTGTCAAGGCTCCCCATTATGTACCTGTGAAGTTGATTTTTTGAACCCAAGAAAATACCATTCTATTTATCTGTATTGGGTTTTGCTGCTTTAATATGGCCCAGTATTGTGGCTAATTAAGACCTTTCTCAGTCCTGATTAGGCAAACTACCCCACAGCATTCCTTTGAATGGCACATCAGGGTGCTTAATCAATGCTTATTCCCATCCTGTCCCTGGATCTCCTGATCCCATCACCCCGAAGCACACGATGAGATGCGGGTGGCCTCACCGGATCCTGAGGGAGCCCTGCTGCTGGCTTTGGTGGATGGGTGCTCACCAACCCTCCTTTTTTCAAACCTGCCCTGTGAGTGCATCAGCCTAGGGAGCCTGGCGGGCAGGGCTTCAGACCAGCTCCTTCACTGCCAGGGGCACTGAAGTGACTTGCCCAGGACCATCCAGATGGGACAGGACAGGACAGGACAGGGGGCTCCTCCTGACTGCAAGGCCAGCTCCCTATCCATGATGCTATACTGTCTCTCCCCTTCAATCCTATGTCAGGGATCTCCACAAGAACTGAAGTGAAACTCACTGGCTCCACCCTGCCCTTCCCCATCTCCATGACCTTTCAGAGACCGCCAGCAGTGGCTCAGGCATCTCCCCCATTTGGTCTTTCATTCGGCACCCAAGGGCAGAATTCATCTGGGCCACATCAAGCACGCTAGATTTGGCCTTTGGAGAAGACCTGGGTCCCAGCTCTGTCACTGACTATGTGTGACCTCGGACACGTCTGCTCCCTTTAGAAGGCCTCAGTTTTCTCATCTGTAAAATGAGGGAATTGCCTCAATGCCATCTAACACCCCTTCTGGCTCTAGATTTAGGGTACTCTGATCTAAAGATCTGAATACGACTTCTGGGACCCGTGACCAAGAAGAAGGAGGACAGCACCCTTTCTCTGAGCCACACAGAGGAGACAGAGTGATTCAGCTGCTTCCATGGGGTGCCAGGAACCCCAGCAAGGGAAAGCAGACTCAGTCAGCAAGCACTTTTTAGGTGCCTACTGCGTGCCAGGCACTGGGCCAAGTGCTGGGGATACGAAGGCAAAAAGAGTCCCTGTTCCCATACCTGGGGCTAGACTTCCACAGCAGGATAAGGCATTCCAAGATCTTGCGGACAGCCCCTCAACCAATCAGAAAGCGCTCCAAACTTTTCTATAAACAACCAGCTCCTCAAGAAAGAGCCCGAGAGGCGAAACTGGTTGCTACCAGTCGGGTTCAAGGACTGGGCTTCTACCAGGCAAAAGCTTTTCTCCACTGCGCTTGCTTAATAAGCTTACTGAATATGAACTGACACACCCCAAGGGTGGAGATAGCCGCCATTTTGAACATGGGACCCATGAAGTAGGTGGAGTTAACAGAACATGGGCAAATATGTGATAGGCTGTCCAGGAAGGGTGTAACTCAGATGAACTAGACCAATAGGGGCCCTGATGGGTGGAGTATAGATCTTACTAACGGTTTAAAAGTTGATTCTACCACTACACCAGTGCCCACGTGCTACTAAAGTGCATTGTGCCTGCTTCTCTCGAGAGAAGCATAATAAAGACTTTCCTTCACTCACTCACTGTAGTAGATTTTTGTTTCAGATTTTTCTAACATACCCACCCGAGAGGCAAAGATGATCAAAAAGGCAAACGGTAAATGTTGGATGGACTGTGGGAAACCAGGAACAACAACGCACTCCTGGCGGAGCTGTGAATGGGCATGGTCATTCAAGGAAATAATAGGGAATGGTACCCAGCTGTACCACTGTTAGGCCTAGGCCCACAAAAGACAAATGAGAGAGAAAAAGGTCCTACTTGTACAAAACATATTCATAATAGCTCTTTTTGAGATGGCAAAAAATTGGAAATTAAGGGGATGCTCATCAATGGGGACATGGCTGAATAAGCTGTGGTATGTGAATGTGATGGGTCACTACTATGCCATAAGAAATGAAGAAACAGGGGGTTTCAAAAGACACAAAAAGACTTGTATGAACTGATGCAGAGGAGGGCGTGAAGCCAGGACAATTTAGACTCTAAACATCAACGTTTCAAAACTGAACAATTTTGAGGACTTTTTAAACTAAAAACCAATGCAATGGGCAAGGAGAGCCAGGGAAATAATTTACACACTGACAACAATCTGGTAACAAAAAAAAAAAAAAAAAGCTGCCAGAACTCTGACCAATAATACCATGATATGCAATGACCATTCAAGATTACAGAGAAATGATGATGAAACACGCTATCCATGTCAGAGAGATGACAGATTGAGGGTGGGAATGAAACATAGATTTTTGTGTACAGCCATTGGAGGAATTTGTTTTGCTTGATTCTGCATATTTATCAAAAGAAATTTGGTTTTTTTTAATTCAATGGGATGGGAAAGTAGGAGTGAAAGAAAATATGTTTCTGTTAACTTTTTTAAAATAGGAAAGGTGGGAGTCCCAGTGCTACATATGTGAAATGTTGCATGCACTTTCAGATGAGGTCACCAGGGTTTTTAGTTTTATTACTTAACTGTTTTGCTTCATTATGAAGGATATCTCCCAAAATAGAAGTAATCTGTAAATGTATTAATGTCAAAACAAAATACATCAATAAAACTGAAAGTGACAAAAATAAAATAAACCAAGAGTAAAGATATTAAGAACAGCTAAAAAGTCCAAATAGCTATTAATAAATGTTGCTGACAAAGGAAAATGAATCAACAGGTGAGAGGCCTAGCCTCCTGAGGAATCCCTGGAGGGCTGGGAAATCAGAATTGTAAAAGCAGAATCTCTGGCCTGCACAGCAGGAAAAAAAAGGCAGCACTGGAAAACCTGACTCCTTGGTGGCTAACTACTGAGAAAAACAAAAGAGAAAAGTACTGACTGGGAATGTAAATGCAAGAAGTGAAGGACAATCTGGAAGAAGACAAGCAGAAAGCAGTAGCATGAGAAGAAAACGTGATCTCTATACATACAAGTCAAAAAACCTAAACAGCATAATGCCGCAAACAATACGAGAAAGATTTCCAGAACCTCTGAACACAGAAAACAAACAGCCAAGTGAAAGAATCCACAGTCACCTCTAGGTTAAAAAAAAAAAAAACAAACAAACCCTACACTGCAAACTCTAAGACAAACAGTGGTTAAATTGAATAATTCCAATGCCAAACAACAAGTTTTGCAATTGACCAGGGGAAAAGACCTTCAAATATAGAAGAAAGAAAATTCAAGTAACAAAACTATTCTGCATGCACCAGAAACTGCAAGAGGGAATGGAATATGATGTGTCAGAAGAGCAAAGGCACTCCAGATGCAGCTCAAGGTAACGAACCCTCCAAACTTGAACCTAACCATTCGTCAGAAAGGTAGATACTCAGTAAAAAGGAACATCTGATGCATTCCAAAGAAGAAAACCAGACCTGAACAAATTGTCTGCTCGACAACAGAAATAAAAGAAAAGTAAACAAATATAGCAAGGTACAAGGAAGGCACAGATAATGAAATAAATTACCCTGGGGTTAAAAGAAGAGAAAATACACAAAAAGAGAAATATATTTGTGAAGTTAATGAAAACAACAACAACAAAATAACATCAGAGAGCCCACTGAGAAATTTCCTCCTAAATATTACACAGGGAGACAAGGATGAAAGCAGGAGTCAAATAGAAGTGATGGTGGAGAAAGAGACCCAAAACTTCATGGGCAAAGCCTCCCAATACTCTGTCTACAAGTGAATCAGTGATTTTTGTGGGACTAAATTACAGAATGGGAGGAAGCATAAAAGGAAAGAGGTGAAAAAGAGAGAGGAGAATGCGATATACTCTAATCAAGTCAAAGGCTAACAATGAAGGGAAAAAACTTCTGTAGTTTCTCAGAAAAAAAGAAAGTCTATCAGAGAATAGGCAAGGAGGCAAAGGGATTGAAACGGGGGAAAGGAAGGCAGGAACCTTGAAACAATGGTGGGAAGGGATCCCACTGAAGAAGCCTACCATGGGGGAAGAGACATGGAGATGGGGACCTTACAATGGGTATAATCTGTGGGGCTTAGAGACTCCACTCATCCTGCCTCAGAAGGAGAGAAATCAGAGCTCCTGGGAACAGCTGGCATGCAGAAGAGTGGGAGGGCCTGGACTCAGGGAGGAGATTTCATGGAAAAAGGCAAAAAAAAAAATTACCATGGAGAAAAAAATGGTATAGGAAGGACAAAGATTAATGTTGAACTGCACAATTGGAGACAAAGAAAAATTCCTAGCACAGAGCAGTATCTTCTCTATGAACTACAGTAACTGGTATATCTAAAATAGAGGCACAACACATAAATGGGGATTGGGGGTAAGACCGCCAAGACAATCTCACAGAAACTGTTTAGAAGAGGGAACTCAAACGAGGTGCCTTGGTAGGTTTAATTTCCATGAGAAAGACAGAAACTAAAAAAGGACTAAATGAGTGTTAGGACCGTTAATCAAAGGATGAAAGACTAGAAGCCACAGAAAGGGAAGGGAAATAATAAAGAGAACAGAGAGAAGAAATCCTTCTTAGAAAAACAGGCAGAACATGAAATTTTAAAACCTAAAAGAAAATTAGTTGAAGGGGAGGAAAGGGAGAAAGATTTTACCTAACAGAGAAAAAAGAGGGAAAGATGAAAAGAAACTAATTATGTTTAAGCAAAACTAGGGAAGGGGATAACAAACAGGAGTGGGGCAAGGGCTTGAGGGTTTGAGGAAGAGAGCCAGTGAGAACAGGGTTGCCTTAAAATAGATTAAGCTAAAATAATTGAAGGAGGAAAAAGTAGTCTTTACAGAGGAAATGAGGGAAAATCCTAATTCAGAAAAAAAAAACAATATTAGAGACAAATGGAGGAAGATATAAACCTAATTCTGATAACTTTAAATATAAATGGATTAAATAATCCAATAAATAATCCAATAAAACAAGAGTGATAATTAGATAAGAAAACAAAACCCACAATGTGCTGCTTGTAAGAAACAACTGAAAAATTAAATTTGTAATAGACAATAAAGACAGAATAAAATCGAGAGACTGGAACAAAATTTGCTCCGCCTCAGATGAATACAAAAAAGCAGGACTCGTAATCAAGCTGCTGCACCAGCCTAGCACTGGGTTCATTCATGGCAATGGGGAGCTCTCTCACTCGAGCTCCTCGCAAGGCCAGGTGGGCTTTTCCGATCTTTCTTCTCCAAGGCCAAGAGCGCTCTCCTTGGGAGAGAAAGCAGAAACAGAGCCAGTAACGAGAAGCGACTGGCTGACATCCTCCATCCGCTCCGCAGCTGCTGTCCACTCTTCTTTGGATTCTCCTTTCTCCCAGCAGACAGAAAAGCAGGCACACAAAACTGTCCCCCCTCCTGATCCTCCCCCTAGAATCCACTGCTCCTCTGTCCTGCCAGCGGTCGTTCCTTACCAACAGAGCAGAAGAGAATCGCGACTTGTCGCGGTGGGGGATAGGAATGCCTTGCGCTCCCCGCTGCCACCTACAACCTTGCCCTTGTCACTCCGTAGCTTCTGCCCCTGAGGTTCATTCAGTCCCTATTTTTACCAAGTCAAGATTAAGGCGGCTGCTATCTGGCAGCCCCAGGCCCTTCTCCTTTCCTCCTCGGTGAGTTGTGTCTGGCTCTGGGTCTCCTTCCCTACAGGAGACTGAATTCAGCCTGCATACTGATAACCTGCCAGTTCCTCAACTTCATTTCCCAAGACTGCTCCACCTCACCTCAGCCACACCCAAGTGCTCATGAACTCTGAAGTCCCTTTCTGTGATCATAATGTTTTATAATTCCATCGTTACCTCTGCTTTACGACTCCTAATCCCGTTCTCTGTCCTCACCTTGACCTCGATCCCTCCACCCCTCGGTTCTTTCCAGACCATCACCACCGAAATAGCTGCACCGCCTCCCTTCTCCATCTTGACCCCTTGGGGAATCACGTCAACTCTTCACTGGCCTCATGGCTCCAGTCCGTTGTTCCCTTAACTTATTGCTAATCTTGCCCTGACAAACCTCAATCTTGCGTCACTGCCCTCACCCCTATTCAGATGCTGCTGAACAAAGCTGGAGAAAATCACACAGCCATCCTGACTGGCTTCCCTGCAAGTTCATGTCACATAATCTCAACAGGGCCCTCGTGGCACAAGGCAAGCCTTTGGCAGATCTCTAAGCCAAAGGCTGGCAAACTCTGGCCAGTGGCCTGTCTCCCAGTTCTTGTCCATTTCCCAAGTGAAGAATGATTTTTTTATATTTTTAAACAGAATTTTATTATTTTTTATTGCAATTGACTATTATATCAGGGACTATACAATAACAGGCGATGGCTGGATTTCCTCTGCAGAAGTCTGCCAACCTCTGTTATAATCTGTTCACTATCCCACCCACCACAATAGTTGTCCCAAGCCTTTTCCATCCTCCTCAAACCTCCCAAGGCTCCCCTCTCCCCACCCGCTCAGCTGAGAGCCTCACCTCCAATTTCACTGAAAAACTTTAGGCCATTCACCAAGAGCTGATCTTCTCCCCTCCTCCTCATTTCACATGGTTCGGGTGCCTTCCCCCACATCCTTTTCTGCCAGTCTCATGATGAAGCGGCCCTTCTAGCCAAGGTGAATGCCTAAACAGGCCTAAACAAAGTGGTCCACTCCATGCCCCCTCCTTTGGAGGACTGGCCCCTCTCCCCATTGGTTCACTTACCATCAATCTTTCCCTCTCCACTGGCGGCTTCCTCACTGCCTGCAAACATATCTGTCTCTCCTCCATCCTCAGAAAACCCTCCCTCACCCCATCCATCCCTGCTAGCTGCCATTGCACATGTCTTCCCCCTTTCTTGGCTACACTCTGAGAAAGCCACCTGAAATTGGCATCTTCTCCTCCCCCACCCCTCCATCCTTCTCTTTCCTCCCTCTCCCTCTCTCCTCTCTCCAATCTGTCTCCTCTCTCTCTATTTCTCTCTCTCCGTCTCTCTCTCTCTCCTCTCTCTCTTTACCTCATACATCTTGACCCTTTGACACCATTAATTGCCGTCTTCTCTTGAGATTTGATGACCCTACTCTCTCCTGCCTGTCTGACCACTCCTCCTCAGTCCTCTTAGCCAACTTGTCCTCTAGGCCAGGTCCACTAACTGTGGGAGGCCCCAAGTCCCAAGCCCTCTTCTCTCCTCCCTCAATCCTCTTTTGCTTGTGATCTTATCAGCTCCCATGGGTTCAATTATGATCTCTATGTCGACGACTCTCAGACCTCCAGGCCTGACCTCTCTACTAACCTCCAGTCTCACATCTCCAGCTGTCTACTGGGCATCTTGCAATGGATGGCCCACAAACATATTGAACTCATCGTGTCCAAAACTGATCTCACGATCTTTCCTCCCAAAGCCTCCTGTCTTCCTGACGTCCCTGTGACCATCAATGGTACTATCATCCTTCAGGCACTCAGCCTCAGAAGCCAGGTGCCACCCCTGCCCCTCCTAGCCCAGTCCCTCCTCTCCTCTGACTCTGCCACTGCCCTGGTGCCACCTTGACCCCAACAGCCTTCTCCTGGTCTCCCAGCACTCAATCTCCCCTCTGACCCATCCTCCCTCAGCCGCCAGGATGATTCCACCAGTGCTCACATCTGACCAAGCCACTGTCCTGCTCAAGGTCTCCCACAGCTTCCCGATGCTTCTCAGATCAATACAAAATCCCTGGGTCACCCTTCAGAGCTCCTTATACCCTGGCCCCTTCCTGCCTTTTCAGCCTCATGCTCTGCTGCCCTTCACAAATCCTGTTCCAGACCACGGACTCTTCCTCTGTACTGGAGTCATTCTCCTGCCTCCGGACCTTTGCTTGGCTCTGTCCCCCATGCCTGGGATGCTTTCTCAGCTCACTCCCCACTTCCTCACAGAAAGCTGCTCCTGCCTCTTCCCATTGGCTAGTGCCAACGCCCCAAATTTCATGGCTTTGCTGATCTGGTTACAGCTTGACTTCCCAGCTAAGCAGCACTACAGCCCTCAGTCAGGAAGACCTGATTTCTAATCTGGCCTCACTTAACTAGCTCCATGAATCTGGGAAAGTTTCTTCATCTGCAAAATGGGGATGATAAAAGCTCTTATCTCCCACAGTTGTTGTGAGGATCAATGAGATAATTGTAAAGTGCTTAGCACAGTGCCTGGCACACAGCAGGCGCCACATAAATGTCAGCGATGATGATGATGATGATGATGATATAAATGCTCCTTGAGGGCAAGACAATTTTTCCACTTGTCTTTGTGCCCACCACATCTTACACACAGTAGGTACTTCATTAATGCTTGCTGGACTAGACTGGATTCCCAGAAGCCAAGTTCTGAGTTCCAATCCTGGCCCCACTTTCCACTACCTATGTGACCCTGGGAAAGTCCCCCTCCTCTCCAGGCTTCACCTTTCCCAAGACTCTGTCCCACCGCAGGACCTGTAAATGCGAATGTGTCCCCCCCCCAGACCTAGCCAAGGCCAGGATGGGAATTAATAGCAAAGCTACCTCTCACCTACCATGGACTTCAGGGCCTCCAGGGCCCCAGAGCCCTTCTGACCAGCAGTGGTGTCCAGGGGACCTGTTTCCCTCATGGGGTGATGCCTCCGAGGAGACGACCGGCAGGGTGGTAGGGCCTCCAGGGCCCCAGAACCCTTCTTCTGGCCAGGAATAGTGTCCAGGGGACCTGCTTCCCTCACATGGTGGGGCCTCTGAGGAGACAACCGGCAGGGTGGTAGGGCACTCACACCTTCCCTGAGCTGTCTGCACTGGTCTGTGGAGTCGTACTCCATGTCTGCCAGAGAGACAAGACGTCTGAATCCTAGAGGGGTCTAGAAGCATGTAAAGGCAGGCAGAATGAAGCCCAGAAGGCCGCCTGGAGAAAGGGGTCAGGAAAAAGAGGGTTTGGCCAGGAAAGGGCCTGAAGCCCTCACCAGGGATGGCTCAGGCCTGTGAAGACGGGAATGAGGAGTCTGGGGAGCGAGGGGAGAAAAGAAGCACCTCAGAGAAGACACAGAAGGATGAGCACTTGGAATCCCTGGGGCACGACCTGGGGAAGGCAGGTTTCAGCCACTTTCTGGGCCTCAGCTTCTCCTCTTCTGTAGCCTGAAGTGAGCAGGACTCAAGGACTTCTGCCCCAGAAATCCTCGATGTGCACCATGGAGGGTTCGTGCTCCCTCTCACAATGACCCTCATACGATGGCTCCCTTCATTCCACGCAGTCCCCAGTCCTCCATCCATCTCAGTGTGGTCTCTCCAGCAGCTGGGCCTTGCCTCAGCTCTTCCCTTCATATGGATCTCTCAGTCATCACTTTGATTCCCCTTCCAAATAGCCCACCCGCAAAAAAAGCTGCCCCTCACTTCTCTGAAAATACATGCCCCTGACCACCCCCAGACCCACCCAAGTCCCGTGGCCTCCAGAATCCTAGTGTCGTCTTTTCCTTCAGACCTCCTCCCCCAGCTCCCCCCCACACAAAGGTCTGACCCCAATCCTAACTGGGTGGAGGCAACGGGAGTGGAACCTTCCACAGTGTGGAAGGCTTGCAAAGCACTTTCCAGACAATGTTGCATCCCAGAAAAGGTGGTCATTAGGCTATTATTACCCCCATTTTCCTTATGAGGAAACTGAGGCTCGAAAGGAACAGCAAAATACCCTGGTCATGCAGCTAAGAAGTGTCGGTACAGATTCCAGGTCCAGAGATCTCTGCACATCGTTCTTTTTCTCTGACTTGGGACCCTACCCTGTGGAGGTCTCTGACCAGAGGCTGGATGGCCACTTGCAGGGGAGCTGGGCCCCTCTGCCCCTTCCAGCTCTAAATCGATGACTGAGTGAGCCAGGATGGAGAAGGGTTCTAGGTTAGGGAAGGGTAGGGGAGCTCTGATCCTGACCCGCCCCAATGCCCATAAAGCTCCCCACCACTACTACTGGTCCGTTCCTCTGGGGCCTCTTATTCATGGAAGCCCATCAAGTTTCCCTTGGATGGCCAAGCAACAATGACAAGCGTGGGCCAACCAGCTGTAGGATCTGGGGCCCCATCAAGGGAGGTATGACCTGAACAGGGCCTCCCTCCACAAGGCCTGTCCTGAGCCACTCTGCCCCTGTGCCTGGCCACCCCCTCTCCCACCCCAGCCTCAACTGAAGACCCCGGGAGACCTGGGACTTCTCCAGCTGTCCTCGGAGCTCAGGACGCAGATGGAGGAGCCACCCAAAGGCCAGGGCAGAGCACACGCCTCTGGACAGGGAAGTGCCAGGTTTACTCAGGGCACTGAGTCCTTTGGACATGTCCCCTCACTCTTCCATGCCCGTTTCCTCCCCTCTGAAGCCCCTTCGAGCTCTCATCGATAAGCCCGGCCCAGCTCCAGCCTCCTCTGTAGAGGCCCAGCCCACGTCCCCATCCACAGCAGAATCTCCCAACAAAGATGAGCTCCTTTAGGGCCGGGTCTTCTTTCACCTTTGGCCCTGAGGCCAGGCCTGGCAGGCAGCAGGCGCCTGATAGCGTGGTGCTTGGGAGGCCAACCCCTGCTCCTTCCGATGCTACCATCTCTCTTGCCAAGGTCCTCAGTTGGGCCATCTCTGGCCTCCACCCATGCCCTGCTTATTCTTCCTTATTCCCCCTCAGACTACCCGGCCCCTCACCCAGATCTTAGAACCTCCCAGCAGCAAGCCCTGAGTCTGACCCAGACTAGAACAAGAATCTCCCACCACTGGTGGCCTGCCAGGCAGGCACCAGCAGGGTAGGCCAGACTACTCTTGGATAGCTCCGCGGTCCGATCAGTCCACCTCAGTCTACACCTGCCCACCCCCAATGCTGCTGGAGCCACCCTCCTGGCCCAAACAGTCTAGTCTAGCCCCTGTCCCAGGTGACAGCCCTTCCGCAGCTCTCAGGGTCCCCCAGTGCCCTCCACGAAGCCCCATGACATAAAGCCCAGCCCTCCCCAGCAGCTTTGCCTGAGTCTCGACAGTGCTCTGGGCTGGACTCCACCAGCTGGAACCCACCCCTCTCCCATGTGTGCATGACTGGGACAGCCTCCAAAGCAGCAAGAGGGACCCCTGGGGGAAGACTCCTCCCAGCCTGGTGTCCCCCAGGCACCTTCAGTGACTACATTTCATCACAATCAGTCAGCAGTGGAACAAGACCTGTGTGGGATGTGGCCCCAGAGGACTGATGTCACCTGCATCTGTCACGCAGGGCTCCCCACGCAGGAGTAGGTCCTGCAGGTGTCATGAGCCCCACTCAACAGATGAGGAAGCTGAGGCCAGGGGAGTGTCACAGCAGGGTAGGTTGGAACCCAGGCCCCTCAGGGGAGCTCAGCCTCAGGCACCTAGGCTGTACAATGGGGCCCCCACCCCCGCAGAGGGCGGATCCGGGTCCCTTCTTGGTAGCACAAGAAAAGCACTGTGTGCACTGCAGCTAGGGGGCACCCCGGGGCACAGAGTGCTGCCCCCCACCCAGTTCAAATTAGGCCTCTGACACTTGTCAGACTCCTGATTCAGGGAAAGGCATCGGAGCCTCGGTTTCTTCATCCTAAAAATGGGGATGATAATGGGACGCCTGCAGACGTTGGCTGTTGATACGATGGATGGACAGAGGGACCGTGACAGATCAGGACCCTGGCTTGTCTTTGCTTCTGCCTTTGAGGGCCGCAGGACCAGGGATGGGGACCTCCAACAACAGGGAGAACAAGGCAGAGAACGCCACCGGGAAGTCTGCTTCCGCCTTCCTTCCTTCAATAGACACTGATTGAGCACCTACTGTGTGCCAGGCCCTAGGCACAACATGGCTGCTTGGGTTTCCTTCCCACAGCCTCGCACACAGTGGGGGTTTAATCAATGCTTGTCGATGTGACTGGAGGAGAAGGTGGACCTGGGGGAACTGTGGAAAGGCAGAGGCCCTGGGTTCAAATCCATCCCTGCTATTTCATGCCATTAGATTGCAAGCTCCTAAAGGCAGAGGCTGTTCTCTGCCTCTTTTTGTATCCTGAGCACCTAGCACACAGTAGGCACTTAATCTGTGTTTACTGAATCACTGCCTGCGTGGTCTCCCCTACTTTATAATGTAAGGGAGACTGGTCACCCCCACCCCACACCCGGCTCTAGAGCCATGATCCCAGGAGACCTAGGTTGGAATCCTGTCCCTGATGCTAAACAGATGTGAGATCTGGGGCAAGTTATTTCATCTCCCTGGGCTTCAGTTTCCTCATCTGTACAATGGGTCACAGTAAAGAGGACTCCTAACCCGTCTTGCAAACTTTAAAACACCCCTTCCTTCCAGCTCCCCCTCTGAGTCTCAGTTAACTCATGGGTAAAAAGGGGTGCGCCCTCCCCCTACACCCACAATGGTCTCTCCCAAACCCCCCCCAGGCCCGCAATGATCCCCGCCCACCGATTTCCATATATGGAAATATCCCACCCAGCGATCCTTGCACATCAAGACCTGCCATAGGCGGGGGGGAGGGGGGGCGCACTTAGGCAGCATTTCACAGACGGGGATTGGGGAGAAGGAGGGGGAGATCCTGCGCCCCACCACGTACCCAGAAGCTCTGCTTTCACTTCCCCACCCCGTTTACACAATGGTTGCTCCCCCCTCACCCACCCAGACCGGTCCCTTTCCCTTCCCTCCCCCCAGCCAATGGGCGCGCCCACCCCGTCCTGCTCATTCATTGGTTCGGTTCCACACTCCGCGCCCCACCCCCGCGACTCCGGGACAATGGTCTTTCCCCAGTACAGGCGCACGCGCCCCTCCCCCTGCAGAGAAGATGGTCTCGCCCACTCCAGGCAGTGGCCTCGGCCCAGAGAAAATCCTCCCATCCGTGTGAGGGTTGGCGCCTACTGAGAAAGGCTGAGGCTCCGAGCGAGGGACTCACCGGAGCCACGGCAGCCAGCTCGCTCCTCACCCCCCTTTTCTGCCCTTCCCATCCGTCTGGCGGCCCCCTCAAACCCTTGCGACCCCCCTTTTCCAGCCAGCCCACACTTCCGCTTTCCCCGGCTCGCCCCAACAGCACCACGTGACTGGAACTGTGGCGCGACGGCGGGATCGCAACGCGCATGCGAGCAGTGGCTCTGGGCGGGCGGGGGACTGAGAACGTGGAGCTGGGCCAGTGCGCAGGCGCATCCGCATCCCCTTTGGTGCACCTGGGTCGGATGGGTTCACATTCACTGGTTAATGGACCGCAAGGCCAGTGACGCGTAGGCATTCTCGAGGGCAACCCAGTCCAGTTATATCGATGGGGAAATTGAGGCCCAGGCGAGGAAGGGATTTCGGAATAAGAGAATGCAGAATCAGAAAGAGCCTTGAGATCATCGAGATCTCCTTACCCCCCCATTACAAATGGGGAAACTGAGGCTCGAGATGGCACTATTCAAATGATTGGAGGACCTCAGATCTAGAATCTCAAAGAATATAGATATAGACATAGATACATATACATGTATGGCAGTATGTCCATATGCATACATATATGCACATATGCGTGTGTATACATGATAGGAATGAAAGAGAAATGGCACTTTCAGATCTCAAGTGACATTGAAAATCAATCACCATCAGACTCCTCGGGGCCATTAATAAAGCAGATGAGTAGACTAGACTAGATAAGCAAGAATGAGAAACCATCAAATCTAATTAATTTAAAAGCATTCATTAAGTACTACTGCACTGAGCACTGGGGATACAAATACAAAATCTGACTGTCCCTTCTGTCAAGAAGAGAATTCTAGAATCTGGTAGGGAGAATGATGACAGGTAAACTAAGAACTTGAACTAGTAGCAGGAATTCTTAACCTGGGGTCTTTGGGGAGAGCAGAAATGTACATCTTTATTTTCATTAACCTCTAAATAAAATGTGGCATTGTTCCCAGAAGGGGTTCATAGGCTTCACCAGACTGGTAAAAGTTCATATCACAAAAAAAAAAAAAGAGGTTAAGCACCCCTGGTCTAAAGTGAAAACTCCCTGTGTTACAAGAATTGCTGGGGAAACTGGAAAGCACTTTGTCAAAAAATTAGACCAACAAATTATAGCACCTTCTTCAACATGTTCCAGATAGATACTTGACTTTGATGACAAAAGGTCATATCCCTGTCTGGTGGCTCCTTCTGTACTACCTATAAACATATCCATGTCTTCCTCATCCTCAGAAAAAACCCACTTAACTGTCTTCCTGTGTCTCAGGCTCTTGATAAGACCTGCTCCAATCAGGAGCTAATTATTTTCCTCTCACTCTCCTTTTAACCCTCTAAAATCTGTCTTCCAGCCTCATCATTCCACCCCAACTGTGCTCTCCAAAATGACCGATGATCTCTTAGTTGCCAGATCCAGTGGACTTTTCTCATTCATTCTTCTTAACCTCTCAGTCATCTTTGATGCTGTCAATCACTCTCTCCTTCAGGATCTCCTCCTACCTGTCTGACCTGTCTGTACTCTATCTGCTTTGCTGGATGGATCCTCAGCCAGATCACCCCTTGTAACCATGAGCTCTGTCCTGGCCCCTCCTCTCTTCTCCCTCAAAACTACCTCACTTGGTGATCTCATCAGCTCCAATGGACATAATTATCATGATTCTGAAATCTTCCTATCCAGGTCTAACCCCTCTACTAACATCCAGTCTCACTTCCCCAACTATTTCAGACATCTGAAACTGGATGTCCAGTAAATATGATAACAATAATAATAATTGACATTTATGTAGTGCTGTGTGCCAGGCACTGTATTAAGCATTTCTTTTACAAATATTATCTCATTTGATCCTCAAAACAACCATGGAATGTAGGTGCTATTATCATCCCCTTTTAGAGATGAGGAAACTGAGACAAACGGGTTGATTGATTTCTCCAAGGTCACACAACTAATAAGGGTCAGGTCAGATTTGAACTCAGGTCTTCTTGACTACAGGCCTGGGACTCTATCCAATGAACCGCTGTAAACTCAATGTGTCCAAAACTGAACTCATTATCTTCCCCGCCCCCCCCAAACCTCTGCTCCTCCAACCTTCCCTATTACTGTAGAGGGCACCCACCCTCCCAGTGCCTCAGGCTTGCAACCCAGGACTCATTCTGGACTCCTCACTCTTTCTCAGTCCGCCATATCCAAGTTGTTGTCAAAGTCTGTTGATTTCACTTTTTTGATATCTCCCAAATACGCCCTTCTCTCCTCTGTTACTGCCACCCCTCTGGTACAGGCCCTCGTCACCTCAAGTCTCTCTCCATTCTCCATTTAGCCACTGAAGTGATTTTCCTAAAATGGAAATCTGAGCAGGTCACACACACCCTCTCTCTCCCACTCAAAAGGCTCCAGTGGCTCCCTATCACCTCCAGGATGAAATGCAGAATCATCTGTTTGGCATCAAAGCCCTTCATAACCTAGCCCCCCTTGCCTTTCCAGTCTTCTTACACCTTACACCCACACCCACACCACCCCATAAGCTTCAATCCACT
Source organism: Vombatus ursinus (assembly GCF_900497805.2). Classification (NCBI taxonomy): domain Eukaryota; kingdom Metazoa; phylum Chordata; class Mammalia; order Diprotodontia; family Vombatidae; genus Vombatus; species Vombatus ursinus. Next base: position 676,189 of record NW_020953943.1, on the reverse strand, counting down.
GATTCAAACTTCCTGGTAGTTTTGGGGTTTTTTTGTTTGTTTGTTTTTGTTTTGTTTTGTTTTTTAACATGATACATTCTATCTCAGCTCAGGGCATTTTCTCTGGCTGTCTCCATACCTGGAACACTCTCCTTCCTCATCTCCATCTCCTGATTTCACTGACTTCTTTCAAATCCCAACTAAAATCCCATCTTCTACATGAACCCTCTCATTTTTACTGCCTTCCCTCTGTTAATTATTTTCTGTTTATCATATATGTAGCTTGTTTGTGCATAATTTTTGCATGTTTTCTTCCTCATTAGATTGTGAGTGAGTTCATTGAGGGCAGGGACTGTCTTTTGTCTCTCTTTGTATCCCCAATACTTAGCACAGTGCCTGGAACATGGTAGGAACTTAATAAATGCTTATCAACTGACAAATTATTCTTAAAAAATAAAAAAGTAGGGGCAGGTAGTTGGTGCAGTGGATAGAGCATTGGCTGTGGAGTCAGGTCACATAACACTCACTTGCTGTGTGACTCCAGGCACTTAATTTGCCTCACCAAAAAAAATAAAAGAATAAACTAAAAAAGTCAATAGTCAAACATAAATAGATGAATGAATAAGTGAAAATGTAGGGAATGACCTTGCATAACTATGATTACAGGAGGAATCCTGTACAAAACAAGTAATAGAAGAGAACACAAAAATAAATGGGAAATTTCATTTGCATAAAATTGGAAGGCTTTTGCATGAGCAAAATCAAAATAGCTAGGATAATAAGGGAAATTATCAATTGGGAAAAAATCTTTGAATCAAATATTTCTAGTAAAGGTTTGATATACTTTATGTATATATGTATGAATTATATATATATGTATATACATATACACATATATATGAATTAACTCACAAAAATAAGACCAAGAGCCGTTCTTTAATGGATAATTGGTAAAGTGTATGAGCAAAAGATTACCTCAGACATTGAATTGCAATCTATAGGCAACCTTATGAAAGATTGCTTCAAATCTTTAATAATAAAAGAGAGGCAAATTAGAGCAATTCTAATGTTTTACTTCATACCTAGCAAAAATGACAAAAAGATATAATTAGTGTTGGAGGGGCTGTGAAAAAGACAGATACACTAATACACTATTAGTGGAGCTATGAATCAGTCCAAGCATTCTGGATAGCAATTTGGAATTACTTTTTAAAAGCTACTGAAATATCCATCCACTTTAACCCATGAATCTTGATGCTTATCATATACTTCCTAAGGAGATGAAAGATGAAGTGAGACCCCATGTTCACCATCATACAAATAGCTGTACTTTTTGCAAAGAACTAGGAGGGGTGAATGGGAGTAGGTGCCAATCAATTGGCTAAACATGTTGGGGTATGTGGAATGCAATAGAATATTATTGTGTTGTAAGAAATGATGACCTAGAAGGATGAAGAGAATTATGGGAAAGCATGAACTGAAGAGGATTGAAGTAAGCAGATTCAGAAAAAAAAGGGTATATGCAATGATGTAAATAACAAAATAAATGAAGTTGAATGTGCATAATTATGACTAAGCTCAGCCCAGGCTGAGTTTAGAAAATGCATCCCCCTCCCTGCATGGCAGAAGTGGGGAGAAAGGGGGTATGGGTGTGGCTACATCGCATATACTGTCACACACAGTTGATGTATTGCTTGGTTATGCAGAGCTATTTTGTTTTGTTGTATTTTTTTCTCTTTTTCTTTTTTAATCTTCGTTGTGAGGAAAGGCTCACTGAGAGTTGAGCAGAATATATATTCAAAGATAAATGTGATGTTAAAATAAAATGTATCAAGAACAAAAAGAAAACACAGATGGATGAAAAGCTCTTGAAACTTTTCTCCTCATCATAAAAGTTAGGGAAGGCATTATGGACCTCTCACATTTTCTTCATATGCTAGAAATGATTACCCGTCCTGAAGAACAATGTGGATACTGAAAGCAGGACACATTCATGACTACTTTTGTCATCATTTCTCATTAAATCTTGACCTTTGCCCCCCACCCCCTGCAGATGAATTTTATATCATTTTTGCCCAGCCATGCTTCACTTTGCTGGCTACTCTCCAGCCGTCTGCTTGGCAACTCCCACCCAACCTCACTCCAGTTCTGCAGCCAGCCATGAACCATGATCAAAGCAATTCAGCCATTATTCCCGAGTGGAGCGGGTTGCTCTGCTCCCCCGTGGCCCCATTCACTATGCCTTCAACTTAACTGACCGAAGCTGGCTTTGGCTCCCTGGCCACCACTGCCTAAGAGTAAGATCCAACTAAAGTGGGAGTCAGAAGTCTTTCTCAGCGGGTAAACCACTTCACCAAGAAGAGGCCCAACCCTTGGGATTGCCCTAGGGAAGTCACTTTTTCTGATAAGGTACTGCTAATGTGAGAGGGGACTGATAAAGACTCAGTAATGAGTCTTGAGAGATAGTCTACCCACTAACACACATATGCAGTTCGCACAATCCAGCAAAACAGATCAACATATTGGCTCTCTCTCAGAATGTATATCTCCTCCATCTCTAGTCCATGACCTCTCTGCCAATCAGTAGGAGGCATGTTCCATCTTTAGGCTTTTGAAGTCACTGTGGTTCACTTTGATCTGAAAACTCTTTGAATAAGAAGAGAGAGCTGGGCTGAAAGCCAGACCTGGATTGGAGTGCACATCTGCCATCAGCTCATTCTGTGACATTGGGCAAGTCTTTCCCCCCTCCCTCCATGCTCCTTGGTTTTTCTCTTCAATACAATAAGGGGAGAGGAGATGCAAGGATGTCTATTTATGCATTCCTTCCAGCATAGAAGTATTCTGCCTTCATTGACCATCCAGGATATAGCCTGTGAGAACCAAGGGGGAGTCTAGAACACCATCCCCTCCTTGCCTGTCTAACTCCTAACCTCTCCAGACTGAGGTCCAAAGAGGAAGGGACAGAATCCTGTGACCTGGCGATAAGGGAGCCCTGGGACAGCCAAAATAAGCCCCATCTTCACCTAAGATCTCTCACTCACCCTTCATTGACCCTGTGTCCTGCTCTGGGCAGGTCTCCAAACCATTCTGGGAAGGTTTGTTGACTACTAACTTGCCAAATAATTGTAGGACTGCTTTGCTTTTGTATCTGTCTCCTCAGCCCCTAGCATTATGCTTAGCTCATAACAAGCACTTAATAAATTATTCTGTCATTTATCCATTTATTCTAGAAAGTAACTTTTTAATGGTTTGACTATTATAAAATTAGATTTGTAAATCAATGTATGTAGTACTGTCATTTTAATTATACTGGCAAGGCCTAGCCACGAACAATGAATCTCCCTTCCCTTACACAAAATATAAATTAACAATGTATTGTTTTCTCCTAAATTATGATGTAAGCTTCTTAAAAGTAGAGATTTCTTGTTTGTTTTTGTTTTTGTATCTTTAGCACTTATTACAGTACATAATACACCTTAATAAATGTTTGTTGATTGTTTGAGTCTCTCCTACTGGCTATGTAGTCACTTGCCACCAGAGACTCAAGGGATAGAGCCCTGGTCCTGGAGTCAGAAAAACGCGAGTTCAAATTCAGGCTCAGACATGTACTAACTGTGTGACCTGGGCAAGTCACTTAACCTCTACTTCTCTGTTTCCTCAAGTGTAAAATGAATAATAACAGTACCTACCTTCCAGGGTTGTCATGAGGAGCAAATGAGATGATATTAATAGACATGCTTAGCGCAGTGCCTGACACATAGTAGGTACTATATAAATGCTTATTCCCTTCCCTCCCATTTCCTTGTCTTTCCTGTTCGAAGTGTCTGTGTGTCAGCCTCTGATAAATCTATTACTACTTTTCCTGTTTGTTTTAGTTATTTTGTTTGGAACTGTTCATGATTGTGAACAATTGTGAAAAGCTACCAGATTTTATATGGCCCACCGGTCAGGAAATAAACATTTGTTAAGCACCTACTATGTGCCAGGCATTGTGCTAAGCACTTGCACAAAGAAAAACAAAAATAGTGCCTGCCCACATTCAGTGGAGGAGACAACATATAAAGTAACTAGATATGAACAAGACATACATAGAGTACATGGAAGGTAAGTCATCTGCCTCTCTATCTCTCTCATTCTCTCTATCTCTGCCTCTCCCCATCTCTGTCTCTTCCTCTCTTCTCTCCTTCTCTCTCTGTCTCTCCTCACTGTCTCTTTATCTCTGTCTCCATCTCTCTGTCTCTCTCTCTCTCTCTGTTTCTCTCAGAAAGATCCATCGTCTGCTCTATCTCTGCATGGTTCTCCATCTTTTTTTTTTCATCTCCCCTTTGCTGTCAGAGATTTTTGTTTCTGTAGAAAAGAGGTTTATGATCCCCATGTTCAGATGATAGAAAGGCATAGTATTCCCAGCCTGTCTGGTAGAAGGTGCCCTCCAAAAATTTGCTTTTGTATCCACATAGAGAGTATGAGGACTCTGTACCCTCCTTTTCCCCCTCCCGCCACCACCATAATTAAGGAGCTGGTACTTTAGCTTCAGAGAGCTTTAGTGTAATGATGGTGTTCTGGGCTGTGGGGACCAGCCCCTAAAGCATGCACAGGTATTTTCTACCTAGGTCCAGTCCAAGAGACCACATGGTCTGGAATTGAATGGACTATACTTGTCCCCTACCTCCCCTTCTTCCTTCCAGTTTTGAAGCTTGAAAATGAAGAGATGGGGTCCTCTGCATCCCCCCACCCCAGCCACAAACTGTAAGCACACAGCTGCCTCTATTTCTTTTATGTTCACTCTTTCCTGATCTTAAGTGAATGAGAATCCTGAGATGGAATTGTCCAGGTGGTGACCTTTTCATCTCTGATGGCTTCAAATGTCAGGGGAAGCCAGCAAGACAGTCGCTGAGGCGCTTTATAAATGCCTGTTTGTTGTCTGATTTATTGGTGATAAAACCATTGGGGAATACAACAGGCTTAGATTCATGAGCTAATGGCCCCAACTTGGTTGTATTTCTACCCTTGGAATGGTGGTCATGAAACATGAATGGCTTGTGATGATGGCCCCAGTTAGAGAGTAATAACTCTCTAACAGCTAAACCTATCTGGCAAGGCCAACCGCTCTACTTATACAAGTGATCCTATTCCATTCCATCTTCTCCAGAAGATTGCCCCCTCTATCATCATCCCTCACTGATCTTCAATATCTCAGTCTATTGGCTCATTCCCTATTATCAAGAAACATACTCATGTGTCCCTCTTCCTTAAAAAAAAAAACTCCCATGTGGTCCATTCATCTCCCCTGGCAATATATCATCTTATATCTCATTGATATATCATCTGATATCTCATCTCCTTTTTGTAGATAAACTTCTAGGGAAGGCTGTCTACAATCAATGCCTCCTTGTCTTGTCCTATCATTCCCTTAATTATCTTCATTCCAGCTTCTGACCTTATCACTCAGCTAAAACTGCTCTCTCCAAAGCTACCAGTGATTGCTTAGTTGCCAAATCTAATGGCTTTTTCTCAATACTCATCCTTCCTGACCTCTCTGCTTTTGACATGTCATTCACGGTTTTCTCTTTGATACTCGCTTTTTTCCAGATTTTTGTGACGCTGCTCTTTTCTCCTACCTAGCTGACATTCCTTCTCAGTTTCCTTTGCTGGATTCTCATACAGGTCATTCCTATTAACATTGGGTGTCTCCCAAGGCTCTGTACTCTTCCCTTCACCTCTATACTACTTCAGTTGTTACTTTCATTCACTTTCATGGTTTCAACTATCATCACTATGCAGATGATTCTCAGATTATTTATCCAGCTCTAACCTCTCTCTTGACTTCCAGGCTCCCATCTCCCAACTTCCTATTGAACATTTCAAACTGAATGTCTTACAGACAACTTAACAACATGTCAAAAATTGAACTCAATTTGAACTCACTCCTTAGTTCTTTACTCTCTCTCATTTCCCCATATCCAATAAGTTTTCAAGTCCTGTCATTTCTATCTTTGTAACATCTTTTATATATGCCCTCCTTCTCTCCTTTGACACTACCACCACCCAAGTATAGGCCCTCATATCTTCCCTCCTTGGCTATCGTAATAGCCTGCTGGTTGGTCTCCCTAACTCGTCTCTCCCCACTCCTGTTTGTCTTCCATTTGTTTGTCAAAGTGATCTTCCTGAAGTACAAATCTGGCTATGTCACCCCTTTACTCAGAAAACTCCTGTGGCTCCCTATTGCCTCCAGGATCCTATAGAAAATCTTCTGTTTAGTTTTTAGGGCACTTCATAAGCTATTCCTCCTTCCATGTCTCTTACTCCTTCCACCCTCCCCAAAAATATACTTCAATCCAGTGATGCCAGTCTCCTTGCTGTTCCTCACACTGGACACTCCTCCTGGGAATTTTCTCTGGTTCTCCTCCATGAACCTCTCTCCCTTTCTGCTTCCTAACATCTCTGGCTTCCTTCAACTTCCAACTAAAGTCCTACCTTCTTCAAGAAGCCTTTTCTGATCTCCCTTGATGTTGGTGCCTTCCCTCTGAGATTATCTCCAATTTCTCAAGTCTATATCTTGTTTGTGAATAACTGTTTGCATGTTGACTCCCTCATTTAAATAGATTGTGAGATTCTTAATAGCAGAACTAGGTCCCACATTAGGCTTTCCACAGGAGATTAGGTTATAAGAAAGAAAAGAAAAGAGAAAATCCTGTGAGACACTTTTTTCTGTCATTTCAACATTTGTCCAAGTTAGAATTATAGAAGTAAAGTCATATACTCAAAGTTTGTAGAACCACTAAAAACATCTTAGCAGATTCTGGAGGTTTGGAGATTAATCATTAAGGAGGTTAGAAATTAATCATTTTAGTATCATAAGAGACAGAACTCCTGAGATTTTGGAGTAATCCCAGGAACTTACTCCCTTCTGAAACATCTTAGTAAGTTTGGAGGTACTACTCTGTAGAATTTGTTTTAAGGAAAAATAAGGATTAAATCTTATAAAAGTTTTTTTTTAAGTAATCGGTAATATTAATAGCCTCATTGTTCTAGGGCAATGAAGGAAAGCTACTTGAGTAGTAATCCCAGATTGAAAAAAATGAAGGAAAAAAATAGGTCAATGGTTTCCATCTTATAGCAACCTCTTGTTAACCCTTCCTTGACTTGTCAGTTTTTACCCTATTTTGTTAATAATCTTCACCTGCCCATCTCTAAACAAATTAAGCTGACTATTTCTGATTGTCAACATTCTAACATGAGGTTCCCCCTTAAGTCCACAGATAGTGGAAGAGTATGAAACTGATCCACAAGTCCCTTCTGTGCCGTTAGGAAAGGAAAGCATGGTCCCTTTAATCAACAAGAGATGCAAGCCAGGAGTTTGTTTAGAAACCCGGTCACTGGAAGACAGAATGTAGAACAAAGGCTAGGGTAGATGCTAAAGAAAGGGAAGGCACCCTCAGAAAGCATTAAAGGACCCTCCCCACCACCCCAACCACTCAGCATAACGCAACTCTGGAGAGGACATGCATGGCACAAGGAGGGGGATATCCAGACCAGGCCCGTTATTCCCATGCCTCTTGTTGGAGATGTCTCCTTGCTCATGAAGGGGCAGGAGGTATCTATTCTTGTTGACACTGATGCCACATTCTCAATTATAAAGCCCTCTGCCTTCCCCATTCCACTCCCTCAGAGTCATAAGTATATCTCAGTTTGGGGGATTGCTAATAAGACCATACAGCCCATGTCTTTCTGTTAACCCCTCTCATCTCAGATCAGATTAAGAAAAGAGAATGCTGGAGAACTGTAGGGAAACTTGAATAATGTTCTGCCGCATCTTGGGATGGGCGGGGCAGGCCTCACACTGGCAGTGGACATAACAACCCTGTGCCCCTGGGGATCCTGCAGCCTGCACCTCTAGGCAAGCCGGGGGAATTAGCCAGGTGCAGTATATCTGCACACCCGGCCACAGCACCTCTTGCAGCTGTGTGGGGGGGGGGTGGGGGTGGTCAGGCCCCATGGCCAGAATTTGCTTTGTCCTACCACCAATGGAAAGGTCTTGGCACCAGCCACCCCTGCTTCTAGGCAATACCCTCTGACACACCCCCACCCCCAAAGCCTAATCAGTCAGTGTCTAGGGCAGGCCTAGCCCTCAACAGGCCTTGCCCAGCTGCTACCTAGGAAGGTCCAGGTGCCCCTGGCAGTACCTAGCATGGCAGTACAAAGTGGGCGAGTCAGCCAGCCTCTGCCCTTGGGTGAGGCCATCCTTCGCTGTTCTGGTTGCAGAAACTTATTAGCTGTGTAATCTTGGGCAAGTTATCTTATCTCTGTTTGCCCCAGTTTCCTGATCTGTAAAGAGAAAAATAATAATGGTAACCAGCTCCCAGGGTTGTTGTTGTGAAATCAAAGTAATATAATGATTGTAAAGTGCTTAACACAGTGACTGGCATATGCTAAGTGCCACCTTATTTAATTGAATGTAATTGTTCCATGCTTGATAACTCTAAAGTGGTTTTAAAATCCCAAAAGTAATAAGATCAATAATTTTTATATATGATAATTTGGAAATGCAATTAATATCATCTGAAGTTTATTGTTCGTGTTATTATTGTATTTCTAAATTGTATTGTATTTCTAAATCTATATTGTGAAATTTGAGAGACCATTGTAAAATAGAAATGCTGTTAAACAAAACTTTAAATCTAGACATTATTATACATGAATTGGACTTTTAACAGTACGTGAAAAAAATTGGATATTTTAAAACTGTTAAATATTTAATGAGGTATATTTTGTTATAAAAACAGGTAATATTGCTACTATTAGTAATAATAATATTTACTATAATAGCAAATCTTAATTTGAAAATCTTGGTTATTATGAAAGTATAAGGTGGTTTAAAGATGCAGCTTCAACATATTAATGATGAGTCCACTATCGGGTATTTGGTGTGTGTCTGAAGCCCCAGAATATGTGTAGTTTTAATTCATAAGTATAGGACTAATGAAATGTTAACTGTTAGAGAAACAACAGGAAAGATATTCAAGCATAAGTTGTAGTTAGTGAAATTTTGCTGTTCAAGGTAAAAATTCCTGGGATCGTAATTCATTATTGTTTTAAACTTTTATTATTGGGATAATTGTCTGAATTGTCATGAAGTCAATAGTAGAAAATGGCAATCTGTGAACTGCTAAAGGTGGATATCTACTCCTGGGAAAGGTTTTGGGGACAACTTCCAACCTACGTAGGATCCTCCTGACTCTGTTTCCCCATTGTGCTATTTCCTTCCTGAAAAGGAAAATTCCCCATCTGGTTAATCCTAAGCCTTGCCTTTATCACCCTGTGACTATACTATTGGCTGTCAGATATGATTCATGCCTGGAATCAAACAGAGCTAAGAGAGTTTTTCCTCCTGTTATGATATATGACATTGTTGAAACTATGTCCTTTCTTTTCCTTTTATAGCAAATTTCGATAATCAAGATGTTTTGTAAGTACAATACTAAATCTGTTAAATAATAAATTGATACTGGAACACCTTTGAATTACTATAATGGGATTCAAGTATGAAAATCTTACAATTTTAACCTATATTTGTGGTCAAATTATAATATAGCGATGATATCCTCCTAAGGGGGAAATGATTAGACCAATGGAATAATAAATTTCAACAGGACTAGACTGTTTTCTCTAAGAACTATATACAGATGTATATGACTAGCTTCCACAATGTATCTATCATGGAAATTCAGGTTTTGAGTATGTTTAAGTAATAAGTTCTCAAAATTGGATTAAGGATTTATTAAGTAATGATTAATTGGATCTTACACATAAATTGTATTGACAATGGTATAGAAAATGAAATTATTTTCCCATTTTAAAAGAATCTGTCTGATCATTTTAAAAAGCAGAAGAACAGGCCATAAATGAGCTTCCTAAGAAAAAGCACTAGGATCAGACAGATTTAAAAGTGAGTTTTATCAAACATTTAAAGATCAACCAATTCCAATATTAAATAAATTATTTGGAATAATTGGCAAAGAAAGGATCCTACCAAGCTCCTTTTATGAAACAAATATAATATTGAAAACCAGAGAAACAGAGCCCCCTTTAGAGTTGTCCTGAGGATAAAACATATTGTCCAAGAAAAGATGTCCAGGGACCAGGTAACTACATGAAACATCTGGGACTACCCTTTCTGCATTCTCTGTTCCCCTAACCAGCCGTTCCTGCCTGTTCATTTGGCTTCAGCCTCCCCAGACCAGAAGGCTCCTAAGTGCTCTGTTCCAGCTTCAGCCCACCTCAGGTTAACTCCACGCCTCTGTTAGACGGCGGGACTTCATGTTGATGTTTAAGTTTTCTTGGTTACCTGGGTGACATGTAAATCTCCCTTCTCAGAACTAGTCCATTGTGAACCCTCTAAGTAATTTGATCTCTACCTGACAATGTAATTAAGTAGCAATCATTCATTGTTTTTAAGGGCCTCTACCTTCTGTACATTAGTCCTTCTGACTGCTCCCACAGCTGCCAAACTTGTGGGTGTGTAGTTATGTGCCCAACCACCAAGACCCTGATTCAAGCATGTGTTGGCATTTTCTCCCTCTACATTCTTGGGCCCCCCTCTTTTTTCTGCTTGCAAGCAAACAATGGCTAGCAGTGATACCTGAGACACACATCCCCAGTAAGTTCCCTCAAGGAACTAAACCCCTGGGCAGCATCTTGTGCTGGCCCAACTGGCCTCTCATGGCATCTTGGCTTATACCTGCCTCTCATTTATTGGCCAGAAGGATAGGGGTTCCCTGAAGTCAGGAAGCCCTGAGTTCAAATCCAGCCTCAGACCAAACACTTGACACTAGCTGTGTGACCCTGGGCAAGTCACTTAACCCCAACTGCCTAAAAAAAAAAAAAAGAATCTGTCTTCCCAAGATTTCAAGACAATCATTTTGGGGCAGCTAGGTGGTGCAGTGGATAGAGCACCAGCCCTGGAGTCAGGAGGACCTGAGTTCACGTCTGGCCTCAGAAACAATACTTCCTAGCCGTGTGACTCAAGGCAAGTCACCTAACCCCAATTGCCTCACAAAAACAAAAAAGAAGGATAGGGGTTCTTTCAGACCTGCTCCCTTTGGCCAAAAGGGGAAAATGTCAAGGTATTTAGAGATACCCTGTTTCCCAGAGCTAAGGCCCAGCAAGCAGGCTGTGTCCTAAGCTTGGCATAACAACAATCCTTTGCACTCTAGATGATCTCACCCTCTTGCAGAATGTATTGCTTTGACCAGCACAAGGTGTCCACTGAGGGATTTGTGATTTTTATGTTCATCAATAACTGTTTAGATTTGTTGGAGCTTGCCTTATTTCCCAAGGACCTGAGACCTAACCTGTTGCTGCCTAAAGCCATCCATCAAAATCTCTCAACATGCTAACAGTTCCTGAATTTCTGTGCTTGTGTAACAAAGCCAGATACTGCACTCCTATTCCTGCCATGCTAACTCTGGTTCTGTACCCCACTGAATAATTACAAGGCTCAGTGACCCTTAAGGCTTAAGACAATCATCTCAAGAAATGTTCCCATAGGACTCAGGAAATGCATTAACCTGCCATGAGAATAGCTAAGAATGATTGTGTGGTGGTCCAGCCTACTTGTGTTTTTTTTTTATGTATATAAGACCTGCCTTTGTTCCAGCATGTTAAGCCCTCCTTCTCAGGAGGCAGGGCTTCTGCCTGCAACTGTTTTCTTCACTCAGAAATTAATTAAACTCCTATTTAATTCCTGATACACCTGCCTCTGGCCTGCTCTGTTCAGCTCCAGCCATTCCCAGGTTAGAGGCCAGCTCTGGTCCAGTTGATAATTTACATGAATGGATGCTGAGTGAAGTGAGCGGAAGCAGGAGAACACCATACACAGTCACAGCAACATCATGCGATGATCAACTATGATGTACTCATCATCCGAAAGATTCATGATGGAAAATGCTGTCCACATCCAGAGAAAGAAGTATAAAGTCTGAAACGCAGACCAAAGCAAGCTATTTTCACTTTTCTGGTTTGTTTTTTTCTGTCTCATGGTTTTTCCCTTTTGTTCTGATTCTTATGTCACAACATGACTAATGTGGAAATAAGTTTAACGTGATTGTACATGTACAACCTATATCAGATCGTCTGCTGTCTGGGGGAGGGGGGAGGGAAAAGAGGGAGGAAGAAAAATGTGGAACTCAAAATCTTATAAAAAATGATTGCTTAAAACTATCTTCACACGTAATTGGGGGAAAATACTGTTAAGTGCAAAATCAAAAAGAATGTTAATTCCTTGAGGGCAGGGACTATCGTCTTTTGCGCTTGTATCCCCAATGCTTAGCATACTGACTGGTGCATAGTGTGTAGCAAATGCTTTTTAATTCCTTTATTCTAAGGATTCTTGCATTAGAGCCAAGTGGAGCAAGAGGATGGAAGAATACCATTCTGGGGGCAAAGTCCACAGTTTATTGGTACTGGGACTAGAGCCAGTACAGGTCAAATAGTGTGACATAGAGAGGGGTCCCAAAGCATGAGATGCTGGGGAGGAGAAGGGTTTAAATAGGAGACAGATATGGTCTCTGAGTCTGAGAAGACAACCAACCAAGAGTAGCACATCTTAAACAGGCCGATAAGTGACAGATCAAAGAGGCACAAAGACTAGCAGTTGCCCTGGGGACAGCCTCTGTAGGCGTGACTCTCACCTGGCAGAAGCCACCAGGCAGGCCAGGGCATGGCTCTTTTTCATAATCTTCTCCTTGTGCTCCTGACATTTGCCCTAGGGTACTCCAACAATTGACAAACCTCTTTATCAGAATACTTTTAAAGGTAGAACGTCTTGTAGGTCTTATTCATCTCACTGATGACTGCTAAAATGAAAAGAGACAGAGGACTGTGATGTTATCAAGCATCCAGTTCTGGACTGCCCCCTCTTTATAAAGAGAGAAATACTCAAAAGAGTCCTGAGACTGGCTCTGGAACTTGGTCTTCATGGTAGCCCAAAGAACCAGGATCACAGGTTGTTGGACCTCAGAGATACTCTTTCTTTCCAAATCACAGAGAAATCTCCCCTTTAATGTCTCTTACACACGATCATCCCATTTTAGCTTAAAGATTCTTAGTCTTTGAAAATGAAAGACAAACAACAACCTTGAGCAGCATGAGCTGGCCCACTGGAGACCCAACTGGCCAGTTCAAGTTGGGCAACACAGCTCCCTCCCTGCCTCCTTCCTTCTTCCTCCTTTCCATTCCTTTCCTTTTCCTTTCCCTTTTCCTTTCCCTTTTCCTTTCCCTTTTCCTTTCTCCTTTCCTTTCCTTTCTCCTTTCCTTTCCTTCCCCTTTCCTTTCTCCTCTCTTTTCCCCTTTCTTTTCTCCTCTCCTCTCCTTTCTCCTCTCCTCTTTTTTCCTTTTTCTCCTCTCCTCTTCTCTCCTCTCCTTTCCTTTCTCTTTTCCTTTCCTTTCCTTTCTCCTCTCCTTTCCTTTCCTTTCTCCTTTCCTTTCCTTTCTCCTTTCCTTTCCTTTCTCCTTTCCTTTCCTTTCTCCTTTCCTTTCCTTTCCTTTCCTTTCTCCTTTCCTTTCCTTTCCCTTTCCTTTCTCCTCTCTTTTCCCCTTTCTTTTCTCCTCTCCTCTTTTTTCCTTTTTCTCCTCTCCTCTCCTTTCCTTTCCTCTCCTTTCCTTTCCTCTCCTCTCCTCTCCTTTCCTTTCCTTTCCTCTTCTTTCCTTTCCCCTCCTTTCCTTTCCTTTCTCTTTTCCTTTCCTTTCCTTTCTCCTTTCCTTTCCTTTCTCTTTTCCTTTCCTTTCCTTTCTTCTTTCCTTTCCTTTCTCCTTTCCTTTCCTTTCTCCTTTCCTTTCCTTTCTCCTTTCCTTTCCTTTCCATAGGCCCCTTCTCTCCTTCAAGGTCATAGAAATCAGAGGGAGCCTCAGATCTTCAATTGATTTTAGCCACATCCACCATAGGTAAAGGGATGCCGTGGACATTGCTGTATTCTTCTGTGGCCTTAATGGTCTGCAAAGAGGGGCCACAGAACCATTTTAGCTCCCACCTGAGGGCTCCAGAGACTTAAGAGCTTCTAGACATCCTCAAGCCTTCCTCTACCACTTCATTTTCCAGAAGAGGAAACCAAGGACAACCAGAGAGGGGAACGTACTGGCCCAAAGTCACATATAATGCTTCATAGACTAGAACATAGGTCTCTTGTATTCCAATCTGGGACTCTTTCTGGGATAGCTTGTTAGCTCCTGATTGGGGTCTTTGGGAGGCAGGGGAAATGCCCTTCCCATCACCTCAAATGGATCCCCTTAACTGAAATCAAAGGAAAGGATGAGTTGGGTGTCCCACACTAGGGGGAGGGGGGAGAACCAAGGGAGAGGGAGAGTTGACGGCCAGGCCAGCATCCATCAAATAGAGTTTTTCATTGCTCTTCATACCTTACGGAGGCTTAACCTTGATACCTTCTGGAAAAAAAGCAGATCAGAGATCCTCTCATGAACCCTTCCCAATAGGGCCCAGAGATTATGGTCAATCAATCCTCAAGGTTTCTCCAGCCTTATCCACAATCACTCAGAGATATCCTCTCTTCTATTAACTCATGAAAAGCTATTGGATGGCTGTTCCCATATCCCCTCTCAGAGTCCCTTAGTTACACCTTCTGGCCTTTCATTCTTCAAGGGCCCTAAGGAAGGCTTGGAGGAGAATAGGAGAACATGCCCCCTATTCTTGAATATATGAAGGAATACCATGGGAAAAATTAATTGGGATGTTTCTGCCTGGCCCCAGAAGGTGGAACCAGGAATGGAGGGTGGTGGTGGAAGGAGAAGGGAATTGAAAAGCAGCAGATTTTTATTTCATGTAAAGAAGAACTTCCATCAATGAGATTCATTCAACAGTGAACAGTCTGCCTTGGGAGATAGGAAGCTCCTCACTTCCTCCCTGGAGGTGTTTGAGCAAAGGCTAGATGACTTGTTCAGATAGGGGTCAGAACAAGGGATTTCTGAGGTCCCTTTTAGTCCTGATATTCAGAGATTCTAAGGGGATCCATTACCATGCTGGTAAAGAAAGTTGTTGGTATTTCCCCACGTCCATGTCCACAAAGTCTGTGAGATTGTCTGTGTTCTAAACCGAGGGAGGAAGTTTCCTAAGGGAAAGAGAAGTTGAGATCAGAGTTGAGGGGTAGCATCAGTAAGAGGCAAGGAACAAGAGAGAACAAAGAAGGTGCTATGCCAGAAAGAGCATATGAAATGGACTCAGAAGCTCCATGTTTAAGTACCACTTCTGTTCATGACTACCTGTATGGTCTTGAGCACGTTTCTTCTATATTGGCCTCAGTTTTCTCATCTTTACTATGAGACATTGGACTACATGATCACCAATGTCCCCTGGACCTATACATGCTATGATCCTATGACATTTTAGTCTAGTTCTGTGATTTCTGTTGAGTCAATTCCAAACCTTCTCTGGGTCTAAGTGTCCCCTGTCTCCACCTCTGAAAAATGAGGGGGTTGGGCAAGGCATTCTTAGATGGTCCTTCCAGCTCTGTATCTAGGGCAGGATACTTTTCCTGCTCCAAATACCTACCTTTCAGGGAGTGTGTTGGCCCATTGAAGCTGGAGACAGGGCGGTGTTGATGCTGCCACCCTTATCTCCATTCCCAGGATAGGGCCTTGCCACTGTAGAAGAAGTAACACTCATTATCCTCCACCAAGTCTTTGATGAAGCTCTTCTCATTGTCAGAAATGACGATGGTGAACTTTTCTCCCAATGGAAAGCTCTGAGTGGTTAGTCTTTTTAAGGTCTTTCAAGGCTCTGTCTTTTGCTGTGGAGGTGATAATGATGAATCCCCTGACCCTTTGAGGACACCATACCTGTTGACCAGAGTGGATGGAACCAGATCATGGAAAAATCCAATTCCTAAGGATTCGGTTGACTCTCAGCAGGGCAGGGGAGGGAGCACCCATAAATCAGTTTTCAAGCATCCCTTCATGAATCCTGGCCCAGTTCATCAGATGGAAGACTTAGAGCAAAGGGCCAAGACCTTTCCTCTGGGGAGCTCTTCAAGTGTTTAAAACGAGGTATCTGAAGTTATTTGGGCTTTTCTCCTAGAGATTCAAGAGCACAGCTGAACTCTGACATCTCACCTTTGCCACCCCATTCAGGCTATCAAAATTTCCTCTCCCTGTACTTAAATTTTCCTATTTCCACTTAACCTCTCCTCAAACTCTTTCCCCTGCCTATACCAGACTGGGATTATGTAAGAGTCCACAAGTGTGGAGGCTTTGTCCTCCAAACTAGGGAAATACTTGAAGACAGTATGAACCCTCCTAGATCAGGGGCCCCCAAAGAACAAACCTGCACTCATATACAAAGCTCTGTGAGGAGAGCAACAGATGACCAGAAAGAGAGCTGAGTGAGAGAAATGCCCCAAACCTTGGTGTGGCTTTGTCACGTAGTGAAAAAACACCCTGACTTAAAGTCAATAAACTCTAGTTTTAGAATTAGCTCTGTCCTTGACTCCCTATTTGACTTAAATGTAAAGTGCCCAGTACTCTCCAGGGCTGTTTTCCATTTTGTAAATTGAGGATTTTGGACCCTTCCAATATAGATCTGAAAGTTGTGGCATATGATTGTGACAGAGTACTATTATGCTATAAGAAATAACAAGGCAGGGGGGGCTTCAGAAAAAAAAATATGGCAAGAAGATATGAAATGATGGAGAGTAAAGTGAGAAGAACTGAGAGATGATTGTGCATAGTAATAGCAACGTTATGATGATGATCAACTATGAAAGATTTGGCTACTCTGAACATAATTATCCAAAACAATTCCAAAAAACTCATGGTAAAAAAATTATCCATCACTAGACAGAGAAATGAGGTACTTTAAGTGAAAACCCAAAGCATAGTTTTCTCACTTTATTTCTCTGCTTTTTTTTGCCATATGGCTAATGTGGAAATATGTTTTCCATTATTTCGTGTATATAATTGTTATCATATTATTTGCTTTTCGGTGGGTGAGGAAGGTGGTGGGAGGAAGGGGAGAGAATTTGGAACTCAAAATTTAAAAAGAAAAGAAAGCTAAAATATATAAATAATTTTTTGAAAAATTTAAAAATACAAGGCAAGTTTCTCAGTTAAGAGTGGAAGGAGGGGAACCATGGGAGGTTGTGCTCTTGCAGAGAGTGAGATAGTCAGTTGGTAAGGGAGTTATAGTAGATGGCTTAATAGCAGTGAGGGCTTAGTTGAAATTGGGTAACACAAATATGTAGTGGAACCAGTCAGAACAGTTGCATGGTTTTCTCCATTTTCATTCAGCAGCATGTGTGTAGGAGCAAACATGGCAAATCACAGGAATCATCCAAGGTTGAGGCTTACCTGGGTATAATCAGAAATATGGTAAGAGGGCTTTGGACTCAAGAAAGGAGGACAGTGTAGAGTTGGATTGGCTCACCAAAGGGTCAAAATGAGGAGAAATCTAGAGTGGCTAGTGCAGGGTAAATGGCCTGGGAAGCATTTGAAGGGCCAAGGGATAGAAGACCATGGTGTGGACTAAGAGTAGGGCTTTGTAAGGGAAGGAAGAGAGAAAGAGGTGAAATGTCAACAGTCAGTGGCCTGATAGGGGGATATTGGAATTCTTGAACATACAGATGGTACATTTGTGGGTGACAGCAAGATCAAGTGTATGACCATCTTTGTATGTGATTGAGGTTTCAAATGTCAGTCAGAGAGTGGCTTAGCAACCACATCTGCTAGGTGTTTTGTTCAGAACTCAAAGGTGGAAGTCATCTGGACCAGGTTACTAGAATTCAGCTGGGGTAGCTAAACAGTCTCTTACTATCTCCTTACTTACCTTGGGCATCGACTAATGCCCAGTGCCTCATTTTTGTTCAGTCATTTCTAATGAATGCAATTCTCCTTTGCGGAGGAAACAGAAACTAAAGTAGAATTAGGCATCTCTGCTTGTCTGTTATCAGTTGTCATTGTCCCATCCACCCCAGCCAAAGGTCCTGTTCTTTCTTTGATGCTTCTTTTAATATAACTTTTGTAAAAACACTTTTTGTTGCCCTTAATTTCTTTTGAAAGCCTTTGTTCATTCTTAGCCCCGGCATTCCTGAAACTGTGTGTCAGTATGACTGTGCCACATTTGTGTTCACACTCAGCTACCTGGCCTTGCTTCCATCATCCGTACATGTTTTTTTAAAATCTAAATTGATGGGATCTTACTTCAAATTTCCTCTGGCCCACGCCAGGCTGGATCTTGGACACTAAAGTCATGGACAGTGAAAATAGAAAAGCTAACATCAACCACTAAAGGAATCTGTAACCTAGAAAATTACCCTCATGGAAATGGAAATTATCAAACACCCCTTTTCCATACATGGCCCACTACCTACTTCTATGAAGTTTCCCATAAGCTTTCAGAAATGTACAAGAAGGAAATACTCCTCAGACACATCATTGTGGAAGAGCTCACCCATGCTCCAAACCAGGATCTCATTTTAAGCTTCTTATCTATGTGGTTGTACCAGCCCAATATTGAGTACAGCAGGCTTGATGGGGAAAGCATGCTACTTGAAACTGGACATTGAGCATTATGATTTTTCCAAAACCATTTCATTAAGTCCAAACTCTCAAAACCAGAATGAACCTTTCTTTCCAGGTCTTACGATATAGACCCATTGCTGCCTCATGCATTTCCTTTCTCTCCTGCAGAATCAGATGCTTCAATTTCACCTGAACACCACTCTTGTAGTAACTTTTAAAGTTGATGCTAGTCATCCACTCAGTACTTACTTTTAAAATCATGACCCTCCTTATTTGACAAAAACTACTAAGAAAACTGATCATATCTTTGGCAGAAAATGTTTAGATCAGCATTTATTTCCACAATAAGCTCCAAATGGATTCTCAGCCTACTGTTTAAAAAATTCAAGTTAAGGTGAATAAAATTAATCAGAAGACTGATGAAACATGCCTTTTCACAGGTTGATGGGGTTTTAGGGTATAGAAGCGTGTCAGTTTCACTTGCTTAACTGTTTTTGTTTAAAAGGGAGTGGGGGCAGAGAAAACTATATAAATGCTATTTTTTAAAAAAGCAATAAACTTTAAAAAATTTAAATTGGTGGGTGAGTTTCCTGTGCATACACACTGGCCTCTTCAGATAAATCTCACTTTTCCTCCTCACAAGAATTGGTTCCCTTTGAGTCTTGAGAATTTCTAGAGAAACTCACATCTCTCTTGGGCTGACCTCCCCTGAGGCAAATTATTGCATGGGATCATAATTGCCTTTCTTATGAACTCGCTGAAATCAGCTTTCATAAAATTGAGGATGTATGTCAAACCTTAACACCCAGGTTCCATCTCCCCTATCACAAACACTACAATGGAATGTTCACTTCTACCCTCAAAACCAAATCTTCCCTGACAGTTAAAATCAGATCCAGAAGAGAATTTCCCTTTGCTATCTTTTGAAGGAGGGAATTGTCACTAAGATGAGTCAAGTTATTACCTTCTCTGCTTTTGGCAGAGAGAGAGAGAGAAACAGTGAGAGAAAAAGAGACATGGAGACAAAGAGACAGGCAGAGAGAGGAAGGAAGAGTACACCAGACAAATATCTGGATAATTGAAGTGCCCCATCACTGCTATACCATTCCTCTGTGCCAGGCTTGTAGCCTGCTTCCCAAAGTTCTCATCTAGTTCTTCTTTCTGTACAGGTGGTCTGTAGTACATTCCAATAACATTCACTTCTATCTTTCCCTCCTCCAACCTTCACCCAAATATTCCACATGATGCTTCTCCCTCTGGTTCCTAAATTTCCTCACATGAGTGTACCTTCCTAATATACAATACCACCCCTCCCCATCTACCTTGTTTCTCTTGAATATTATAGCCATTCTGAACCATGGTCCGGGAATAGGTATCTTCTCACTAACTCCATTATATCTTTGAAGTCAAAATTGACTGAGGCCTTGAATTAGGCCTGCTACTTCCTCTTCTTTGTTGTCTAAACTCTGGGTTTCTGTATAAAGGCACTTAAGGCCACATCTTCGGTCTCTTGTGAATTGAGTGTCTCAGCTACCATTCTTTCTTCTTTGAGGCTACTCCCTACATTAGCTAACAGAGAGAATATAAACAGGCAGTCTCCCCCAATTCTTTTTAGTTTCAAGCCTTTTGATTAGATTCACAAGCTAACTGGCCAATACATTCTTACAAGCCTTGGTTAGGTGTTCTCCATCTCTGGTCGGAACTATCTGTCAATCCTGTATTATGAACTGTGACCCAGAAATCTAAATCCCATGCTCAGATGCCCCATTCTTACTCAAGTGTTCACTTCCCAAATTCAATGTTCTCTTCTCTACCCCTTTCCTTTAATAGGCAACAGAGAGGAAAACACAATCCATACCCTATAATATTCAGTTTCTTCTCAAAGACTTCGTAGGCATTGACAATATTTCTTAGGTTCCTTCTGGTACTGCCAATTGTGTCCATGTGAATCGCCAAAAACAGATATTTGTTATTCATTTTGTTAAGTGGACATTCTCCGAATTACCTTGGATACACACCTTCAAGAATATAATAAGTTTATTGTTATCAGATCAGCCAACAGCTCTACTTACCTCCTGGGAAGGGAATCACCAACTACCATTATTCTTATATTCTTCCTCTGCTCTTAAGTAGATCTTTGCATTTTAGTAGATTTATTGCCTTGTTTTTAAATGTTTTTAATATAAAGGGGCATTATATTTTGGAAAGCTTTTTCTGTGCCTACATAATCATGTGATTTTATTGTTTTCATTATTAAGAGGATCTATTATATTTATAGTTTTCTAATATTAGAGCAATCCCACATTCTTGGTGTAAATCCAACCTGGTCATGGTGTCTAATCATTAAGATATGTAGTTACATGCCCTTTGCCTAAAATTTTATTCTATAATTTTAAATCAATATCCATTAGAGATAGTGGTCTATAGTTTCATCTCTCTACTTTCTTGCTGCCTAAGTTAAGTATCAAGACTATGTTTGCCTCATAGAAAGAGTTTGGTAAGATCTTTTCTATCTCTATTTCACGAACAATTTATAACATATTGAAATTATTGACTGTTTGATACAATTCACTTTTAAATTCATCTGGTACTAGAATTTTTTTCTTTGGGATTTTTTTTAATGATCAGCTGAAATTATTTTTGATTATCTTAATAACCAATTATTAAGTTCAATATAAGGTTTTTTTCCCTTTTTTCCTCATTCAAGACCAGCCCCTATTGGTCGGTCAGTCAGTCTCTGAAGGACATTGCTGATAGATGAGAGTGCCCAAATCCTCAAGGAACATGCTCCTCAATCTTGGGCAGGACCCCACCAAACCAGAAGACCTTACTTCCATTTAGAGTATGAACTTAATCTAACCTAGGTGAATTCTACCCTAAAGCATCAAACCCATGGTCCTAGCAGCAACCCCCCATTGGAATTTAGGGTAACCTAGCTCTGGATGGAGTCCTTTGTCCAGATTGCTGGAGGCCACTGAATCTCATGATCAAGCCACATTCTCAGCAGGAGGGGCTGAGGGCTTTCAGTCCACTTCCTCATTTGAAATTCAGCCCCTTCATTAATCGTTCACCAGTTGTTCACCAATTCACCGGTCAGGGACAACCCCTTTTCCAAAAGTATATCAAGTCATTCAGTATCTCCATTAGGTATCTGGTTACCAAGAGAAACCACTGACCATCAATTTATTGATTAGCAGCTAGACTAGTAGATTATTAATTACTCAGAAGCACTATCTCTCTGGCTTTTCATTATCTCACAGCCTTATCTCCTCCCACCAACTCCCCTTCCTTGGTTCTCCTCCTTCCCTCTCCCTTTTCCATGATATCTTCATTCCTGGAATGAACTTTCCCCAGTTCAGTCTCTTGAAAGCCCTCCATTCCTTAAAGGTCCATCTTAAGGGATCATATCCTACGTGAAGCATTCTTTTCCAACCTCCAGATAAGAGTGGTATCTTCCCATAAAATTTCCCATAACACTTTTTCTACATTTTTCTTTTTTCCCTATTACATTATTCTACCTCATGACAAAGTAGTTTGTGTTGTGTCTAACACTATTTCAGTGCATAGTCCAGTATCTAGCATACAATAAACACTTAATAAGTGCTTGTTGATTATGTCATATTCCCAAGCTCACTTATACAACATCTGAGCTAGATATTACATATATTATCGGTTTACAGATGAAGAAACAGAAGCTCAGAAAACCCAAGTGAGTAATCCAGGGTCACATATCCAGTGTCTGAGCCAGGACTCAAACTCATGTGTCCTGACCCTGGGATCAGCCCTCCTCCTGCCAACTCTAAGCTTCTGCAAATAGCACCCAATAAAGCAGAAGGATGGAACAAGAGACTCCTGAAAGGCAAGTCAACATTTTATTGGGCCTGGGAAAGGGTAAAAAGAATGTGGGTAAAGTTGCATGAAGGGTACAAAGCAAAATGTTGGAACCTTGAAACAAAAGTCAGCCATTTGAAGCATTTAACTGAGAAGGTGAATCAGTGCCTCTCCCAAAGGGGCAGAAGGAACGACAGCTGCTCCCCGGGAACAGAAGCCAGTCCCAGCATGTGTGTGCTCTGTGAGGGGAGAAGCTAGTGAGGCTGCTTCCTAGGAGGCTGGCTTGGCCAGTTCAGAGATCTTCATGAAGATACAATCCTTATTGTTTCTGACATTTGCCTTCGAGTCCTCCAGGAGTTGACACACCTCATCATCAGAATAGTTTGTGAGGCGGAATGTGGCATACGTCTCGTGTCTCTGCTCAATGACGTCTAAGACAGAGAGAGACAGAGAAACCACGATGTTACCAAGCAGCCCTTTCTGGATTGTGCTCTCCTCGTTAGAAGAGAGTTAGCTCTGGAACCCTGACATCAAAGCAACTCTAAGAACAGGTGGCCACAGAATCTCGGAGCATGAAAGGACCTCAGAGGGACTCTCCTTTCACATACTTGTACAGAATTCTGGCCTCTGACATCCTTGACAAGTCATCATCCAACCTCAAATAAAAAGTCACCAGTAACAAAGAAAAAGTATGCCTTAATATCTCCTCCCCTTCACACACTTGTGACAGTGATGAAGCATCCCAAAGCCTTCTTACTTACAAATACTTAACTCCTTCAAGCATCCCTCACAGAAATTGTCTTCCATGTGCCTCCCCATCCTGCTTGCCTTCTCACATGGAACTAGGGATATCTTAGGAGCCATTACAACTTTTCCAGGCCTCTCTCTCTCCTCTCTTTCTCTCCTCCCTTTACTGCTTAGCTCTCTCAAATGTTACTAATAATCTTTTAATTGCTTAATATAATTTCCTTTTCTCAATTACATTCCTTCTTCATCTCTCTGTAGCCTTTGCTACCATCAATCATCCTCTTCTGATATTCTCTTCTCTTGGAGTTTTTGTGATACTACTCTCTCCTGGCTCTCTCCTACTTATCTGACTGCTCATTGTCAGTATCCTTTGCTGGACCTTCAGACAGATTATGACTGCTAATTGTCAGAGTCCCACAGGGCTCTGTCCTGAGCTCTCTTATTTTCTCCTGTACTATTTTATTTGGTGATTTCCCATGGATTTAATTGTCATCTCTCTGTGCTGATGATTCTTATGCCTACTCATTTTGCCCTAACCTCTCTCTGGATTTCCAGTCTTCCCAACTGCCTATTGGGCATCTGTAACTCAACATGTCCAAAACTGAATCCTTTCTCTTAAACTCTTGCTTCTTCCTAACTTTCTGGTCACTGTCCACTGTAACCACCTTTCTCCCAATCAGTCAGTCTCACAACCTAGGAGTCACCCTTGACTTTTCACTATCTCTTATCCCCTATAGTAAAAGCCTATCAATTTCACCTTTGTAACATCTCTCAAATATACTTTCTTCTCTCCTCTAACACTACCACCGCTCTGGTGCAGGCCCACATCAAATCACATCAGGACTATTGCAATAGCCCACTGGTGGTGCTGCTGTCTCAAGTCCCTCCCCACTCGGATTCATCCTCTGTTCGGCCACCAAAGTGATTTTCCTAAAGCAGTACTCTGAGCTTGTCACTCCATCCCACCTCATTCAGTAAACTCATGGCTCTATATCTATATCTCTATATCTCATTCTCTAGGGAGAGTGGCTAGGGAGCCACTAGCACCTATAGGATCAAACATAAAATCCTCTGCCTGGCATTCAAAGTCCTTCATGATCTTACATCCTTTCACATTTCTAGTCTTCTTACACTTTAACACACATACACATAAACACACATGAACACATGCGCACACTCATACGCGCACACACAGATGCCATTCATTCAGTGACACTGGCTTCTTTGCTGTTCCTCACACAGGACACTCTATCTCCCAATTCCATGCATTTTCAGTGGCTATGAAACTCATGCCTGAAATTCTCTCCTTCCTCATCTCTGCCTCCTGGTTTCCCTGGCTTCCTTCAAGTCCTCACTTCTACAGGAAGCCTTTCCCCGATTCCCCTTAATTCTCGTGGCTTCCCTCTGTTGATTATCTCCAGCCGATCTTGTCTATATCTTGCTTGTATATAGCTGTTGGCATGTTGTCTCCTCCACTAGACCTTGAGCTCCTTGAAAGTAGGAACTGTCTTTTGTTTTTCTTTGTATTCCAACTGCTTAGCACAATGTGTGGCACATAGTAAATGCTTAATAAATGTTTGTTAACTTACTAAGTGGCACAGTGGATAGAATGTAGTACTTGGAGTCAGGGAGACCTGAATTCAAATTCTGCCTCAGACACTTACTAGCTGTGTGATCCTGGGCAAGTTACTTGACTTTCATCTGCCTTAATTTCTTTATCTGTAAAATTTGGAGAATAAGAGCCAGTCCTTGACAGTGGTGCTTGGAAGACTGAATGAGATAGAGATGATAGATATAGAGATGACAGAGATAGATAGAGATATATACATACATAGTACTTTGCAAACTTTAAAGCACTACCTAAGTGCTAACTATTGTTATTAAAGCACCATTTCTGTAAATGTTATATCAGCAGCTATGTCTATAAGCCTGAGTCAGCTCCCTGTCGAATGAGTCCATGTAACAGCAACTATAAGTCAAGAGCTGATGCCTCTGAAATGAGACCACTATCAGAGAAGTGGGGTGGCTTCTAATAATTCTCAACCTTAACACTATAGGTGTTGGTAACTTGATGTGAATTTGGAAAAGGCTATTTGGAATTTGGAATTTGGAGACACTCTAGTGTGCAGTTCATCTTGGACAATATGAAAACATGTCAGAATTCTAATTCAAAATTGGCAAATTCATAGAATCAATAGTAGGAAAAGGTGCTGCATTCATTGTCTCATGAGATCTGGGTTCAGACCCTGGATATGCTACTTATAATCTGGTGGTCCTTTGGCAAGTCACTTAAGCTCTCAGGGTCTCAGTTTCCTGATTTGTAAGAACTACCTGGCTTCTGAGGTCCCTCCCACTTCTAAATCTTTGAACTATGGAAAGTGGGATGTTTGGAAGCTTGAAATTATGCTGTTATAAATTTGTCCCATTGAGGTTTGGTTTAATGTGATGCGAGTCTGTGGTGTGGCATATAGGAGGCAGAAGGGAGTGGGGCTGGGCAGTTAATAAGAGAAACAGAGGTAAAAGTTTTGGAGAGACATGGCAGGAGTTTACTGCAGATAGAGGGGAGACAGTCCACAGATGATAACCGACTGTGCTAATATTACAAAGCTGTGGGGCATTTGCTAATGTTAATAATTAATAATATTAATAATTAGTTACTAACTTCAGAAAATTTAGACAGTGCCTGTGGAATGTCTCACAATGTTTATAAGCAGTAGAACTCACTGAGGAGGGAGCAGCCTATTGGGACTGTAGTTATTCTGACCTTTAGCTGGTGACACTGTTGGATACTGGATTAGGCACCAAAAGCTTATCAGGTTCACTATATTAGAAAACAGAACTGATGCTGGCGGTTATTTCAGATAGCTCAGCAAGCAGGGGGAGAAGGCTTGCAGGCTGCTGATGAGGGCACTGAGGGGCACGTCAGAATATTAACTCCAACCTGCATAGCTGAATGGGATCCATGGGCAAACCCGGGAAAACAGTGTGGGAGACAGAACCTTCCTGACTTAGACCCCATTTTCTTCCATCCCCTGAAATGAGCGGGCACATCTAGTTGAACACAGGCCTCATTATTGTACCCACTTAATAAATACTAGTTGACTTGATTTTACTTATATCCCTTGGATAGTATGAAATTCTAACATAAGAACTAGTTCTTCCCAACCTTAACCAGGATCAAACAGGACTCAAAGAAACTAGGCCAGGCACTGCTGTGCTGCTTCTTAGATATGGACCCAACAGGACAGAAGCACTAGCATCCTAAGAGTGCCCCTTACCCCATCTCACACTAAATTCTTCTGGTCCTTAAAGAGGATGGTCAATAGCTCTAAGAAGGGCATGGGTGCAAACCTAGCTGGCAATGGCAGAAAAGATTGGAGAGCCTGGCTAGATCAAGAAAAAGATGGAAGAGCCATGAATGATTCTAAAACGTGCTTGCTTCTGAGAATCCAAAGTGTGGGGAGGGGCACCACCACAAATCTTTGTTCTGCTCAACCTTGTGTTGACCACATACTGTTGCCATCCTGTGCCTTGCGTCTCTATTTCTGTTACCTCTACCTCTGTTTCTCTAAGCACAAAAAGTATGTATATTCCCTATGCTCATCCTGGTAACATGCCTAGTACTTGCCACATGTGTGGAAGGTGATGAATACCACCTGGGCCAAACTGAGCTCAAACCAAGGACCTTCACCAGGCTACTTTGCCTAGAGGATCCACATCAGTCTCAAATCCCTCCACCACCACCACTCAGATCACAGGTACTTAAGCCCTTAAAACACTGGCTGATGTATTGTCTCATTACAGGCAGGACTAAAGTAGAAGGGACTACAAAAAGTAGGGATCACACCTTATGGCTACCTGGAGGCGGTAACATCTCTCTTTTCCAGGTGAGCAACCTTCACCAGAGCTCATGCTTGCAACCCCACAGTGAGCATTCCAGGTGACAGCAAAGCCTTTGAACCCAGGACCACAATGCCCTTTAGCCCCACCTCCACCAACACAGTACAAGGCACCTCAGTGGCTGTGCAGCCCAAACCCATACCTTTGCTGCCACAATTCACTTTATTGAAAAGTGGGAAGTGCATGACCACTGGTGCATTCTCCCCTTCAAAGATGTACAAGTCAGAGGGAGCCTTGGCTTCTTGGTCGAGCTTAGCGTCATCCACCAGAGGGAAGGGAATATTGCAGGCTTTGCAGTACTTCTCTGTGGCCTTGATGGTCTGAGGAGAGGGGATACAGACACATTGTAGTTACCACCTGAGGGCTCCAGTGCCTGAAGGGTCTCTAGAGACTTTCCAGCCTCCTCCCAAAGTCTGACTTTCTAGTATGGGAAAGGGAGGCTAATCAGAGAGAGAAAAGGACTGGATGAAGGTCCTACCATGAGTTGGGGATTAGGTATCAGGTCTCATATCCCAAGAAAGGACTCTTTCTTCCTTGATGACTTCTGACTAGGGTCTTTGGAAGTTGAAAATGCCCTTCCTGTTACCTTAAATGGATCCCCTGCACTGAAGTCAAAGGACAGGATGATATCAGTGCTCCGAATGGGGGGCAGGACCAGAGGATAGGCAGAGTTGATAGTCGAGCCAGCATCCATCAAATACATATTTTTCTTTTCTGTGAGAAGCTTGTCTTCAGTGTCTCCTCAGAAAAAAAAAAAAGATCAGAGACTCTCTCACAAAATCATAGAATCTCAGAGCTGGAGCTGGCCCAACTCATTCCTGAATCAGGATCACACGAGCCATTGAACAGAAAGCAACAAAACCTCAGAGATGTGAGTCTACTCATTTTTATGGCTAGCTGTGGCCTCACCCACCATCAGCTACAGACACATTCTTTTCTATTCACTAATAAGAAATTATTCTATGGATGCCCCCTCAAAATCCCCTTCACAGTTCCCACCTCTGCTTTCTCTCTCTACTCTCTTACTTCGTTTCTGGTCCCCCATGCCAAAAGGGCTCCATGGATGACCATTGCTGGGGTTAAAAAAGAGGAAGGTGGATAGAGAAAGATAGTCTGTCTTCAAATATTTGAAGGGTGGATATGTTAAAGGCTGATTTAATTGTTCTGCCTGGTCCCAGAAGGCAGAACTAGGAGCAATGGAGAAGGGGAAATATTATGGCAGCAAATTTCACCCAGATGTGAGGAAAAACTTCCCAACATGTCACTCCATCTCTTGACTCTAGGCATTTTTATGGTTGTCTCCCATACCTGTAACATTCTTCCTCCTCACCTCTACCTGCTGGCTTCTTTCATTTCCTTCAAGTCTCAGCTAAGTCTCACTTTCTGAAAGAAGCCTTTCCTGGTCCCCCTTAATATTAGTGATGTCCCTCTCTGGATTTCCCCCAATTTATCCTGTCTCTATCTTGTTTGTACATACTTGTTTTCATGTTGTCTTCCCAATTAAAGTGCAAACTCCCAGAAGGCAAGGAATGGAGTTTTTTGCCTTTCTTTGTATCTCCAGTGCTTAGCCCAGTGCCTGGAGTAGAGCAAGTGCTTACTAAATACATGCTGATATGACACAGCATAACAAAGGTACGTGTCCCAACATAGAATGGGCTGTCTTGGGGTCTTATCCCTATCACTGAAGGTCTTTCAGCAGAAAGGGGCCACTTCCCAGAGATGCTATACAGCTGCCCAGATCTGGATTGGCTAAGAATGATCACTCCAGTCCTCTCCTACTCAAACACTGTTATCCCGAAAAGCCCTTACCATACTTATACAGAAAGTTATGCATTGTTCCCCACGTCCATCTTAAAAGACAGTTGGTGGTCTTCCACAAAAATTTTAGGAAAGATGGGACACTGCCTAGAGGAAGAGAAATTAGAATCAGAGTCAGAGATGTCTATGAAAGAAGTCCAGTGTTGGGAAAAGCAAGGACCAAAAAGCCAAATAAGTTGTGTAGAAAAAGCAGAGAAAGTAGAGTCCTTAAATCTGAGTTTGAGACCTGGCTCGGGTGCTTACTGGCTACGTGACCTTGCCCGAGCTCTTTGGACCTCAGTTTTTCGACTAGATCAACCCTAAGATCCCTTATAGCTCTAAATCCTGTGATCCTGGGATTTTCTAGGCTGAATATTGGAACTTGGGCCTACCTTTGCCCCTCTCTAAGCCTTAGTTTCACTACCATGAAGAAAAGGTGTTTGGAAGAGGCATTTTCAGATGGCCCTTGAGCTGTGATATCCTGTAGGATTTTGGCTGATTGCATCCCACTCCCTACTGCCCTCACCTGCCTCCAAGGAACATTGGTTATCTAACATTAGAAAGGTGACAGGTATCCCCCCCTCCCCAGAAGGTACAACTCAGCTGTAGGGGAAATTTTCAAATTTCACTCACTCTGTTTCAGCAAATCTTGGTTCAAGGACTTTGCCAGCAAATCCTGAATGAGCTGTTTCTGTTGATCTCGAGAGATCTGGCCCCACTGCTCAATCATCTGGTTGATCAGTGTCATAGCCTCAGAAAAATATTTGTCCCCTGTGGCCAGAAAGAGGTCACATCAGTTTCCACCCCCTCTGAGGGTTCCATATGTACTGAGTAGCTCTGTGTTGTAGCCCTTTGACCAGGAATTCAGCTAGTCTGGAGGAAGGTAGGACAAGAAGTATGGAAAGCAATGAACGCATCCTTCTGGACTTCAGAAGCATCCTGATGTACCCTGACTGGATATGTTAGCACCTTGGCCAGCTCATTCTAGGCTTCACAGAGGATCTTCACCCAGGAAATTTTGTCAAATGTTTTTGGAGGATATAGAACCTGAGACTGTTTGGGTAGTCTTCAAGAGTTTTGAGAACACAACTGAAAAATTATTCCCTATCTCTGCTTCTGTGCCCATACTGTCAGCCTCTCTTATCTATCCTTAGCCCTGTTGCAATCCTTCTTCCTACTCCTCTCTTCCTTAAAACATCTCACTGGCATAGGTATTATTACAGAGCATTACACTGGGGTGCAGTTATACCCAAGTTTCCTATCTCAGCCAGATGTCAAATCTCTTTCCTTAAACTGGGGACCCTCTGAGGGAAGGTCTACATTGTCAAACCACAACTGACTCAGTGGCCCAGGTATGGCTCTTACCGTAAACTAAGGGATCCCCCAAGGGCAGGACTGTGTCTAAACCTCATATCAGAGACTCTTAGAGGTGAAAAATCACCTTCTCTTTTAAACTAGGAGCTGCCCAAAAGTTGATGTCTTGTCTTACTCATCACATCAAAGGCTTTCTGAACGTAGAGTTAATAAAAGATAAGAGACCTAAGTAAAGGACCCTCCACATACATACACACACACACACACACACACTCATTTCAAGATTAAGCACTCATTGTGTAGTAACAAGAAGCCTAAATTTCAAGTCAGAAGAACCTGGTTCACCTCCCAGCTCTGCCCCTAACTCCTTGTGGGATCTTAAACAGATCCCTCAGGTTCCTTTTCTGAAAATGAGTCTAGGGGTCATTATAGCTTTGACGTGCTATGAGATTCTACTCAAGAGAGGGGCTCTTTCCATGGTATCGAATACCTTACTGGAACTACCACCATCTCTTCCTACCTGTCAGTATAACCTGCAGATTTTTCAGGGTGGGCAGACAGTCTCCATCTGTTAGGAAGGTGTAAACCAAGTTGAATAGGTGACCCATGAGGTTTTTCAAGGTAATTCCTGATAAGAAAAGTCACAATATAAATAATGCCCCTTTATTCTGAATTCCCCAGGCCCCAGGAGCCAAGCAGAGGTGGCTGAGAAGTAAAGAACCCTCTCTTCAGGTAGGAGGCCTAGGAAGATGAGAAATTTATCTGTTCACAGGTAGATGTCTACTGGTCCAAGCTTGAAGGTACTAGGAATCAATAATCTTAGCACTTAAGCCATCTTCAGAAGCTATATCAACACCAAGATCCTTAAAGAGGAGGAATCCATAACCTCCTTTGGTCACCTAAATTGATCATCCTACAAGCAAATTCTTTAGAATCACCCTAAATCTCCCTTGCTGGATAGCAGCAAATTTAGTGGAAAGAACACTATGAATTGAAATTGAATTCTACTTCTGGCAATTCCTACTTGTGTAACAGTAGTCTGTTGGGGAGGGTGATGTGTAGGCCTTAAAGCACTATGAATATAGGAGTGATAATTATTGTTGTTATTATTGTTTTTAAAATCATAAAGATGGCTGAGTGAAATGCTATGTCACTGCTCAATTCTTTTCATTTCCTCAAATAGTAACAAATACAACAGAAGAGAAGGATGGTTATGATGTCTGTCTTCAAGTATTTGAAATCAACCATTCAAGCAAGCAAGCAAGCACAGAGGAAGAGCCTACTGTGTGCTAGTTACTGGCTTTATAAATATAAAGAATAAAGGAATCCTTACTGTCAAGAAGTTTATATTCTCCCAGGGGTGACCACCTGTGCATATATAATGATATACAGAATAAATATAGGGATAAGGACTAAAGTTGCAATTTTATTGGTATAGGGAATTTCCAGGAGAGAACTCCCTCTACCAATGCAGGATCTTATATCCTCAGCAATTTAAAGTCCAAGAGAGTTGCCTAGAATACCATGCCCAGGGTCATGGTCAGTATGGTTTTCAGACAGTGCAGTTGCAAAGGTGAGGGGGTTGCCCTTTCTAGTAACAACAAAGTGTGTTTGCCTTGGCATTTCCTGCCTGTACAGCAAGGGGGGGTACTGACTGGGTTATCCTAAAACTATTTTACAAATTGATGTATTGAATCTCAAAGGGATGAAATGAGGAACACAGTTAAGGAGAATGGTTCCCACTGATCATAAAATGTCATGCTGTCAGGAATGATTCAAGAGCCATTGAAGCCTGTCCACATAATCCACCTCATAAAAAATTTCAGGCAAGATGGGCATCTAAACAACAGGGTCACTATGAGTCTCGAGACAATTGGGTAAGAATCATATATTTTAGTGAATCTAGTGAAACTAGAGATTCACTACCAACATGGTAGTACTCCAGCACTACTCAAGTTCAATGACTTCATGGTGAACTGCTCTAAGTGGTATATGTATAAAGTGTGATCCCTTCATTATGTGACCTTTTTGGTTGCTTGAGGGAGAAGAAAAAGAGCATTCCTGTGAAAGATAATGACAAAATGAACTTGAAAAGAAACTCAACACTCCCAAAAATGATTGAAGAGAGATGTAGATGTCCTATGGAGGTGAGAGAAAACTGTCTCTCACATAAATTTATCAACAGGTCCCAGTGGAAGACACATCAACTGAGATAGGGAAGACTGCAGGGCACTGTGTTCTATCCACTCATTTACATATGATTATGTAAATAATTTGAAGACTTAAATAGAAATTATCAATCTAATCCAATACCTGTTAAGAATGCATGAAATAGTTAGGTAAGGACTATTGGAGTCATTCTTATAAGAAAGGTGGAATTTTTTAGTTTCACCTCATAAGATAGAAACATGTCACTACTTATAAGGAAGCCCTAATTTGAAGCATTATAAATGATATGAAGAAAACAAAAAGATGTAGAAAACAGGATAGGGAGAAGCTGAACACAGGAAGAGTCAGAAGCTGAGAAGAGAAGGCATAGAGAAAAGCACCTGACAAAACACAGAATATAGAAGCTGATAGGGATGGAGCAAAGCTGACAGGTAGGCTTTGCAAGTGAAGTCAGTAGCTGTTTGATTAGAGAAGAGCTCTGTAGGTACCTGAAGGTTGTTGGAGAATATCAGGATCCTCCCTCTATGGAAAGAGTTGTTAGGCTCATTGTCAGCTAGTGCCACTTGTGAGACAGGAACATTTCAGGAGAGCCTGTATTACTCTTTTACTGCCTTTTGTAGTTTGAGAGGGGAGAACTTCTCATAGCTCATAGAGAACAGATCTGATAATGCTGGATGATTCCAGACTCAATGGAACTGCTTTTCACCACAAAAGCATAATATTATATTTTGCTAAAAGAGCTCAACACTTTATGAATGCCTTGCCACTGGCAGCTATGTGCTAAAAAGAACTTGACACTGCTTCAGCAGCCCAAGCATAGCAGTCAAGTGCCTTTCCTCAACAGGAAAGCAACTAGCTGAAAACTAATTTTGCCCACCAAGTGATGCATGGTGCATACCAAAGAGATCAACAATTCTGAAGATTATTCCAGAGGCATTTGTTGCCCCAGGCACATGGGCCTCTCTATTTGACTTACTGCTTGACTCCAGTAAGTGTGTGTCCAATCCAGATACCTGTCCTCTCCCTTAGGGACACTGTGTTCATTAGTGAGAGTGTGACCCAGGTTCATGGACAGACTTTAACTTTTCCATTATTACTGTGCTTGACTACTACTGAGTAAATGTTATGGTTACTTTTGCTTTTGCTTTGTTATTTAGTAAATGCTTCATATTTAAGAGTCAATTATCCCTTTCTCTCTCTGATTCCCTGTAAACCTAAGGTAGTTGACTGGGTTTCCCTAAGATCATTTCACAAGCTGACCTGCTGAATTTCAAAGGAATGAAACAATGAACATAGTTAGGGAGCATGGCTTCCACTGAGTACAAGGGTAGAGCAGGCAGGTATAATTCAAGAGCCACTGACTCCAGTCCACATAATCCAGCTCATGAAAGTTTCAAGCAAGATGAGTATATTTATGTGGCCACAATCCCCCAATATGACCTTTTTAAAACTGATCCTTGGGCCAGCTAGGTAGCACAATGCATAAAGCACCAACCCTGCAGTCAGGAGGACCCGAGTTGAAATCTGACCTCAGATACTTACTAGCTGTCTGACTCTGGGCAAGTCACTTAACCCTGATTGCCTCAAAAAAAAGAAACCTGCTCCTTGACACCCAGGGTCAAACCCATCCCAAGGCATGAGAGCATCCAAGTTCAGGCCCTTACCTTCAGGATCAGTAAGGAGCATTTCTTCTTGGGTACTTGAACCATGGATAAATTTCTTGAAGAAATCTACAAGGAGGATGCATATTCTTTCACTAGGGGTTAAGGGAAATGCCCATCCTGCCCCCAAACCCCAGTTTGTTCCCCTTCCCTCCTTCTCTGAACCCTGATGAAAACCTGTTTCTTACACCTACCCCAGATGGTTTTGAGAATAACATTTATGTCAGCCAGAGGACTGCCACATACTGCTGTGAAGAAGAAGAGGAGGAGAAGATCAGAAAGTAACTAAAGGCTGGGTTCTCATTTGGCACTTTGTCTCTCTAAGTATCAAAAGAACACCGCTCTGTCCATTTGCCCTGCCTCTGCCCCTTCAGATTGTTAAAGAGTACAGATACCCAAGTCACCACTAGGGACATGGAAATTAAGAGTATTGCACAACTGGGTACCAAATTACATAAAGAGCTAACAAGGTTTCATCTTGGGGTTCACATCAGCAAGTAATCTCACATAGTTCTGCAAAGACTTTTCAAGCTGCTCCCATTCTCTCATGGAATCCCAAAGGTGAGGAACCTCTGGGAACCAGGATTCTATTTGGATACCAAATAGTAACATGTGAAGTCAGAGTAACAGGTGAAGAAGGGACAGGCTCATTCCTCCTGTTGGTGCCTCTTGTTGGAGGATAGATTCAGTTCTTACCTCTAAGGTAGGAGAAATCCCTTTCAGGTTCTTGTTGTACGAGCTTCCCTCCCTCAAACTTACTCCCACAAAGAGCAGTAGAGACATAAGCACCAGGTGTTGAGTAGCCAGCCCAATCAGGAGTGAATTCAAACCAGGCATCTGGGAAGAAAACAAAAGTGTGGCTTTCATGAGTATTTACACCAGGGTAGGAATCACAACAGGAAAAGATTCACATCCAGAAAAATTCATACCATTGTCTGGAGTTTTTCACAAGGATAAACTCACACCACCCTGTGGCTTTATATCCAACTACATTCACACTAAGACATGTTCCCACTTCAAGTTCCCTGTCACCTACTTTTCCCAGAGAGATCTACTCTCTATACATGTTTCTTCCTAGTGACTCCCTGGTGCCAACTAGTTGGAAATAATCAGGATAGGAGACTAGACCAAACCCAGTGGGAGAAAACCAGATTGGTCAGTCAGCATTGCCCCATTGTTCATTTGAAAAGGTACTTGAGAAACAAGTTGTAAACACCAAAAAGTAATGTTTTAAAAGAGGCTGAGGATCTCAACAAGCATGGAGAACAGGAAAGTTCTTGTAATGACCTGCAATGAGTGTGGGATGCTTATATTTCTGCCACAGTCACATGACTGCTTTCTATGTGCAAAATGGAGGCTGCTCTCCTTTCCAGGAGAGAAGAATAACAACACGACATACCCTGAGAGTTAGAAGGGACCTCAGTAGCCATATAATCCAATATCCACTCATACTAACCCTAATTCCCTCATGTAGCTGACAATTGGCCATCCAGTGTCTGCTGGAATAGCTCTAAGGAGAAGGAAGGCACCACTTCAGCAGGGACACCACCAAGGAAGGTGCCACCTCAACAAGGACACCACCAAGGAAGGTGCCTCCTCAGTAGGGAGGCCACCAACGAAGGCACCATGGTAGGAGAGAGGCAACTCTACTTTTAAACAGTTCAAATGATGGGGGAGCTTTCATGACATCAAGGCTAAATCAGTCTCTTTGTAAATTCCCCCCATTGCCATCTGAGATGAAGCAGAACAAATCTAACGCCTCCTCAACAAGGCAACCATCCATATATCTGAAGGCAGCTGTCACATACCCCTAAGTCCTCTCTTCTTCAGGTTAAACATTCCCAGGTCTTTCAACTAATCCTCAGATGTCATGAATTTTACACCCTTCACCAACCTGGTTGCCCTCCTCTGGGTACTCACCATCTTATCAATGTCCCTCTTAAACCATGGTACCCAGAACAAAACATGATGCTGTGGTAAAGAGGTTCAAATAATTCATCTCTATGCTCCACATTATAATGGGAAATGAAGTGATTCTTTACAAAGTGGAAGTGGGGCTTCAGTGTGAAAATAAAAAAGTTTAAGAAAAATGTGAAGAAGCAGAGGGGAAACTTGACCTGGGTAAGTAAGTTGGAGAATGGAAGAATGTCACAAAGATGAGGAAGGGAAAGGCTTCCATTGCACATTTGAAACCTCAAAAATAAAGTTGAGAAGAGGATGGAGCTAAATGTACATTTGGTGAAGAAGCAGCTGTATATTCTCTGAGAAACGTTAAGGTAGAACCACAAAATCTATCAGGTGAGATCACTTGGTAATGATTAGGGGGAAATACCAAGGAGCAGAAGTGTTCAATGTCTCTTCACTGAGACCTACTCAATCAGCTGTCTGTTGATCTCATGAAAATAAAGAGGTCAGTTGTCTTCTTAGAGCATGTATTTGATGCATAACAGACAACTGAACAAGATTTGTCAAAATGGATTACCACTACCAACTTCCAGCAACCCAAGCACAAATACTATGGCCAGATGAAATCTAAAAAAAGTATAGTCAAATATTGCAAAGCCTTGTCGGGGATAAAAACTAAAGACTACAGGGGCAAATGGGGAGGTTTTTTTTCCTTCCTGTCTATTGACAAGAGGTACCAATGAGAAAAACTGATCATAGAAATGAACAACTAATAAAGTTAATATCTGAGAATGAAATTTGGATTTCTGGACTATGAATTAATAGAGGAATGACTGGCCACTGGCTGGGGATAAAATATACCTTTAAAAAGCTGAGGATATGTTTTCCAGTGTCTTGTAAATATAATCAAAAAGGCTCTCCACAGAAAATGATAGGAGAGGGAGAAACCTGGCTATCTACCTATTTATCTATCTATATATACATATATATGTGTATATAATAGATTCTCCAAGCTAGATACCCAAGAGAGTAACTATAATGAAGAATAGCAACTGAGATACCCTGGGCATACTCTAACATGCACACCTGATTTATGGAAAGCAAATCTCCGAGGGTCCTGAGGAAAGATATGTAGGACCCACAGACTAAAATGCTAAAGAGGAAGTCAGCACTGGAACCATGGGGAATTCTCAGGGATGTAATTCTGAAGAGAAAAGGAAACAATTTTGATGAGGAAGAAAAAGAAAAACTATCTGAAGAGACCACCATGGATGCACAAGGAACTCACTTATGTACCTAGTTTTGTAAAATGTATTTACAGCAGATAGAAGCAGAGACAGGCAAGAAAAGATGAATATAAGGTCATGGAACAGTCTTGTGAGAATCGTGTCAAGTGTAAACCCTGAGAATGAACAGAGGTTGGCAAGGGAGCCCAAAGATGAAAAAAGGAAGTTGGTAGCTATGTTTGCGAAAGAGGAAAATCAAAAAATGGTGGGGCTACTGGCTACAGGTGTATTGCACAGGGATAGTTGACAAGGGAGAGAAAGCAGGGATGCTCATTTATCTTCCTTCTATTTTCTCTCTCAAAGAAAAATATTTTTGCACTATAAAAGACAAAATGAAAATGTCTAACAGAGTGTTGATATTCAACATATGCAAAGAGGTAGTAAGTGAACACCTTGCTGAACTTACTGAATTTAAGTCTCCTGGCCCAGGTGAACCAAATCCTTTGGTATTGAAAAACACTGTTGAATTGAATGGCTGAGGTCGTCCCAGTGATCTTATAAGTACTGTAGAGAATAAGAGCCACAGGACTAGAGAACTGTAAATGTTCCCTGAGGTTTAAAAAAAGGGGGAGGGATACAAGGAATAAACTGTAAACTACATATAGGCCAGAGAGCTCAACTTTGATTTTGGGGAAATGCTACAATGTATAAATAAAAAGATGAAGGAGAAGGAGAAAAAGATAATAATAATAATAATAATGTTAGCAATAGCTAACAGATCTAAGGAGGGAAGAAGTGATGACAAGGAGGTATAACTGTACCAAGAACAGGTCATGCCTAACTAACCTCAATCCCTTTGAACAGGTCATTAAACTAGCAGATCCTGGGAATGTTTTAAATAAGTTTGCCTAGGCTCTAGCAAATCACTTGACAAAAGTATTCTTGGGGAAAAGATGGAGATATGTGCTCTAGATAATAACATAGTTTAGAAATTCAGCACTGTTTGTATGGACAGATTCAAAGGGTAATTTATGATTCAATGTTATCTTGAAAATAGGTCTATTTTGACATTTCTATTAATTATTTGAAAAAAACACATAGATGGCCTACTCATCAAATTTAGAGATATCATAAACATGGGGTGGCCAGTCAGCACAATAG
This sequence comes from Vombatus ursinus, assembly GCF_900497805.2. NCBI lineage: Eukaryota > Metazoa > Chordata > Mammalia > Diprotodontia > Vombatidae > Vombatus > Vombatus ursinus. The sequence continues at coordinate 637,977 of NW_020953943.1, read as the reverse complement.
ACAACCAAGTCAGGATCCCAGAAATTTTTAGCTGGCTACCTACTAAAGTACTGGGCTAAATTTAAGAAGATGAAATTCAATAGCGATGCCAAGCCCTATACTTGAGATTCAAAAGACAACTTCTCAACTACAAGATGAGTGGGAGCCACACATTGTTAGATAGCAGTTTGTCTAACAAAGATGTGCATGTTTTAGATGGCTAATGTTGCTGGATTGTAGAGTATGTGGAGAGTAGTTAAGTATGGGAAGACTGACAAAGTAGAAAGGGGGCCAGGTGGTGAAAGGCTTTGCATATCAAGCAGGGAAATATATCCACTGGTCGGGAATGGTGAAGTGGGGATTCTTGTTCTGGTATGGGTTGGGCTAAATGGCCACTGATTTACCCTGCAACTCTGAAATTCTGTGAAGATTCTGCACACTTCCACGAAAAGATCTCAGCTCCATGGACTCTGTAGACCTTCCTAGAGCAGTGACTCTGGACATACACTGCCTGACATCACTGCCCAAAACAGGTCTTTTGGACAGATATCTTGCCACCCCACCCTAAGTCTCCTCCAGGGGAGATACCAGGACCATGCTCACTCAGATTCTTCTCCTTTCCACTGGACTTGAGGTCATGGTTGATGCTGGCGAATATGGGATATGGCACAGTCCCCATCTCAGACTGTTCTCTTGCATGGGACAGATGGCCACCTAGAAGCTGATTGGGTTATGAAGAAGAGATTTCAGTACAGAGAAATGGAAAAGGATTCAGGGAGTTGTGTCCCCCATGGAGCTAGGAGGTGCCAAGATGTTACCAATTCACAGGGTTTGCAGCTGAAAAGGACCCTAATACATTATTGCTACTCCAACCATGTCATTTTTCAAGTAAGAAAACTGAGGTCCAGAGAGAGAAAGTCATTTGTCCAAGGACCCACAGAGAATCAGCAGCAGAGACAGAATCTGAACCCAGGTCTCCTGACTCTAAAACTAGGGCTCTTTTGACTATGTTCAGGATGGAAGGGATCCTCTCTGCCTCACCACCAATAAGTTAACATGAGGTTACCCACAGTGCCCTAGTGATTAGCACAGTGAGTGGCACATAGTACGCGCTTAATAAATACTAGTTGATTGACCAGCAAGCAGGAGGCCTGGGCTGGGGTAGCAGCCAATAGGTGTATAGAATGGGAACACCTTCACCCTGAGATGAAACCTCTCCCTGGCTTCAGCTTCCCTGGGTTCCACTGGAGAGCTTACTTCCTTCGTAAGGTAGTAGACAGCAGAATAGGACCAGAAGTCAGTGAGAGAATAGTCATCCCTCTCTGCAGCCACACAGAGCCCATCCAGGGAAACAGAGACCATCCAGGAGTCCTCCTGCAGCCGCCTCCTGAGCTCATTTTCCATCTTCCCCAGGTCTTTCCACCCATCATTCTCAGTGTAGAGGGAGGACATGCACCTAAGAATGAGTAAAGCATCTGTCAGCCTGGCTGGTGAAAGATCTGGCCAACTATAAAGCCATTAGGCCACTAAGGGGCACCCTCGTGCACATAGCACCAGCCCCGGAGTCAAGAAGACCCTGAGGAAGTGATTTCACCTCTGCCTGCCTTAGTTTCCTCAACTATAAAATGGGGATAATAGTACCTCCCTCCTAGGGTTGCTGTGAGGATCCAAGAAGATAGCATTTGTAAAACTGCTTAGTCCAGTGTCTGGTACACAATACTTCCTCCAGAAATGCTTGCCTCCTTCTTCCCTTCTATTATGGTTTCAAGTTCTTAGCAGTTCACAAAGGCCTGGATGGCCCTTCACTCGGAAAACCCATTGACTATCAGCCCAATGCACTATTTAGACAGCTGGGTAGTTTCCACAGTGCTTTATACTACAGCTCTGCTTTGTAATCCACAAAGCCCATTGTTCCTCTCAAACTCTGGACAACTTCACCAAGTTCTTTGCCATTCATTGTGTCCTCACAGAAACCCTTTCAATATCAGCTGGGTGGTAGGCTCAACATTATACATGGAGCAAGCGTTGTCAGGAGGGAGCAGGGCATTTATGGTGTGGGATTTTGTGGCGCATAGAGCCTGGGTGTGAACTCAGTTTCCTTCCTCCCAGTGGAGATGTGGATTCCCTCCCCAGACACAGAACACACACTGAGAGGTTCTTACCAGGTGGAGCCAGAGACTCCTGCAAGATATGTGACCGTGTCCAGGAGCCCCACATGGCTCAGTTCACTAAGGACACCTTGGCAGGCTATGGCAGCCCTCAGGCCCCCACCAGAGACCAGCACGGAAACCACAGGACCCTAGGCACAGTAGAGAGAGGGGTGAAAGTGACTTGCCAGGGTTCATACCTGGGAAGGGAGGTGAGAGAGGGAAATATTACATCAGGAGAGGTAATGGAAGGTAGGCTTCATATTCGGGTAAGGTTTAGAGGAAGTTACATTCCAAGGTAGGAAGAGGGTGAGGATTCACACCCTGAGGAAAAAGGGGAGAAAGGATGATGGAATTCCCATTGAAAGGAGGAGAAAAGGTAAATGATTAACTCCTGGGAGCAGGAGGGCCTATAAAGGTACCAGGAGGGTCCACATCCTGGAAAGACAGTGGTTCAGAGGTCAATAAAGCAGGAAATGGAAGGAGAGAAAGGCTGGAATTGAGTCCAGTAAAGAGTCAAGCAAATCCACTTCA
>NW_020953943.1:616253-635307 GCF_900497805.2 Vombatus ursinus | reverse complement strand
GAAAGGCTGGAATTGAGTCCAGTAAAGAGTCAAGCAAATCCACTTCAGTATCCACTTCAAGGAAACTTCTGCAGATGTTTCTGCATGGTCTGCCCAGACCATGGCCTCCGTGGCCCCGTACCTTTTTGACATCAAGGCCCAAGTTCTTCAAGGCTTTCAAAACATGCTCCCCCCGATTTTTCACTGCTGCCTTCTCCTCTTCTGAGATTCCAAAATGGACCCTGATGTCAGAACTGCCCAGAATATTAAGAGGCTTGTTATGGACAGCTCCTTGGGCTCAACCCCTTGTCCCCGAGTTGACTGGCCAGTGTTCAATTCTGCCCTGGAAGTTCTTCCTGCCATCAGGTTAAACCCCTCATCTTCTGTATTTCTAACCCTGGCTCTCAATCTGCCACCAGTGGACCCATCTGACACTAAACCTTCTCTGCTTTTTATGAAACCACTCCCATATCAGGTTGGGTATCACATCTGCCTGGGGCCCCTCCTCACCTTTCATCACATTTGCCAGGGTGACTCTTTGAACTGCAGGCAACTTGCTGTAAAAGACAAAGGCTAGTAGAGGCCCTTTATAGAGACTGATGAGTAAGACTGCCTCCCCCTCCACATCCCCATCACCCTCACCAATAGCCCCATAGATGGAGCCATGAACACCCTTCTCCTTACAGGCCTACCCCCGACAGTTCCCTTTAGCATTTAAGGCTCTATTTGACATCTCCAACCACTTCATCTCCATCCTCACTCCTCTACCCCAAGGTGCCCATTTCAATCCCACATATGAAGTTACCTGGAAGATACAAAATAGACCCAGACATTAGGACAGTACCTGGGGTATAGCCATGTCTGCCATCCTCACAACTTCCACTGATTACAGAAAAATCTGAGCTAGAAAAAAAAGGGAAGGGTGAGAGGAAAACAGAAGCTGTCTACAAGGGTCTGTCTCTTTCTCTGTGTCTGTGTTTGTGCATTTCTCTGTCTCTGCTTCTCTCTTCCCACCTCCTTCTACCTCTCAAACTTTTAAAAGTAGAAATTATTTGCCAAATATAAAGCAGTTTCCTCTATTTCCATAGTCTAGGACCCCCAGAATTAAAAAGATACGTTTAAGGCCATTTTCTCTATTAATCTGACCTCTCAAAGTTTGAAAGGGTTTATTCCTCTGTATATTATGCAAATGCAGATATTGAAAATATGAAAGAGGCAAGCACTTCTATCCCAAATATCTGTTTCCTGCTCAGTCACATTCTGAGGGTTGTTTTTACATGGAAATTTCACCCATCAAACACTGAATCAGGCAATGTGTGAAAGAATATAATCTTTAATAATCTTACATATGTATGTACATACACACACATATATAAACAGAATATATATGTATATATATAAGCAGAATATATATGTGTGTGTGTGTATATATATATGTATATATTCCTTCCTTCATAAGGTAGTAGACAACAAAACAGGACCAGAAGTCAGTGAGGGAATAGTCATCCCTCTCTGCAGCCTCACAGAGCCCATCCAGGACAAGATATATGCATCAAATGAGGTGGTTGGATACAATAGCCTCTAAGGTACCTTCTAACTCTCGGTCTATGATCCTAGCATCCTGAGGTTCTACAAAGGTAAACCAATTCACTTTTTAATCTGGAAACTTCTTTGGGAGAGTTAAGAGTTAAATCAGAAAATCAGGCATGAATGACAGGTTTGTTCCTTTTATGACCTTATGACAACTTGTCATAAGGAGAGATTTTTTTCAGAAATCCTTCAAGGTCTTAAAGGAGAGTCATGTCTTTTCTTAAGAAGGACACACCCTAAATGGTTCCCAAGGTGTGAATATTTGATATGAATGAAAGGACAAGAGTTTGTTGATCAAGTTCAAGCCAGGTACCCTCATCTCCTTGAGCAGTTGTTGTCAACTTCAGATGTTCCAGGGGATGAAAGTACTGATTACCAATTATTCGTTTTGGACCTGGAGAAAATAATTCTGAAGATGCAGTCATGATGAACACTCCAGTGATTAAAACTGCTTTGGAAGTGGGCTTCAGTAGAAGTCTGGTAAAACAGATTGTTCAGAGTAAAATCTTAACAACTGGAGAAAATTATAAAACAGTCAATGAGGTTGTATCAGATCTCCTCAATGCAGAAAATGAAGAAAAGAAGGAGGAAAAAGAGAGGCAAACTGAAGAAATGGCATCAGATGACCTGACATTAATTCGGAAGAAGAGAATGGCTCTGTTTCAGCATTTGACCTGTGTACTTCTCATCTTGGATAGTCTCTTAACATCAGGTGTGATTAATGAGCAGGAACATGATGTTATTAAATGAAAAACACAGACGTCTCTACAAGCAAGAGAACTGATTGACACCATTTTAGTCAAAGAAAATGCTGCAGCAAATATTTTTTAAAACTGTCTCAAAGAAATTGATTCTGTGTTATATAATAATTTATTTGTGGAAAAGAACATGAAGTATATTCCAACAGAAGGAGATTACAGGAAGAAAGAACATGTAAAGTTTGTATGGACAAAGTAGTTTCTATTGTATTTATTTCTTGTGGTCATCTGGTAGTATGCAAAGAATGTGCTCCTTCTCTAAGAAAATGCCCCATTTGCAGGGGTATAATCAAAGATACAGTTTGTACATTTCTTTCATGAAAAGAATCCATACATCCAAATTTGTATGGAACAGACTTCAAATGGTCAGTCATGAGCCACTGAAGCCTTGTGGAAGAAAAGAAAGTGTTATTAGGCTTTTTAGTAGCAAATTAATGTACAATTCTGCCTTGGTATTAGTTATTTGATTTTCTTAAAGTACATGGTGTTCATATACTATAGCCATAATTCCTTGAAAGTTTTAGTGTATATGTTTGTGTGCATGTTTTTGTGCTGGAAGAACAGGATATGATACTATATGCTTGAAAGTATAAGGATAGTGTTATTATGTAGCATTTTTGGATTATTGAACATGATTACTTTACTAGAAGCTTTGAATACTATGTAAGTGTAGTCACAGATGTGGGAACCAGGAGCCCCCAAATTTATCATAACTATGGTGCCACTTTTTTGGGGTGCTTTTTACAATTTTGCTGTAAAGTAGAGACTATGTCTACTTAGCTGAGGTGAAAAATTTCCCTAACAGGAGGAATGGATTAATAGCATAATATTTAAAAGAGAGAGACTTAATCTAAATGTTGTGACTCAGTTGAATTTATATACATATATATGGTGTGATTTTTTCTTGTCTTTAAAGAGATTTCAGATTACATCTCATTTTCTCAAAACTCTTCTAAAAAGTGAGTGTCTGAATTTAAGACAGATAAGATCAGAAAGTAGCATTTTACACTATAATAATGTGATTTACAAAAGGGTTTCTTTAGTGATCTGTAGTGTATGTACAGTGATTATATTTCAGGAGTGTAGCTGTTGTATGCGTTCATTGTAACACACTAAATAATGCTGATGTGGTAGAATGATAATACCACATTCTTTATAAGCTAAATTATATTTGTTTTGTGAAACTCAAGTAATAATGTCCCTTTTTATAATGTGTGTCTATTGTAATTATTTGTTTTTATGTATTCTTTGTAGTGTGTTAATAGTTTTAATAAATGTTTGCATATGATGCCACCAAGTGTGAAGATATCTACAAAAAAAAAAAAGGACACACCCTAAACCAGTCATGGAATGGGTCAGACTCCTTCCCTATCTATCCTTCTCCCTTCTTTGTCCCAGCAAGTAATTAACATGCTCAAAAATCATAAAATGTAGGTCTGGAAAGAAGGGTAAAAGATAACACTTTCTTCCCCACCAGTACCCTAGACACCTCCAAAGTTGACAGAGCATCCCTAACAAAAGTCAAATATGGGACATTTCATATACGAAAGTGGAAATTTGGGCAGGCATCTTTAGAAGCCCCATTTATTCCACCTTGATCTGGATGCAGACTTACAGGACCCTATCACCCTACCTCATATCTCTAGTCTTGCTGAGACCTTGGTAACCTATGTAAAAAATCAATTAATAAATCACAATTGGACACGTCTTATTTGTGGGTTTCCTTCTTTTCCCTTCCTTAGTGAGCATGCTGATCTATGGTATAACCATTCATTTGCATGGGCCTACTCTGCCAAAGGCAGCTAGGTGGCATAGCAGATAGAGTGCTGAGACTGGAGTTAGGAAGACTCATCTTCTTTGGTTCAAATCTGGCCTCAGACACTTATTAGTTTTTTGACCCTGGGAAAGTCACTTAACCCTGTTTGCTTCAGTTCTTCATCTGTAAAATGAGCTGGAGAAGGAAATGGCCCACCCCTCTAATACCTTTGCCAAGAAAACCCCAAATTGGGTCACAGAGAGTTGGACAGGACTAAAAAGTGACTGAACTACAACAATTCTGCCAAATGCAAGAATTGGAAGGCATAAGATAAGTGTCCTCATTCTAAAGCTCCGGAAAATCAGAAAGGATTCATTCATACTCTTTTTGGAGAATGATCTGGATCCAAAAGTTTCATTTCTGTAAATCATGAACTTTAAGAAGACAGTTGGAAAGCAAGTACTGAACATCACAGAAAAAACATTGAACTGACATTCTCACAGATAAGAAAAAAACTGGTGATAACAAAAGACAAAATTAATATCTATTAAGATGGGGGGACGGGAAAGCAATGGATCAATCATGCAAACCCACTAATCCCTTATTACCTTAACCAGATAAGAATATTGAATCAAAGTCTTTATCCTAGGTGCAAGAAGTCTGCACCAGAAATATATCGCAGATTAGTTGAAGAGACATTTGTTCACTCCTTGTGGGCTTATATATAACCAGCAAGGTAGTTTGGTATTAGGCATTTAAGTCCAGCCAAGTCTTAACAGTGGAAATCATTGCTTGATCTATGATTGATTTAGTAGATTCCCTACACTTACAAACCCAAATAGAATAAAGGACAAAGATAAAAAGACACTGCCTTCCCAAGAGATCCAATAAAATGAAGAAGTTGTTGATTCTGAAAAACGAGAAATGGACAAAACTCAAGATATGGCTGTGATGATCGCTTTTTCTTAGAGAAGTGATGTGGAAGAGTCGTCAGAAAGAGGAGACCAAAAGGGTCCAGACATGACTTCAGTAAGGTGAGATGTGTACAATTTGTGAAATGTCTATAAGTTATAAGTGCCTTTTGGCACAGCTCATCCACTTACCATTCATGTTACGCTAATGGAAGAATGAGATACCAGTGAGATAATAAGCGAAAAATCACTCAGTATAATGCCTGGCACACAATAGGTGCTATATAAATACTTATCCCTGCCCCTATTCCTGTCTCTTCCCCTAATGGATCAAATGCTATTCAAACTTTTTAAAAGAAATTATAAAACTTTCGCTGTCCTCAAATTGTACTGTATTAAAGACTGCTTGAAATAAGTTGGGTATCAGTTATCATTTAGAAATAATACTTGGTATCTGGTTATCTCCAATATTAAAAAAAAAAGTTCTATTCCCTAAAGCTGACTTCTGAGTCATTTTCCTTCCCACAGATCCAATTTCCTCCATTGAAAGAACACCAAAAATGTAGGTAAAGCTCCCATATCTGATTACCCACCACCAAACAAAAATTAAATTAAAGCATCTTTAATTCAAAACTTTGCCTCAGGGAACTTAATGCAGAAAGGAAGATCTTGGTTCATTTTAAGGAAAACTTAACAAATAGTTATCCTAAAGTGAGATAGGGTGTTCCGGAAGGTATAAGCTTTCCAATTCTTGATCAAGAGTGTGTTTAACTAAGTGCCTCTGAAGTCCATCAACCTAGCACAGATCTCAGGTTCTGTGACTCTGAGATTTTTTTTAAATGAATGAAAGGAACTAACTAGCCTGAAGAATCTACTCCAAACTGTTGAAAACCCAAGAAAGTAACCAAAGATTCACTTTTTCATTACATCTCCAGTGCTTAGCACGTAATAAAATGTCTAGTAAATGTTTATTAATTGATTTGAAAAGTTGGGTGTTGATGGGGTAGGCTCCAGTGAATCAATCAATCAAATCACACCTCACAAACTTAAAATAAGAAATAACATGCTATTAATCAGGTGAGAACATATTTCCATTAAATCAAATCATAGGCCTCAAACTAACTGTTAAAAAAAATCATTAATTAATGTAGATTAGAGCCTGGTAAGCCATTGAATGAACTGAAATGACCTTGTACAGTAAGTATGTTCAGATTACAAATGAAACTGAATAAGCACTTTACAATCCTGTAAACTGCTTGATTACATGCTGTGGGTGATGTATAATTAGTAAGCCAGTCTAGAACCCAATTGATTCAAGGGTCTAGTCACTTAGGGGACTAGCTTTCCAGCTCAAGTTCAGATGAGATAACCTTTGTAAAGTGCCAGCCCAGTGCCTGGTACACAGTAGGAGTTAATAAATGCTTATTTTCTTCTGTTCCCCAGGCTTCTGAGCAGAAATCACTGAGAAGAATGGAAGAGGAAAGCACCTTGGTCTCCTGCCCCCCACCTTGACCAGAGAAGGACCTTCAGAGGTACAGAAAAATTGAACTTTTTCATTGATGTTCTAGCAGTGTCTCCAGAATAGTGGCAGCTGGTTGTGATGTCTGTATTTGGGAGTCAGGGACTTATTGGATAGTGAAGACTGAGTAGACATGATAAGAAAAGGTAGATTCAAGATTCTGCAAGGAACCCAACAGAAAAGCTGCATTGAATTAAAGGGAACAGCTTGAAGACCGCAGCAATAGAACTTCCTAGATCAGGAGTTGTAAATTTATCCATTTGCCACAGTCATTCCCTAAGCTTGAGCCCACTTTCCCCCTGGACTCTGTAGGTATTGGCAGAAAAAGTGTGTCAGAGATTTCTGGAAGGAAATTTTTGTATCAACTATTCTTACTAAACCACTTAAGTAAAAAACCCTTTCTAAAAGCTAATTAGATCTGACTAACTCATTGATTTTCACTGATCATCAACAGCGGAAGCATAGTGATGATCTCCTGAGCAATAGTACTAGAAAAGATACCTGTCAGGACTAGTCCAAGAGCCTTGAGGGTAGAAGTAGCAGGTGAACCCTGTCTTGTTTGTTCCAATAGGTGTTAGGAGAGAAAGGCCCTAAGGAATACACTTAGATTGCTTGATTTGGCTAACAGTTAAAGGGGATAGAGAGGTCGTCCACAATGCAAAGCAGCTGGAAATGCAGGCTCAAAAAAAAATCACTGAATTATGGAGACCCACAGACCCTTGTGCCATACCTAGAGGATGGATTGTATCACAGTACACTCAGGATTTAGCACATGCAAAGAATTTAGAGGCAGCTGGTAGTGAAATAGATAGAGCACTGGGCCCAGTCAGGTAGACCTGAGATCAAATTTAACCTGAGATACTTATTAACCGTGGCCCTGGTCAAGTCATTTAACCTCTGTCTGCCTCAGTTTTGTCAATTGTAAAATTGGCATGATTATGGCACCTACATCCCATAGTTGTTAGGTGGTTCAAATTAGGTAATATTAAGAGATTAGCACAGCACCCGGCACATATCATAGGCACTTAATAAATGCTTATTCCCTTATTCCTCACTTTACATCAAGAAACAGTTACAGAAAATTTGTGTTGGTCTAAAACATGGGCAAAATACAATAAGAAAAAATCCACAGGATTCCCACAGAGTCAAAATTGAAGATGCTAAAATAAGGGGAAAATATTAAAAACTGCCTTAATAAGTGAAGAAACTATTTACCAAAAAAAAAAAATACAACAAGGATCACAGATAATAGAAGAAAGAAAAGAGAGGATCACAGAAATTAGGAATATAATATTATGAAAAGAAGCAAGCTGGGCCGTTGGTCCAGAAGTATCTCTTCAGGGAGATTCAGGGTGCTTTCTGAAGTCAGAAGATGAATATTTGGAAAGCAAATGGGCTGCAAAAAGTTTACAGAACATGTGCCCCATCCCTCCCTCCTGCCCTCAATCAAAAATTTCCAATGATTCCCCATGGAAGGCAATCTTTTCAGTCCGACATTAAAAACTTCCATGATCTGGCTCCCATCCCAGTGGCACTTCATAATACTACCTTTATTTACTCTGTCTTCTAGTCAAAATGGCCTCCAAACTGTTGCTCATAAGCAACATCTCATATCCTCCCTCCATATCTCTGTCCAAGTGGACCCCACATAAGACACACGTTTCTTCTTACCTTTGCTGCATAGAAACCCAGCTTCCTTCAAACTTAATTTCAGGTGCCACCTCCTACTTACCCTCTCACTGTAGAATAGGGCCAGGCAGGGCACATAAGGCTCAGGGCCCTCCAAGAGACTTAAAACCAGAACTCGTATCAGAGCCACAGTAGAGGAAAGGCCAACACCCGGAGGGTAATTATCCAGGGAGGAAAACAATGCGGTGCTTATGCAGCCTGTGCCATAGGGCCCTCCAAGAGTCATGAAACCAAGGCAATCTCGGATATCCAGTTAAGACCTGTCAGGGCCACATCCTGGGACAGTGCCAATTCCTGGTTGGTGATTGCTCAAGAAGAACGAGGCAGATTCAGGACTGAAACCACCAGGAGGCTGATGCTAGCAAAGGGCAGGACCTGGTCACAGTGACTCCATCTAAAACTATGGCAGGATAGGGACAGCAGCATGCAGATTGAAGAGCAGACAGATTGAGGCAAGGACTGCTCATTCCTATCCAAGAGAGTGGAAGGGAGTGGAAATGTCTCAAAATACCAATGTAGGAACTGAAGTTGGAGAGGTGATTAAACAGAAGAAAATTCTGAGTACAGTAGAAAAAAATACTATGGGTTAAAAGTATATGAAGAGGTAAAAACAGAAGAAGCAATTAAGTCAACAATAAGTACAAGTAGAGTCTCAGAAAAAGTTAAGGCTTGACCATAAGGACTTCAAGAGTGAATAGAAGAAATAAAGCAAGAAATTTTTAATGGAATTTTTAAAGCTCCTGGGGGAAAGGGTAGGAGAATAACTAGATCAGAAAAGAAAGTAGAAACATGTAAATAATGGACTCCTTGAAAAATGTAATGGAGAAAACAAAACTCCATGATTCAATGAGATAAGAAATATTAGAACAAAGTCAATAGACTGAAAAATTAGAAGACTATATGGATTATCTACAATAAAAAGCAAATGACCTGGAAAGCAATTCAAGGAGAGGTAATTTAATAATTATCAATCTATTAAAAAATATAACAAAACAAAAAAGCTGACTCCCATATTCCAAGAAATCATAAAAGAAATCATCCCAGATCTATAAGAATCAGAAGGCAATGTGAAAATAGGACAAACCCACCAATTATCTATGGAATAACTAAATTGAAAATACCCAGGAATGGCATAATCAAAATTCAAAGCTTACAGGTTAAACAAAAAAAAAAAATACTGCAAGCAACCAGAAATAAAGAGTTTAAGTACAAAGGAATCGTAGTCAGATTCACATAAAATTCCACTACAACTACTAAAAAGAAGGGGAAGTACTGGGATACAATATTCCAAAAGACAAAAAGAAAATTAACTTAAAACCAAAACTGACATGGCCTTAAAAAACTGAATATAACGCCGTAGGAAGGATAAGTCACTTTAATGGTCAGCCTGTAGACAAAATTAGCTCAAAGCAAAGACATTTGCTGAGGCAGCACTATAGGAAAAATAGCTACAAAAGATTCTCTTATCAACCGGAGGCACACTTTCCCAGAAATATATGCAAAATCAATGGGAAGAGTGGACTGAAACATAAAATAAACTGGTGGAGAGGAGTACAGGTAGTTAACATCCATGACTAAAGGAACTAGCGCCCCCAGCATTACAAGTCCCTGATATCTTTTTTTTTTCTTGTGCTGTCATCATACTGTTCCCCTAAATGTGGTATCTCTACTAGCAGAGCCAGCTATAGCTCTTCACTGGTATCATACCTTAAATGCCTGGGCCTGCTCCCCGTTAGATGCAGTGTCTCCTAATGGAAGATTTGCTTCACTGCAAGATGCAATAGTCAATTGTGGGAGGATGACAGAGAAATCCTCTCCCACCCTTGAAGGGATGAAGAGCAGTTCCTTCTCAAAGGCAGATTTTTTCTTCTATAACTGGCTCTCTTCTCTGCTCTCAGAGTTGATACTCCTCAGAGGTATCTCCTGTCTCAGTTGACTCCCTAGACAAAGTGTCTTGCTTTTTAAAGACCTGCCTAGGTGTGGCAAATTCTGTGACCATTCAATGGCTCTCTGCCCTCTAATTGCATCAAGCTTGACTGGAGAAATTACTCATATCATGGAAAAGGGTAAAAAAGTGACCTACTTCTTTGCACTTTACTTTAAGACCATAACACCTTGTTTACTCTCTTGCTTCTTACCTTTTGTCATTTCATCCATTTTGCTGGGGAGAAACTAAAGGTTATGGGACTCCTGATGAACTCCATCCCCACTGCACTACTATCTTAGGAGAATTCTCAAAGAGGTGCCAACTAAATCACTTGAGGTTTCAGGTGTATCTTTCAGAGAAATAGAAAAATCTAAGGAGAAAAGAGGAGGGAGAAGGGCAGGACTGAAAGGAAATCCTTATCTTTGATAAAAGGAACCCGCAATGCAGAGTAGCAAACAATGGTATTAATATTAGGTGGAGAAACTTATTTGAATGGTTATGTTACATTTAGATTGATAGAAATGACTTTTAAAATAGTAAGAAAGTACATACTCCATTCTGAGATGACCAAAGGAAAAAACAATCCTAACAATTATATCACTCAATGCAAATGGGCTAAATTCCCCTAATAAAATGGAAGAAAATGATAAATAGATTTGAAAACAGAATCCAAGATAAACCTATTTAATAGAAGCACATTTAACTCAGAAAGCTCTAAATAGAATCAACAGAAAAGAGTGGGGGTCCAAGACTTCTGGAAAACAATTTGGAACTATAGAAAAAGGGCAATAAAATATGCCTCTGATTCAGAGCTCCTACTGCTAGGATATAACTCAAGCAAGTTGGAAAAGTCTCATATATGCCAAAATATTCATAGCAACATCCTTTTTTTTTGTTAGCAAAGAACTGGAAAGAAAGTAGATATCCATTGATTGGGGAGCAGATAAGCAAGTTGCTGTGCAGGAACAGCTTAATAAGACTTAAATATTCTGCTTAATAAGACTTAAATATTAAGCATTCAGAGAAGCATAGGAAGATATTTTGAACTGACACAAAGTGAAGTAGTTAGAATACAGAAAGCAATATGCAAGATGATTACAATGTAAATGGAAGGAATGATGGCCAAAAAAAAATTATTTCAAAAGAAAAGAGGAGAAAATGTGCCTCCTTCCTTTAATTGGAGGGGTGCAGAACTACGGGTATGGAACTTCACACATACTGTCAAACTCAGTTGATGTATTGGTTAGTTTTATCACACTTTGTTTTTTCTTCTCTTTTAAAGAAATTGTTACAAGGCATGGTTTAATGATTAGGGTTAGGATAAGATACATTTGAAAACTAAGCTGATTCAGAGACAAAGGGGAGTGGGAGGGTAAATAAAAGTTAGATAAAAAGCAGACACCTGCAATTAAAAATCAGATATTTAAACTGTGGCAAATGCAGCAGTGAAATGGAATAAGATTGCATCATCAAAATGACAAAGTGAGGAGCTCAGAAGAACATGAAAAGACTCTTATGAACTAATTCAGAGTAGAGTAGGACCAAGAGGACAATATACGTGATTATTACAACAATGGGAATGAAAAGAATACCAAAATAATGACCAAACTGGCTACTCACAATGATTGCCCTTGGCCCTGGAAAGGAATGGAAAAAATAATTCTCACCTTTTGTTGGAGAGGAGAGAGACAGTGGCTGCTGATTTTTACATACATTGCCAGTTCCAGTCCTTGCACAATTGATTTTGCTTAATACATTTTCTTTGTTACAAGGGAGGGCTCATTTATGGGAAGTGGAAAGGTGGAACATTTCTGGGAATAACTGACATAAAAGGATCGTTTTTTTAATGGAAGACTGATCAAAAATGTAAAAGGTTACAGGCAAATTCTAGAATTTTGGAGTCAGAAAAGGCCTCAGTCACCTCAGTCACCACCTACTATATCACATAACTGAACTAGAATCCTGTTTTCAACACAACTGACACATGGTCATTCTCTCATCATTTTCTCATCTTGGCCTCTCTGCAGCCTTTGACACTGTTGATCACCCTCTCCTCCTTGATATTTTCTTCACTGTAGGTTTTTGGGACACCACTCTCTCCTAGTTCTTCTCCTGCTGTCACACTGCTCCTTCTTGGTCTCCTTTGCTGGATTCTCTTGCCAGATCATAATGTTTAACTATGTGTCTCTCAGGGTTCTGTCCTGGACCCTCTTCTCTTCTCTCTCTACAGCAATGGTGAGCTCATCAGCTCCAATGGATTTAACTACCATAGCAGATATTCCCAAATCTACCTTTTCTGTCCCAGTCTCTCTACTGACCTCCATTCTCACATCTCCAATTACCATTAAGGCATCTTAAACTGAGTAGATGTCTTAAATTCAACATGTCCAAAGTGGAACTCATTATCTTCCCCTCTAGACTATCCATTCTCCTACCTTCTCCGTTACTGCCAAGGGCAACACCACCCTCCCAGTCCCCCAGGCTTGCAACCTAGGAGTCATCCTCAACTGCTCACTGTCTCTCCCATTCCATATCTAATCTGCTGCCAAGGCCTATCATTTTCACCCTTGTGACATCTCTCACATATGCCTCCCTTGTCTCCTCTGACACTGCCACCACTCTGGTGTAGGCCCTCAACACCTCACACATGGACTACTGCAATAGTCTGCTGCTGGGTCTGCCTGCCTTCAGTCTCTCCTCTCTCCAAGTTATCCTCCATTCAGTCACTACAGTGATTTTCCTAAAACACAGATCCAATCATATTACCCCCATACTCAATAAACTCCACTGACTCCTCATTGCTTCAATCAAATACAAAATCCTCTGTTTGATATTCAGATACCTTCTACTTTTCCAATCTTTCTATACCTTACACCCCTCCCCATACCCTTTGATCCAGTGATACTTACCTGGCTGTTCCAAGAACAAAACATTCCATTTCTTTGCTCTGGGCATTTTCTTTATCTGTCCCCCATTCTGAGAAAGTGTTCTCTCATCATTTTTGACTCTTGGCCACCCTGGCTTCCCTCAAATCCCAAATAAAATCCCATCTTTTACAGGGAGCCTTTTGAAACCCCTCTTAATGCTAATGCTTTTCCTCTGTTAATTAATTTCTATTTATCCACTATATAACTTGTTTGACACAGCGATTGGCTTGTTTTCTCCCCCATTGGGCTGTGAGCTCCTATAGGGCAGTAACTATCTTTTGCCTCTTCTTGTATACTTAGCACTTAGCATATATAGAACATAGTAGGTACCTAATAATTGTTTATGGATTGACTGATTGGTCATCCAATCTTTAAATAAAGACCTCAAGTGAAAAGATATACATTATTTTCTGAGAAAATGGAGTCCACTTAGGGGCAGCTCTAATTGCTAGAAAGTTTTTCCTTATTTCAAACCTGAATTTAGCTCTTCACATCTTCCACTCACTGTTCCACTGTTCACAAGAAAAACAGATCTAATCACTCTTTCATCACAATCCTTCAAATACTCTAAGACAGATATCCTAGCCCTCTTCAGACTTTTTTTTTCCAGGCAAAATATGTCCAGATCTTTCACATGATCCTCGTATGCCATGGACTTGAGACCCTTCCCCATCCTGGCTTCCCTCCTCAGGACACTCTCTAGCTAACCAATGTCCTTCTTATACCATGGTGCCACCAGATGTGATCTGACAAGAGGACTATCACCTCCCTAGTCAGTTGAGCAATCAACATGCATTTATGAGGCACTTATTGTATACTAACTACTGTACTAGGCTCTAAGGATATAAATATAAGATAAATAAATAAATAAAGATAAATACAAGACAGTGCCTGTCCTTAAGTAGCTTCATCATATCAGGAAAATAGTATGTGCATATATAAGTATGTTCCAAATAAACACTAGTATAACTCATCTTTGATTCAGCCCACAGAGAGCAGTGACTTAAGAGACCTGGGGTAGTGACAGCTGGCTTTGCAATTAACTCAACATTCCAGATTCTAAGGACCAGCCCCTGACATTGAACTGGAATGGGTATGCGAGGAAATGAGAAGTTTTTGGACTAAAGAAGACCCGTGCTGTTTGACCTCAACAAGTTGCTACTGCCCTCCCTCCAAAACTACCTTGCATTTAACTGCCTATTTCCATTTGCTCCGTATTGAGGCTGCATGTGTTTTGATACGTGCTTCTCTTCTCCTCCCTTAGAATGGAGGCTCCTTGTGAGTAGGCATTGCTTCATTCTTTGTACTTGCATCTCCACCAGTAGCACAATCTAGTTACTAGACTATACTAGACTCTAGTACATAATAGATGCCGAATAAGTCATTATCAATTGAAGAACTTTCAAATGTTACCGGTATTGGCTCTTCAATCCCATCTGCCCGTTCCTGTAGCTCCCTAAAGTCAGAGTTCTTCTGAGCCAGGTGAGCTGAGCTCCTCTGTGGCTGCCGAGCACTCCCTATCTCCTTACTTACACTGGGGAGCAGATCTCTATGAACCATTTTTGTTCTAGCCTCACCAGTGCAAAGGTCACACTCCTTGGCAGAGAGTACAAGAACAAAAGAACTGAGCATCTCTGCCTTCTGCCTATTGCCAGTTATCATGTTATCCATCCCAAGCTGTGGCCTAATCACCTCCTTGATTTCTTTTCCATAAACCAGCCTCAAAAAGCACTTTCTGTTGTCCTGAAGTTGCCTCATGAATCTCAGCTCTTGATTGACTTTAGCACACCTCACACTCTTCTTAGAGGTCATTACATACTTTCACATTAATCTTCTGTTATCTGTCTTTGTCCTTGCTCCCATCATCTGGATATAGCTTTTCAAAGCCTAAGTTGTTCCCTGTGCATCCACATTTATCTCTTTGGGCAACTTCCTTTCTCTCTCCTCATTGGAATGGTCCAGAATGATCTCTTTTGAGAGTTTTCCCTCTATTATGCATTAAATGCAGGTTAGGAGTATTTAGAGTTTCCTCAAGCCCAAATATATCACCCTAGCCTTGGCAATATGACCAGTACGTGAGGGTAGAAGCACACTCTATGGACTATACCTAGAACCAAGATAGTTGTTGAAAAAAGTGGAATATTCCATTTGTTTCCCCCTTGTGGTTCTTTAAGGGCTTGGCAAGTAATAAAGAAGGAACAAGTTACAGCAGTGAAGGCCCTCTTGTCCTGATACCTTAGAATATGAGGTGTCATGGGGCACTTAGCGAAGGGGAATGAGGTGAACTCATGGTGGTTAGAAAAGGAAACTAATAAAAAGAGGATAAAGACGGCGTCATGGCAGGAAGCCACCAAACTCTATCACTTGGTCAAATCGTCATTGTACTATAGAATTGAAAGGATGACCCACCTCCAGGAGAACATTGCACATAGTAAGATCAACACTGTGCTATGATCTGCAATGATAGACCTAGCTCTTCTCAGCAATTCAATGATCCAAAACTCTCCAAAGACTCATGGTGGAAAACACTATCTATGTCCAGAGAAAGAACTGGGGAGTCTGAATGCAGGTCGAAGCAGACTAGTTTCATTTTTTTGTTTGTTTTTTTTTTCTTTCTTTTGTTTTTTCCCTTTTGTTCTGAGTCTTCTTTTACAACATGATTAATGTGGAAATACGTTTAACATAATTGTATATGTATAACCTATATCAGATTGCTTGCTGTATTGGGGAGTGAGGAGGGAAAGGAGGGAGTGAGAAAAATTTGGAACTCAAAAATCTTACAAAAATGAATGTTGAAAACTATCTTTACATGTAATTGGGGAAAAATAAATTACTATTAAATGCAAAAATATATAAATAAATAAAGAGACAGAGACAGAGACAGAGAGAGAGAGAGAGAGAGAGAGAGAGAGAATGCCCCACTTCCTATTCCATTGAATAATTGAGAGCAAACTCATTCAACTTCAAAAGGAAACATCTGGGTACTTGAGGCAGCAATCAGACTTCTACTTTGAGGTTTGGAAAATGAGAAAGTCTGGGGCGGGGCAGGAAATAATCAAATCAGTGACATATTGAGGCAAATAATCCTTAACCTTATGCTGAGAAGGAGGCCCCTGTTTGGCTAGGCCAATGGGTATGGAAAAGAGACATCCTGGGTGAGGGACGCTATGCACCCAAATTCTTTTCATGTCCTGTCTCCCAGCAGATGGGAGAAAGAACAGAGAAAGTTAGAGACCCTGGTATCATTTAAAGAGAGTTAGCTCATAGTGGTCCAATGTTCTCCTTTCTTTATATGGATGAGAGGCATGGCATGTGTATGTTTCTTTGCCCATTTTTGATGGCCATGTGGAAAGTGATGTATGAGATCAAAGAAAAGAGATAGGGTGCTTGGAATACATCAAATAAGCATATGTTGGGCTCAAATTGTGAGTGCTACTCCATTTGAGTGTTGCTTGTAAGTGTCATTGAGAAGGGGAAATAGAGTTTTACTATAATTGAAGTCAGAACAAAAAAAGAGAAGAAAAGTTTCAGTGAGAAACTTGGCAAAAAAGCCTGATTAGCCTTCAAGTTGGATTTGGACTAAGTCATTATTTTTCAAAAAGCCTGGCCAGTCAAGAACACAAAATAAATTGTGGGGTGGTGGAGAAAGAAGTGAATTCTTGTGGCTGTGAAGGATAGAGTAAATTTATAAACCAGGATATACACAAGGAATTAAGAAGTATGATGCTTTTGATTATGAATTTGTTAGGCTTGGGGAAATTTCTAATGGGAGAAAATTGGACTTTGACCAAGATTTTCTCTTTGGTGACTATTTTTTGGATGCTCTCACAACACGTTGTTAATATGGGCCGGAGATTCTAATCACTGAAATACCTGAAATCCTGAGAAAGCTTCCTCTTTTCTCTCACTGGTGTTGTCCCGATTTCCTGCTCTGTCCCATCTCAGTACAGGCTGACCTGGAAAGTTGAAGTTAGAACTTTGAAATCAAAATTGAAGACATCCTGAAATTTGCAGATAGTAAAGCTTGGCTATGGGAGAGAGCCCTGCCTCTTTAAGTGGAGTCTCCTTTGCCTTCTGGACCTCAGTTGCCTCACCTGTAGATTGCAGTGCAACCCAAAGGATTATTGTAGAAACTGGATGAGATAATAACCATGTCCATTATTGCCTGCTTGATTTTCTGCTTACCTTTCCTCTAGGGTGATTTCTGTAATTCTGATTATAGCAGGAACTGTGTGTTTAAGCCTGAGTCAGCCTCCTACAGAAGTGAGCCCATTTAACAACAACTGATGGTCAATAGATAATACTTGCCACATGAGACCAAGCTTAATGTCATAGATACTGGCCACCTGTTGTGTATTTAGAAAAGACTGCAGGAATACCCCTACTGGGTAAGAGACTCTGGGCAGTTAGGAAGCACAACTGGCCTCTGTCTCTAAATCTGAATGTTGCTGAGATAGTACTAGGACATATGGGAAATCTACTTTTGCTCTTGTCAACTTGTTCCACTGAAGTTAGAATTGGAATGCACCATGATGGCCATGTGGAAAGTGATATACGAACTCAATGAAGAGAGATGGGGTGCTTGGAATACCTCAAATAAGCGTATGTTGGGTACAAATTGTGGGTGCTCCTCCATTTCAATGCTACATGATATACTTTGACTCTAAACTAACTAGGCACTTGAGAGAACCAGAAATAAAGCAGATGCCCACTGAATGGGGGGGAGCCAAGTCAATTGTGCCCTTCAAATCTGAGGAAATTTTAATGCCACAAGAAACAATGAACACAAAAAATTCAGAGGAACATGGAAAGGCTTATGTGAATTGATGAAAAATGAAGTGAGCACAATAATCATAATAACGAGCAGTTTGCTAAGCACTTCACAAATATTTCATTTGATCCTCACAAGGACCCTAGGAGATAGATGCAATTATTTTCTTGCTCTGTCATTTTTCAGTCATCCAATTCTTTGTGACACCATTTGGGATTTTCTTGGCAAAGGTACTAAAGTTGTTTGCCATTTCCTTCTCCAGCTCCTTTTACAGATAAAGGAACTGAGGCAAACAAGGCTAAGTGACTTGTCCGGGGTCACAAAGTTAATAAGGGTCTGAGGATGGATTTGAATTCAGGTCTTCCTGACTCCAGGCTAGGTTTTCTATCCAGTGTGCCACTTACCTACCAAAGATGTAATTATTATTCCCATTTGAACAGTTGAAGAAACTGAGGCAAATAGAGGGTAAGTGACTTGCCCAGGGTCATAGAACTAGGAAGTGTCTAAGGTCACATTTCAACTCAAATCTTCCTGACTCTCAGTCCCAAAGCTCTATCCACCTATCTTCATAGGAGAACAATATACAAATTACTACAACAACATAAATTGAAAGAAAAAAAGAAAAATGAACTCTCTGTAGTTAGAATGACCAAGCTTGCTCCCTGAAAAGAAATGAGAAAATCCATCTCTCTCCTTTTCTTAGAGAAGTGAAGGACTATGGGTGTGGAATATTGCAGGGATTGTCAGACTCAGTTGATGGGTTGGTGGAGAAACAGTGGTGATGGGTAGGGCACTAGACTTGGAAACAGGAAGATCTGAATGATCAAGGAGAAGCTAAATGTTCATACTATTAGCCAGTGAGCCTGTTGGAACCTGGATTAGGCACTAAAATGCCATCAGGACCCCGAAATAGGAAATAGAGTTGAGAATGGCAGTTGTTTCTAATGAATCAGCAGCTCATCAAGCAAGGGGAGAAGGCCTGAAGACTTTTGACAAAAGGGCACTGAGGAGCAAGTCAGGATGTTAGGCCAGTCCAGCATGGCAAAAGAGCAACCATGGAAAAGCCTGGGAAAACAATCACAATGATGAAATTGGTGAAAAGACCTTCCTAGCAGAATCTCCATTTTCTTCCCTCTCTTGAAAAAAAGCCACCCCTACCTGGCTAACCACAGTCCTAGCTATATTACATCTTGACCCTTGGATAATGTGAAGTTAGATTGCAACTAT
>NW_020953943.1:606913-616243 GCF_900497805.2 Vombatus ursinus | reverse complement strand
CCCAAATTCACCTCCAAACAACTATAAAATAATGCCTTAAAATGAATGCTGAAATAGCAGAATCAACAAAGAGGCAAGGTGAGACAATTTTCTAGCCTGGGCAATTTAGAAGGTTGGCTGGAAATATCTATCTCACTCAGGTAAAGGGGGAGCATAGTCCAGAAGAGGCAGTGTCCATGCAAGCTGTAGCAGTCTGCACCACAGCAAGCCAGATAAACTATATTATATAAAATAAATCCATGTAAATCACTAGCATTTCTATATATAAACAACAAATCCCAGCAGCAAGAGATAGAAAGAGAAATTCTATTTAAAATAACTGTAGAAAATACAAAATATTTGGGAGTGTACCTGCCAAAACAAATCCAGGAACCATATGAACATAATCACAAAACACCCTTCACACAAATAAAATCAGATCTAAACAATGGAAAATTATTAATTGATCATGAGTAGGCTGAGTCAATATAATAAAAATGACAATTCTACCAAAATTAATTTACTTATTCAGTGCCATACCAATAAAACTACCCAAAAAAGGCTTCTGGAGCTAGAAAAAAATAATAACAAAATTCATCTGGAAGAACAAAAGGTCAAGAATATCAAGGGAATTAATGAATAAAAATGTGAAGGAAGGTGACCTCGCCATACCAGATCTCAAACTAAATAAAGGGGTAAGTGGCCATTTGCTGTCTGGCTGGTGAGGAGGGTGGAAAAGGAGAAGGAGGAGGGCTGCGAGCCTATGATTTCACAACCAGGCAGCCCTAGAGCAGGCGGTGCCAAGGCTGCAGGTTCTTCACTCTGCAAGGAAATGCAACAGTGACAGGGGCAGCAGTACTTCCTCCCTGGAGCCTGCCACATGGGGAGCTCACTTGAGAGCCCAGCAGCATGGGCTGCTGGAGGCTGGGGTCCTGGGAAACCACAGCATGGTTCAAGAAACATCCATACTCCCTGATGGCTGTTGTCATTCAATGCTGGTGATGCCTCCAGTGTGACCTGAAGGATAGAAGCTATGTGATAAAATTGAATCAGCTTCTATAAAAGGCAGCCTGTCCTTCCTCTCCTGAAGAAAAACAACTTTCTGGCTGCTGCCGGGCCAGGTGAATAGGGCTCAGTGACAGGACCTTCCTGGAAGTAGTCCTGGTCAGATCCAGCAGGGAGAAGCATGCCATTGCCCATTACACCAGGACAGCAAGAGAACACAGCCCATGTCATGGCTAAGTCCTGTTCAGTTCAGTGGGCCTCAACTATTGATGTTATGTATGGCATGGGGGGGGGTGGCGCATCCTGTCTGTGGCAGGAAACATCCAGGATCCAGATGAGCCCATATGAGAATTCAGCTTGGCTTGCAGCGAGCTGCATACTCCATTGCTAGATGGAAAACCAAATACTTTCATAACAGTGAGCATAATGACACCTCCTCAGGCATTCTGGACAAAGCAGGTACAGAAAGAGATTATAGAGGGAACAATTCTATATTTCTAAGTAGTATCACCTTCTTTCAAGACTCCCTTATCAATCAGATGACACAAATCAACTATTTGTGATGTCAAAGATAGATATCAGGGAATAATGTATTTACTGGATTCTGGGACATTCAAAGTCAAAGATTTGCTCCAGGAGAAATACTATAGGGTTGCCTCTAACACTAGTCAGCTGAAAATGATCCTGTAGCTAACATTACTGCAATAGGAGGCAAATGAAAGAGAAATCAGACCAGCTGCCTGCTGTAATGAGGTCACCTGATACAATTAATGGGAGGACTGTTTTGCCAGTGGATGAAAGCTTGATAGAGTATTAGGAATCTGATCCAAATATGCTTCCTTGTGGACAGATTCATTACTGGTATCAATGTTTGGTAGTGCCATCTGTAGAACGTACTATTTTCCTACAACCAAGGGCAATCACCTAAGGATCTTGAAGCAGATGGCTGAAAGTGTCCTCTCCCTACTTGTTCTTAGACAGTTTGTAAAACTGCTTCTAGAAGAAGATGCAGCTAGGGTTTGTGAATTGGAAGAATTGGGAGAACTATCTCCTTGCTGGAAAATTCTCTGTCAACAAATAGCTATTCAGTACCAAGCCATAATACTAACTTACCAAGAAAACTTAACTGACTTACATCAGCACAAAAGCCCCTCATTTAAGGCAAGCAATTTGAAAACAGATGAAAATTTGGGATTTATATCCACAAATTTGCACATACAGAGGATGCAAGTCCAAGATGAGAAAATACAATGAAGAACGTTGGATGTCGCAAGTATGCATTTAATTCCCTGCAGTTGAAGGCTTTCTCAAGGCAATACAGGCCACCACAAGGAACTGACAGAAAAGTTGAAACATAAGCGTAATGTGTCGTCTAATTAGCTGTTACACTACATATGGGTATACTCTAGCTGAATTCTTCAGAATGTTTTTAACATTTCACCCTACATTCTATTGATCATGTTATCTCATTGCATTAGAACGAGTAAGAAAGAATGTTTTGGCGCAGTAGTTTATGTAGTGATAACTGCTCCTTTAAATAGCCTTTGGTCCTGTGTGAGCTGCACAAATACCATGAAGTTGTTCCCTATATTCAACAACTAGGTATACCCAACATGCTAAAGGACTTTTTTATAAATGGCCACTTAGGTAGCTGTTTCACATAGCAACCTTTTCTGTTGAGTTGATTTAAGATTCAGGTTTTCATAATACTGTACTTTAAAAAATTAGAAGCTCAATGAATAATGAAGTGATTGCAACTGAGGCAACCCTATACACATGGATGGAATCAGACAAAATCAACTGGTAACTTCAGGAAAATAAATTAGCCCTGACACCAACCCATGTAGCAAAAGGAAATGGCCAGGATAATTTGGCCTTCGTGTGATGCTACCTATACAACATGAAGTCAGTTATGTCATTATGAGAGGTTGGTTGCTTGATTAGGTTTCAAAAATGCTGAAGATTTTTCCAGGTATTTCATATGTGATTGCACTTTATTAGAAGATAATAACTGCCAATCATACCACATAACTGAAATTCCACAGTCTATTTCAACAGCTGTGTGTCTTGGTGAGTCATTTTGTAATTAGCCTTGCAGGTTAAAAACCAGCAGAAAGAAAATATATTAAATGGTTCTTCTCTTTTCCTTTCATCCTTGTACTCAATGTTTTTAAACATCTTGTTAACAAGTTAAGATTCCACCTTCTAAAGCATACACAAAGCTTCCCTTGAATTCAACTGAAATTCTGTTCATCCACTGCCAAAAAGAGGCCTTTTTGCATGACTGCCAGATCAACATTCTGAAGGGCTTGCTTACAATTTCATGAAGCAAATGTTATCAATATTTGAATGAAGGAAATCTAAATATTCCTAGAACTAACCTTCAGGGATTTGTTTATTCTTGCATCTCTTTACTTAATTTATCCTTCTTTTGGAGGCATAAACAATGATCATATTTCAGTGTCTTTGAAATGCCTTGTTATCCAATTCATGGGAATAGCCGATTAATTTTCCCCTTCTGCCGGTACTATTATGTAAGGTAACCAGTAACTGTTGAGCCAGTTGGGTCTTTGTCCTTCCAATCTTCAAACTGATTTTTGTTCCCTTAAAGACTTGGGAATTACAATATATCCTCTAATCACAGCAAAACATTTCAGGACTTCTTAAAATCATAAGACTTTACTTTTCCTCCTCCATATTTCAAGGCAAGTTAAAAATAAGAAGCTAAAGACCTGATCATTTCTTTTCTATAAGGAAATAATGAATATGATATGAGTTTCACAGAGTTTTGATTTTGCTTTTTTACTTTGAGAGAAAGCTTGTGTGGTTGTGTTTCATCAGTTCTGTTAATCTTGGTTGTCTTAGAGATGTTCTTTGGGTAAATTGTTCTTAAAATTATATTGAAACTTTTAGGCCATTCTTACATCACCTAAACTTGGTGTGTATATCTTATTCTATTTTGCTTAAAAGGATACTAAAATGCACGTGTATGTTTTGCTTGAGTCTTTAAATATAGCTAAAGAATAAAAACCATGAAAAGGTCATTGATTTGAAATTGCCTATATCTAAAATCTTAGGAAACATTCATTTCTGCCTTTCTTTTCTCCACAAATTTCTCTTTAAAATATTTGACTGTGTTTTGTATGTGTTGTATGCTTATTTGCATGAATAAAGGCAGTAGAATTGTTCAAATATATGTATGTGTGTGTGTGAACACACATATATACATACATCTACAGAATTGAAAGCTGGCAGAGCTATTTGGCTCCTACTAGCAATGGGTAATTTCAAGATAACTACTCATATTTAAGAAGAGGGCCTTTGAGTACCAGCTGTACTTTAGAAATATTTCTTCTTAGGACTGTTGGTTTCAACACTGGTAAAGAGAAACTACTCCCATTTTTATGTCTTTTCTGTGATATCATGCCCACAGCAAAGCATGCAGTTGCATTGAAATCTTTGTGGCCAGATACTCTCTTCCTATTTACATATTTGGCTACATTCAAATATAAATGAGATTTCAGAAAGGCTATTTTGCCTTTGGACCCTACAGCACTCCATGACATTTTTTTTAATGTATCATCCACATTGTGTAGTTTCAGCCTTTTCTCCTCATTCTTATATTCTATTGTTGGGTTTTTGTTATGTACTTCAATCATATATTTGGAATTAAGAAATCTTGTATGTATTATTTCACAAAGTTTTTGTGTCTGGAGATGTTTAATATTAGAGCCTCTCATACTGCTGTTTCACACAAATAAATTACAACCCATGACAGATTTTGTACTTGCCTCCCTTTTTGGAATAGTTTTCTTGAATTCTTCAGACATGCTCAGAGCTCAGCTGTTGAAATGGTGGGACCTTTGGCTCCAAAGTTTGGTCTTTGAAAATATTCAGGTTTCATTATTCTGTAACAAGAACATTCTTGCTCAATTGGGTTTTTTTACACATATAACAGCATTACATGCACATTTACAGGTTTGTTATAAATCATACTGAACAATAAAACTCAAGAATGTCATTAAAATTTTTTTAACTCTTCAGAGGAATCATCACATGAAATACTTTTGAGTTGCACAGGGAAAGCTGTTTTATATCGTCTTGTAAAATGGGAACCTTGTTTAATGTTCTTTTCAAGTACACTTTCTTTAAATGTCATGAAACATACTGAGGAATAAATTGATATTGGGTACATTATGTGCGTGTTCTGTGAAAGCACCCACAGCACAGTTACCTTTTGTTTCACTGATAAATGAAAAAAAAATACATAATATAACAGTTTGTCCCTACAAGGTTATATTTGCCAACCTTTGTGCATTGAAATATTTTTATTTATTTATTTTGGGCAGTATTAATATATTATAAACCTATGGTTACTGTTTTATATATTCTTAGATCAGTCAAGCTATATATGCTACAAATGTGCTAGTCTTTAGAATGAAAACTATTAATAAAGAACTGACAGTAAAAAATAAAATAAAATAAAGTGGCAATCATCTAAACCACCTGGTACTGGCTAAGAAACAGAGTGAAATAGATTAGCTACACAAGACACAGTTGTAAATGACCATGGCAATCTAATGTTTGATAAACCCAAAGACCCCAGCTTCAGGGACAAGAACTCACTATTTGACAAAGACTGCTGGGAAAACTAGAAAATTATGTGGCAGAAATTAGGTATAGGCCAACATCTTACATCATATACCAAGATAAGGCCAAAATGAGTACATGAGGTAGATATAAAGGCAAAGTAGGAGGATAAGGAATAGTTCACCTGTCAGATCTATAGCGAAGGGAAGATTTTGTGACCAAATAAGAGATAGAGAGCCTTACAAGATGTAAAACGGATAATTTTGATTGCATTAAATTTAAAAAGTTTTGCACAAACAAAATCAACATGACCAAGGTTAGAAGGAAAGCAGAAATCTGGGAAATGATTTTTACAGCAAGTGCCTCTGATAAAGGCCTCGTTTCTCAAATATGTAGAGAACTGAGTCAAATTTGTAAGAATACAAATAATTCCATGATTGATAAATGGTCAAAACATATGAATAGGCAATTTTCAAATGAAGAAATCAAAGCTATCTACAGTCATATAAAAATACTTTAAATCACTACTGATTAGAGAAATGCAAATTAAAACAACTCAGGTACAAACTCACACCTATAAGATGGGCTAATATGACAGAAAAAAATTGATAAATGTTGGAGGGAATGTAGGAAAATTGGTAAACCAATGCATTGTTGGTCAAATTGTGAACTTATCCAATCATTTTGGAGAGCAATTTGAAACTATGCCCAAAGAGCATCAAATTATGCATACCTTTTGACCCAACAATATTACTATTAGGTTGATATCCCAAAGAGATTGAAAAAAGGGGTCAGGGGAAAGGACCTATTTGTACAAAAATATTTATATCAACTCTTTTTGGGGTGGCAAAAAATGGAAATTGAGGGGACACCCATCAATTGGTCAATGGCTGAACAATTTATAGTATATGAATGTAATGGAATACTACCATGCTATAAGAAATAATGAGGAGGTGGATTTCAGAAAAAAACTTGGAAAGACTTACATTAACTGATGCAAAGTGAAGTGAGTAGAACAAGAAGAACATTATACACAATAATAGCAATATTGTACAATGATCAACTATGAGTGACTTAGCTCTTTTCAGCAATACAATGATCTAAGACAATTTCAAAGGATTTATGATGAAAAATGCTATCCATATTTAGACAGAGCTGATGGAGTCTGAATACAAATCAAAGCATACTGTTTTTCACTTTCTTTATTTTGTTCATTTTTTTGTATATTTCTTTTTCACAAAATGACTAATATGGAAATATGTTTTCCATGATTGCTTACATATAACCTATTTCAAATTGCTTACTGTCTTAGGTATGAGGATAGGAAGCGGGAAAATTTGGAACTCAAAAAAAATTTTAAGAAATGTTAAAAATTGGCTTTCCATTTGATTGGGAAAAATAAAATATTATATAGAAAATAAAAAATGAAATTTTAATTTTATTTAATTTTTAAATATCCAAGTGTCCCTCTCCTCCAGGGAGAAGGTGTGGAAGATGAAGCAAGAGGATCTCAGGTCAAACCTTGGCTCTGCTGTGTCCTATCTGTCTCACTTTGGGCAAGTTTTTTCACCTCATCAGTCCTTCCTCTCTAAAATTATGGGGTTGTGCCAAATAACCTCTGAGTTCCTTTTTGGCTCAACATCTCAAACATTCTTTTGATCCCCTTAAAAAAGATGCCCAACAGTTGCAAGATGACACTTCTGTGCCACTCGTTAACTGACCACCACAGCAAATTCACTATTGCATCAGACCGTAAGGATCTTGTAAACCAAGGGCCAAGGCACCATCTCCCCTACAGGAGCTGACTGCACCTGTAGAATTAAAGTTGAGGGGATTTTACCTACCCTTCCTCAGGCCTCCCCAAGCATTTTTTTAACTTTCTCTTAACCTTGCTAGCTTATTCAACAATGGCCTCATCTCTTTGCTTCACTGTGAAGCTTTTTGAAAGAAACAGTCCACGTTGAATGTCTCCGCTTCTCCAACACCAACTCCCTAAAACCTCTATCATCTTTGATTCTACCACTCTTCAGAGACATTGTGGCATAGGAAAGAGAGGACTAGACATGTAGTGAAGGCACCTCAGTGATATCTCATCTCAGATACCCATTAGCTATACAACTCTGGGCAAAGCACTCAATGTCTCTGGATCTCACTTTCTTAACCTGTATGATGGAGATAATGATAGCACATACACTACAGAGTTGTTCTGAGAATAAAATGAGAGAGTAAAGTATTTTTGCAAAGCTTCAAGCACTAGATAAGTGTTAGGTATTTTTATCATCCATTAAGTGCCAACAGTGTGTCTGGTATTATTGTGAGCATTGGAGATACAAAGACAAAAGTCTCTGCAGCTCTTTTTGTGGTGGCTAAAAATTGCAGTGATGCCCATCAGTTGGGAAATTGCTAAACAAGCTGTAGTATATGATTGTGATGGAATATTATTGTGCTACAAGAAATGAAAAACAGCTGATTTCAGAAAAACCTACAAAGACTTACATGACCTGATGCAACCTGAAGTCTACAGAACAGGAGAACATCGTACACAGTAACAGCAATACTGTTTGATGAAGAGCTGTGGATGACTTTAAGGTGACAGATCCAGGATTGACAAGAACAGGTGTGATCATTAGCTCAAGCTATGTACTGAGCAAGGAAGAAGTTCTGGAAAGCAAATGGTAGAAGTATGGTTCACAGCGCCCCCGTTCCAGGGCACACAGTTCAGGTCATTTCCCATAATCATACAAAGTCTCCCAAATGGCCTGTAGTGACTGAGACAGGCAGCACCTTACTAAAACAATGAAAAAGAAGCAGAATTCACACCAGGGGCACAGGGAACAGACTTCTTTCAGAATCACATCATTTGGGGAGTACTGAAACCTTCCAGACCCCCAGGCAGAGCTGTAAAGGCAGTAGCAGATAGATGTAAGATGACAGAAGCTCATGTTAAACATCTCTCCCAGAAGTGTGCAGAATGTAGCACCAATAAAGTAAAGATGTAGGTCAAAAGAATGAGCAAACAAACAAAAAACAATTCCATCGTAAAGAACTGTTATGGCAAAAGGAGAGTTCAAGACACAAACAAAGAAAAAGAGAATGATTTCAAAACATCTCCAAACAAAGTTTTAAGAAAAACGCAGTTGGGACACAAGTCAAAAAATAGAGTTAAATCAATAGTCTTAAAAAATCTTCTAAATGATTTTAAAAACTAATTCTGGACTTGTAAAGAGAAGATATGATGATATATTTGGAAAATCCCAAAGACAACTAAAAAGTTAGTTGAAACAATTAATAATCGTAACAAAATAGCAGGATATAAAATAAATTCACATAAATCATCAGCATTCCTATATATCACAAACAAAATCTTGCACGAAGACATAGTGAGAGATACCCCATTTAAAATAACTTTAGACAGTACGAAATACTTGAGAGTACACCTGCCAAAACAGTCCCAGGAACCATACAGCAAATTCATTAAAAAATTTTATATAAATAAATTCAGATTTAAATCATTGGAGAAATATTAATTATTCATGGGTAAGCAGGACCTATATAATAAAAATGACAATGTTACCTAAGCTAGTTTATATATTCAACACCATCCCAATTAAATTACTAAAAAAATTTTACTGAAACAGAAAACATAATAACAAAACACATTTGGAAGAAGAAAAAGTCAAGAATACCAAGGAAACTAGTTTTTAAAATGTAAAGGAAGGAGGTTTAGCAGTACCAGATCTTAAACTATATTATAAG
>NW_020953943.1:564721-606903 GCF_900497805.2 Vombatus ursinus | reverse complement strand
TCCCACCATGATGAACCCTGATGAGGTCAAAGAAAAATTTTCTGAAGACTGGACACCCTAATCCTCAGGTGATTTTAATGTTAGAGTAGGCTCAGACTAGAGATTTGGCAGGTAGTCCCATGGAGGAATGCAGTTGGAAACAGCAACAGCAAAGGTCACTTACTACTGAAGACTTGTGCATCTCATGACCTTCTCATCACCAACACTGTCTTCCATTTAACTAAATGCAATAAAACCTCATGGATGCACCCTCAAAGGAAACATTGGCATTTAATAGACTATGTCATTGTAAGGAGAAGAGACAGACAGGATGTGAGAGTGACAAAGGCAATGTGTGGCACAGAGCGCTGGTCTGATCATAGACTTTTCCTCTCCAAGCTAAATATTCACATTCAACAAAAGTGGTGGCCCCAAGGCAAAATGACTACCAGAAGAATCAATGTCAACAGATTAGAACTCTTCTCTGAGCAGGGACAGTTTATTGCTAACTTGGAGCAAAAGTTGAGCCAGCACATAGTTGGTAACAGTGGAGCAGAACCTTTCCTGGTGGGCAGCTTCCAGAGATTCGGTGCACAGCACTGCTCTGGCACATCTGGGTCAGAACACTCACAAAAATCAAGATTGGTTTGACAAAAATGAAGGGGAAACCCAGAAGCTACTAAATGAAAAATGAGAATTCCACAGGGTTTACCAGGTGGATAGTTGATCCATCTCTAAGAAGGCAGCATTTAGTTCCATCAAAAGTAAAGTACAAGTGAAGCTTAGAGAGATGTAGGATTCCTGGCTGCTTGTGCTAATGTTGGTCTAACAATTAACACCAAGAAAACACAGGTGCTCTATCAGTCACCACCACACCATCCATACACAGAACCATTGGTTACAGCAAATGGAGAAGTTCTGAATGTTGCGGGTAAGTTCACTTACCTTGGTAGTGTGTACAATGTAGACATTGGATGTCTACATTGGTAATGAGGCTGATGCACACATTGCCAGAGGTAGCTCAGTATTTGGGAGGCTCCAAAGGAAAGTGTGGGAGAGAAGAGGTAGTAGACTGACTACCAGACTGGCGTCTACAGAGGCACTGTGTTGAATGCATTGTTGTATGCCTGTGAAACCTGGACAGGATACCAGCGCCATGCCAGAAAACTAAATCCCTTCCATTTGAATTGTCTTAGGAAGATTCTGAAGATCACCCAGCAGGATAAGGTACCAGACACTAAGGCCTTTTCTTAAACCAAACTGCCAAGCTTTCAAACTCCACTGCAGGGAACACAACTCCGATAGGCCAACCATGTTGTTTGAACACAAAACGTATGCTTGCCCAAAAGACTATTTTGTGGAGAACTCACAGGGGGCAGGTGCTCACAGGGCAGTCAGAAGAAGTATTACAAGGACACTCTCAAAGTCTCTCTTAAGAACTTTGTATCAATCGCATGACATGAGAGACACTGGCCCAGGACCCCTCAGCATAGCATGCCCACATCAGAGAATGTGCTGTGTTGTATGAACAGAGCAGAATTGAAGAAGCTCAAAAGAAAGACGAGACATGCAGATTTAGAGAATCCACCCCAAATGTTCATGTGGACTGTTTGTACCCAACCTGTGGCAGAGCATTCTGAGCTCAAATTGTTCTTCTCAGTCACAGTTGGCCACACTGTGACTTGATTCTAGCACAGTGAGGTCATTTTGAACCTTTCCTAGAATGAAGGACAATAACCAACCATCAGACTTATGGATAGGCAAACAATTTATGAATACAGAAGAGACTGAAAGCAAAGTTAGGTGTAAAATGGATAATTTCAATTACTAAATCTCTTCTAAATTCCCTGCAGTCGGGCTTCTGATCTCATCATTCAACTAAAACTATTCTCTTCAAAGTTATCAATGATTTATTAAATTTTAAATATGTTAAATGTGATGCCTTTTATTGATACTCATACCTCTTGACACCTCTACAACTTTTTTTTTTTTTTGCTAGGCAATAAGGTTAAGTGACTTGTCCAGGGTCACACAGCTAGTAAGTGTTATGTGTCTGAGGTCGGATTTGAACTCAGGTCCTCCTGAATCCAGGGCCAGGGCTCTATCCACTGCGCCACCTAACTGCCCCACCTCTACAACTTTTGACATTGTTGATCACAGTCTTCTCCTGGAAACTTTTTCTCTCTGAGTTTTTGTGATACTGTTCTCTCTCAGTTCTCCTACTTGTCTGCCACTTTTTCTCAGTCTCCTTTGCTAGATCTGCAACCACGTCACACCCTCTGATTGTGATATACCCAAAGGCTCTGATATGGGCCCTCTTCTCTCTCATTAGCTTCCATAGATTCAGTTATCATTTCTTTACTGATGTTACCATCTCTATTCTGAAGTTATTAGCTGTCCTGCTTTTGACAGAGAGAGAGAGCTCTGGCAGATGTCTATGTAGCACCCTTCTGTGACTTTTTCAACGACTTTCACTGGCATCTGAAGGCTGGTTCCCTAGAGGGTGGCTAGATATGATTCTTTTCAGGGTACTAGGGGTAACTGCGAGGGTCTGTGTTTTTAGGACTACTGCTTGCGATTTCCCACCAGCATGTTTTCCGCAATCAGACAGTAGTGTCGATTAGACTTTAGCAAAAGTACTTACTTTTCAAAAGCTCAATTTCATTTTATTTTCAGTTTTGAATCTTCTTCATTTTCCCAGCCATTGAGAAAACAAGAAAACCAAAACCCATTAGGAGTAAGTGTAGTCATACAAAACAAATTCTTGCATTAGCTATGTTCACAGAAAGCTTCTTCTCTCCTTTAAAAAAACTGAATTGAATTTGATTTTCAGTTCCAATTTTCTCACTCACCCACTGAGAAGGCAAGAAAAAGAAAACCTGTTGTAAATAAGAAGTCATAGGAAACAAAGTTCTGCATTAGCAAAGTCTCTTCTCATCCTACCCCACCCCACCCCCCAAAAAAAAGAAAAGAAAGAGAAAAAATATACTTCAGTCTGCTCTCTGAGTCCATCAGTCCTCTTTTTGGAGATGGATAGCATGTTCCATTATAAATCTTTTGGAGTTGTCATGGTTCCCTGTGGTGATCAGAGTTATTAAGTATTTTTACTGTTAGCCAAATCAAGCACTCTATGGTGCATTCTCTAGGGCCTTTCTCTCCCGACTCTATTGGAACTAACAAGATGGGTCCCTGGGGCTCAGCTGCTGCTTCTCTCCTCAAGGCTTTTGGACTCATCCTGAGAGGTGTCTTTTCTAGCACTATTGTTCACAGGGTCCCATCAGGATGCTTCTCCTGTTGTCGATCAGTGAAAATCAATGACTTAGCCAGATCTAATTAGTTTTTAGAAAGGGCTTTTTACTAAGGTGGTTTAGTGAAAACAGTTGGTATAAAAATTTCCCTCCAGAAGTCTCTGAGAGAGAGAGAGGTCACAGGGTGAGTTGAAGATGAAGGGGTCATATCTGGAAATAAAATTAAGGAGTGAGAGAGGATTATACTAGGAGAAGGAGAAAGGGAGAGGTAGAATTGGGCAAATTATCTCACAAAAAAAGAAAAGGCTCTTACAGTGGAGTGGAAATGGGGGAAGGTGAGAGGGAATGAGTGAATCTTATTCTCATAGGATTTGACTTAAGAAGGGAATAACATACACACTCAATTGGGTACAGAAATCTGTCTTATCCTACAGGAAAATGGGGGGGGGAGGGGACAAGAGAGTAGGGGGAGGATAGAGAGGAGGGCAGATTGGGAAAGGGGGTAATCAGAAGCACATACTTCTGAGGAAGGACAAGGTCAAAAGAAAGAATAGAATAAATGGGGGGGCAGGATAGGATTAAGGGAAATAGAGTTAGTTTTTCACAGTGTGTCTACTATGGAAGTGTTTTGCATAACTGCACATGTATAACCTATATTGAGTTGCTTGCCTTTTCAATGAGGGGAGGGAGGATGGAAGAAAATATGGAACCCAAAGTTTTAAAAACACATGTTTAAAAAAAGTTTTCACATGCAACTGAGAAATAAGAAATACAGGAAATGGGGTACGGAAATCTATCCTGCCCTACAGGAAAATAGAAGGGGAAGGGGATAAAAGAAGGGGGAGAGAGATGAAGGGAAAGCAGACTAGGGGAAGGGGTATTCAGAATGCATGCCATCTTGGGGTGAGGGGAGAGGCAAGATGGGGTGAAAATTTGGAACTCAAAATCTTGTGGAAGTAAATGTTGAAAACTAAAAATAAATAAATTTATTAATAAAAAAAGAAAAAAAAAAGAAAAGGATCTCCTGAAAAGGAGAATCTGTGCACTGGTGGTAGCAGGGAGCATTCCAGCACTTAAGGGTGGAAAGAAGGATAAGGCAAGACAGCAAGAGGAAGAAAGTACCAGGGCAAAAAGAGATCCCAGGTGATCTCTGAGCAAGCAGGGAATTCAGGAATACATCTTACCTGGCAGCCCTGTTCTTCAATACCCAGTTTGAGGTCACAAATCTAGGAGTGACAAGAGCAGGTGTGGTCATTGACTCAAGCTATGTGCTGAGTAAGGAATAAGTTCTGGGAAGCAGGAAGGACAGGTATTAAGGGGAAAAGGAAAAATAAGGGTGGAATAGTTAAAGGGAAATTAGTCAGAAACAAAACAGACTCTTAAGGGAGTAGGGGTTAGGGAAAGGGAAGGTTATAAGTATAAGAAACTAGGATGGAGGGAAATACACAGTTAGAAGGCATAACTAAATGTGAATGGCATAAACTCACTCACAAAACAGAAGATGGCAGAATAGATTAGAAAAGAGAATCTAATATGTTGTTTACAAGAAACACATATGAAAAAGAAATATGCACATAGAATTAAAATAAGGGACTCTGGCAGAAACAATTTTGCTTTAGCTGAATTGAAAAAGGCAGAGGTAGCAATCATGATTTCAGACAAGGCAAAGGCAAAAAGAAACCTAATAAAAAGAGATAAACAGAAAAACTATATTTTGTTAAAAGGTGGCAGATAAAGGTAATTAATAGCAATATTAAGCATAAATGCACTATAATGGCATAGCATCTGATGCTAAGTGAAGTGAGCAGGATAAGAAGAAAAATTTACGCAATAACAGCAATATTGTAAATATGAAAGACTTAATATCTCTGATCACAAGGAACCACGACAACTTCAGAAGACTTATAAGGAAACATGTTATCCACCTCCAAAAAGAGGACTGATGGACTCAGAGAGCAGACTGAAGCACATTTTTTCTCTTTCTGTTTCTTGGGGGCTTTTTTGGGGGAACGTGGCTAATGCAGAAATTTGTTTTTTATAACTTCTTATTTATGTCAGGTTTTGTTGCCATCTCAGTGGGTGTGAGTGAGAAAATTTAGAACTGAAAATCAAATTAAATTAATTTTTTTTAAAAAGAGAAAGGAAGATTCTTGTGAACATGGTTAATGCAGAAATATGTCTTATATGACTATATATATTTGTAATGGGTTTTGGTTTTCTTGTTTTCTCAATGGGTGGAAGGAGGGAGAGGATTCAAAACTGAAAATAAAATGAAATTGAGTTTTTTAAAAAAGTAAATACTTTTGCTAAAGTCTAATTTACACTATTGGCTGATTGTGGGAAGCATGATGGTAGGAGATCACAAGTAGCAGTAGTAAAAACACAGACCCTCACAGTTACCCCCTGGAACCCTCAAAAGAATAGTAGCTAGCCACCCTCTAGGGGCCCAACCTTCAGGTGCCAGTGAGAGTTGATGAAAAAGTCACAGAAATTCCACAGAATTTTGGAAGAGATACTTCTCACTTCTCAATTCCCTGCTGTCTGGCTTCTTATTTCACAATTCAACTGAAACTATTCTCTTCAAGGTAACCAATGATTTCTTAAATCTTAACTTTGTTAAATTTAATGACTTTTATTGATTCTCATCCTTCTTAACACATCTACAACCTCTGATGTTGTTGATCACCATCTTCTCCTGGAAACTCTTTCTAGGTTTTCATGGTACTGTTCTCTCCCAGTTCTCCTATTTGTCTATCATTTTTTCTCAGTCTCCTTTGCTGGATTTGCAACCATGTCACACCCTCTAATTAAAATATTGCCAAAGGCTCTGATGTGGGCTCTCTTCTCTCTTATTGCCTCCAATAGATTCAGTTACCATATCTTTGCTGATATTATCATCTCTATTCTGAAGTCATTAGCTGTCCTGTTTTTGACAGAGAGAGAGCTCTGGCAGATGTCTATGTAGCACCCTTCTGTGACTTTTCCACCAACTTCACTGGCATCTGAGGGTGGGGTCCCAAGAGAGTGTCTAAATATGATTCTTCTGAGGATTCTAGGGGTAATTGTAAAGGTCAGTGTTTTCAGTTCTGATGCTTGTGATCTCCCACCAGTATGTTTCCCACAATCAGCCAACAGTGTCAGTTAGACTTCGGCAAAGGCATTTACTTTTTTTTTAATTCAAATTTCATTTTATTTTCAGTTTCAAAACCTCTCCCTCTTCCCAGACATTGAGAAAACAAGAAAACCAAAACCCATTACAAATATGTAGAGTCACGTAATATAAATTCTTCCATTAATCATGTTCACAGAAAGCTTTCTCTCTCTTTTTTAAAAATTTAATTCGATTTGACTTTCAGTTACAAATTTTCTCACTCACCCACTGAGAAAGAAAGAAAAAGAAAACCTGTTATAAATAAGAAGTCGTGTGAAACAAATTTCTGCATTGGCCATGTTCCTCTGCATCCCTCCCCCTGGGGGGGAAAAAAACAAGAAAAAGAAAGAGAAAAAATATACTTCAGTCTGCCCCTGGAGTCCATCTCTTTTCAGAGGTGGATAGCATGTTCCATTATAAGTCTTCTAGAATTGTGGGGGTACCTTGTGGTGATCAGAGTTACTAAGTCTTTTTACTGTTACCTAAATCAAATAATCTATAGTGTATTTTCTAGGGCCTTTCTCTCCCAACCCATATTAGAACTAATAAGTTGGGTCCCTGGGGCTCAGCTGCTACTTCTACCCTCAAAGCTTTTGGACTAGTCCTGAGAAGTATCTTTTCTAGTACTATTGCTAATGGGGTTCCAGCAGGGTGCTTCCCCTGTTGATGATGTTCCCTTCCTCCCAGTGGAGATGTGGATTCCCTCCCCAGACACAGCATACACACTGAGAAATTCTTACCAGGTGGAGCCAGAGACCTCTGCAAGATAAGTGACCATGTCCAGGAGCCCCACATGACTCAGTTCACTAAACACACCTTGGCAGGCTATGGCAGCCCTCAGGTCTTCACAAGAGACCAGCACAGAAACCATAGGGCCTTAAGCACAGTAGAGAGAGAGAGAGGTGAAAGAAGTTTACCAGAATTCATACCTGGGAAGGGAGGCAAGAGAAGGAAATATTACATCGGGGGAGAAGAGTGGTAGATAGACTTCACATTTGGGTAAAGTATGAAGGAAGTTACACTCCAGGAGGTAGGAAGAGGTTGAGGATTCACACTCTAGAAAAAGAGGAGAAAAGATGATGGAATTCCCATTGAAAGGAGGAGACAAAGTTAATGATTTTCTCCTGGGAAAGGGGAAGACCTATAAAGGTACTAGGAGGAAAGATACCAGGGTCCATATCCTAGTAAGACAGTGGGTCAGAGATCAATAAAGCAGGAAATGGAAGGAGGGAAAGGTTGGAATTGCATCCCATAAAAAGTTAGGCAACTCCAAAGTATCCACTTCAGGGAAATTTTTGCAGAGTATTCAGATGCTCCTGGGTTCTGCCCAGACCATGGCCTTCATGGTCCCATACCTGTTTAACTTTGAAGCCCAAGCTCTTCAGGGCTTTCAAGACCTGTTCCTTCTGATTTTTCACTGTTGCTTTCTCTTTGTCTGACACTGATGTCAGAACTGCCCAGAATTTTAGGAGGCTCATTTTAGACAGCTCCTTGGGCTCAACCACTTGTACCTGAGTTGACTGGTCAGTGTTCAATTCTGCCCTGAAAGTTCTTTCCACCATCAGGCTGAAACCCATCATCTTCTCAGTTTCTAGTCCTGGCTCCCAGTCTGCCACCCATGGACCCAACTAACCCTAAACCTTCTCTGCTTTTTACCAAACCAACCCCATGTTAAGTCAGATATCACATCTGCCTGGGATCCTTCTTCACCTTTCATCACATTTGCCAGGGTAACTCTTGGCACTGTAGATAACTTGCTGCAAAAGACAGAGGCTAGTAGAGGCCCTTTATAGAGGCCCACTAGTAAGACCGCCTCCCACTCCCCACCCTCCTCACCCTCACCAATATCCACATAGATGGAGCCATGAATACCATTCTCCTTACAGATCTATTCCCTGACATCTCCTCTTGGCATTTAAGACTCTACTTGACATCCCCAACCATTTGATCTCCATCCTCACTCATCTATTCAATCCCACATATGGAGTTACCTGGAAGGTACCAAGGAGACCCAGACATTAGGACAGTACCTGGGGAATAGCCATGCCTGCTGTCCTCACAACTTCTGCTGATCGCAGAAAGATATGAGCCAGAAAAAAGGGAGGGGTGAGAGGAAAACAGAAGCTGCCTACAAGGGTCTATCTCTGTTTTTCTCTGTGCATGTGTTTGTGCTTTTCTCTCTGTTTCTGCTTCTCTCTTCCTACCTCCTTCTACCCTCTCAGACTTTTAAAAGCAGAACTTATTTGCAAGAGATAAAGCAGCTTCAGCTGTTTCCATGGTCTATGAAACCCAGAGTCAAAAAGAAGATAAATTTAATGTCATTTTCACCCCTCAGAGACTGAACCAGGCAATTGTGTGAAAGAAACGTTCTATATTCTTACAAATATATAAAAAACCACTAAGTCTTTTGTTCACCAAATTTGCAGTCCAGGAGACTTGCATCCAAATATCACCCCAGATACTTACTCACTCATGTCACTTCATTTCTCTGCATCATTTCCTTCATCTGTCAAATGAAGGGGTTGGATGCAATAGCCTCTAAGGTACCTTCTAATTCTCAGTCTATGATCTTAACACCCTGAGATTCTATGAAGGTAAACCAATTCACTTTATAATCTGGAAACTTCTTTGAGAGAGTTAAGAGTTAAAACAGAAAATCAGGCATGACTGACATGTTTGTTCTTTTTATGATCTCATGACAATTTGTATAGGAGAAATTTTCTCAGAAATTCTTCAAGACCTTGAAGAAGAGTCCTTCTTTTCTTGAGAAGGATACACCCTAAATTAGTCATGGAATGGGTCAGACTCCTTCCCTATCTATCCTTCTCCCCCGATGTAATATTTCCTTCTCTTGCCTCCCTTCCCAGGTATGAATTCTGGTAAACTTCTTTCACCTCTCTCTCTCTCTCCTGTGCTTAAGGCCCTATGGTTTTTGTGCTGGTCTCTTGTGAGGACCTGAGGGCTGCCATAGCCTGCCAAGGTGTGTTTAGTGAACTGAGTCATGTGGGGCTCCTGGACATGGTCACTTATCTTGCAGAGGTCTCTGGCTCCACCTGGTAAGAATTTCTCGGTGTGTTTGCTGTGTCTGGGGAGGGAATCCACATCTCCACTGGGAGGAAGGGAACCTAGGTTCACACCCAGGCTCTATGCTCCACAAAATCCCACTCCACAAATCCCCTACTGTCTCCTGACCACACTTGCTCTATGCATGATGTTTAACCTACCACCCAGCTGATATTGAAAGGGTTTCTGTGAGGACACAATGAATGGCAAAGAACTTGGTGAAATTATGGAGTTTGAGAGGAACAATGGGCTTTGTGAATTACAAAGCAGAGCTGTAGTATAAAGGACTTCGGAAACTAACCAGCTGTCTAAATAATGCATTGGGCTAATAGTCAAAGGGTTTGCAGAGTGAAGGGCCATCTACGCCTTTGTGAACTGCTGAGCAGTTGGAAACCATAATAGAAAGGAGGAAGAAAACAAGCATTTCTTGAGGAACTATTGTGTGCCAGGCACTGGGCTAAGCAATTTTACAAATGCTATCTTATTGGATCCTCACGGCAATCCTGGGAGAGAGGTACTATTATCCCCATTTTATAGTTTAGGAAACTGGGGCAGGGAGAAGTGAAGTCACTTGCCCAGGGTCCCATGGCCAGTAAGTATCTGTAGTTATATTTGACATGTAGTCTTCTTAAGACCAGGTGCTTTGTGCAATAGGTAACCACCTTGTGGCCTAATGACTTTGTGACTGGCCAGAGCTTTCACCATCCAGGCAGACAGATGTTTTTCTCATCCTTAGGTGCTCCCTCTACACTCAGAGTGATGGGTGTCAAAACCTGGTGGAAGCAGAAAATGAGCTCCAGAGGGGTCTGCATGGTCACATATCTTCCAGGGGTCTTGGGCTCTACCTGATAAGAGTCAGAGATATTCCAGGAGTCCTCCTGCAGACTATTCCCTCACTGACTTCTGATCCTATTCCATTGTCTACTACCTTACAAAAAAAGTAAGCTTTCCATTGGGACCCAGGGGATCTGGGAGCAGGGAGAGGTTTTATATCAGGCTCTAGGAGTTATCATTCTATCCCCCTGTTTGGGTGCTGACCACAGCCCAAGCCCCTTCTTGCTGGCCAATCAACTAGCATTAATTAAGCACACCTACAATTTGCCAGATACTGTCCTAAGTGCTATGGCACTGTTGGATGACTTTATGATGGAACTAACAAGATGAATCCGCAGGGGTCAGGACTTCTACCTCAAGGGGCTTGGAGTAGTCTGGAGAGGTGTCATTTCTAGTACTATTGCTAATAGGGTTCCATCAGGGTGCTTCCCCTGTCGATGATCAGTGATAAGCAATTAGTTAGCCAGATCTGATTAGCTTTTAGAAAAGGCTATTTACTGAGGTGGTTTAGTAAGAACAGGTGATACAAAAATTTCCCTCCAGAAGTCTCTGACACACTTTTCCACCAATACCTACAGAGTCCAGGGGGAAAGTGGGCTCAAGCTTAGGGAGTGACTGTGGCGAAGGGGTCAATTCACAACTCCTGATGTAGGAAGTTCTATTGCTGGATTCTTCAAGCTGTCCCCTTTGGTTATAATGCAGCTTTTCTGCTGGGATCCTTGCAGAGTCTTGAATCTGTCTTTCCTCGTCATGCCTTGTCTGTCTCCACTATCCAGTGGATAGTGGCTCTGAATACAGACATCATAACCAGCTGCCACTGTTCTGGAGACACTGGTAGGACAACAATGAAAAAGTTCAATTTATCTGTACCTCTGCAGGGCCTTCTCTGGTCAAGGTGGGGGGCAGGAGACCAAGCTGCTTTCCTCTTCCCTTCTTCCCAGTGATTTCTTCTCAGAGGCCTGGGGAATAGAAGAAAATAAGCATTTATTAACTCCTACTATATGCTACCCTAAGTTACTAGACCCTCGAATCAACTGGGTTCTAGACTGGTTTATGAATTACAGATCACCCACAGGATGTAACCAAGCAGTTTACAGAATTGTGAAGTGCTTATTGAGTTTCTTCAATAATCTGAACATACTTCCTGTACAAGGTCACTTCAATTCATTCAAGACTCTCTAGGGCATCTGCAATAATTAAGGACTTTTTGTACAGTTAGTTTAAAGCCTATGATTTGATTCAATGGACATATGTTCTCACCTGATTAATAGCATATGATCACTTACTTAA
This sequence comes from Vombatus ursinus, assembly GCF_900497805.2. Taxonomy (NCBI): domain Eukaryota; kingdom Metazoa; phylum Chordata; class Mammalia; order Diprotodontia; family Vombatidae; genus Vombatus; species Vombatus ursinus. The sequence goes on along the minus strand of NW_020953943.1, from coordinate 595,338 downwards.
AGTGTGTGGGGTATGATTTGATTAACTCATTCACTGGAGCCCTACCCCATCAACACCCAACTTTTCAAATCAATTAACAAACATTTACCAAACATTTATTATGTGGTAGGTACAGAGCAAAGCACTGGCAATACAAAGAAAAAGTGAGTCTTTTCTTGCTTTTGTTGGGTTTTCAACAGTTTGGAGTAAATTCTTCATACTAGTTTGTTCCTTTCATCCTTAAAAAATATCTCAGAATCACAGAACTTTAGATCTGTGCCAGCTTGAGGGATTTCAGAAGCACTTAGTTCAACACACTCTTGACCAAGAATTGCCGCTGTGATTTGTTGGTTGATTATTGTCCTTCATTATGAAAGAGGACCAAAATGACACCACTATGCTAGAGTCAAGTTGAAGAGGAATTTTCCAAGTTATATGGCAAGAGGAGGTTATCCCACTGTGGAGTTCAAGGATGCCTCCATTATCCATCTCTATAAAGATAAAGGTAATAGATTGTCCTGTAACAAACACAGGAGGGTCTCTTTCTTAGTCATTTCTGGCAAGATTCTTGCCAGAGTCCTCCTTAATAGGTTGATCCTTCACCTGGAAGATGGTCATCTACCTGAGAGCCAGTGTGGCTTCAGAAAGGGCTGAGAAATCATCGATATGCTGTTTACTGCCCAAAAACTCGAGGAGAAATACCAGGAGCAGAACAGAGATCTATACACAATGTTTGTAGACCTAACCGAGGCCTTTGATGCTGTCAGTCATGAGGGCTCGGGGAAAATAATGTCAAGACTGGGTTGCCCAGAGAAGTTCATCAGCATTGTACATCAATTTCTTGATGGCATTCTTGCCTGGGTTCTGGATAATGAACAATGTTCTCTTGCCACTATGGTATATTTGACCAAAAGTTATTCAGCCTTGGCTTGAGAATTTCCAAAGGAAGGTAAACATGATACCTTACAGAACACCCTATTCCACTTTAAGGTAACTAATTATTAAGAAGTTTTTTTTTAAAAACTTAGCCAAGATTGTCCTTTCTATAATAAGGTCCCTGCAACAAAGTTTTGTACTAAAGATGCTTTCATTTAATGTTTTGGGGTAATCAGATCTGGGAGCTTTACCCACATTTCTGGCATTCTTTCAATGGGGGAAATTAGATCTCTGGGAAGGAAAATGACTCAGATATGAGTTTTAGGGAATAGAACTCATTTTAATCTTGGTGACAACCAGATACCAGATATCATTTCTAAATGATAAGTGATACTCAACTCATTTCAAGCAATCTTCAATATAGTCCAATTTGAAAACAGTAAAAGTTTTATAATTTCTTTTAAGAAGTTTGAATTACATTTGACTCAGCTGAAGGGAAGGGAATACTGGTAGAGATAAGCATTTATTTAGCACCTACTATGTGCTGGGGGGACAGGGTGTAGCGTGTGTTCAAGGAAGACTAGTAGCTCTGTTGTGATGACTGCCCAATCTTTTTTAGGATTGCTTTCCACCTTTTGTGTCCACCAGCTCCACCTAACTCTCACCTATGGCTCCAAGAAGCTGTAGTATGTGCAGTGGCCACAGCCCAGTAAACCACTTCATCAGATAGACTAAACCAGGTTGAGAGTAACCAAGGAGTCCCAGACCCATTGGTGAGTTAGGGGAGTGTCTACGCCAAGCATTTGAAGACTTCCCCTGGTGGAATGGGCAGATGAGAAAGATTTGTTCTAACAGCCATGAAGGGAGCTGAAGCAGGTGCTGTGGAGTGCTTAGAGTACTTGGTTAGACATCAAAAACACATGAGGTAGAGTTGATAGGGTCCTACAAGGGGCAGCTAGGTGGCACAGTGGATGGAGCACCAGCCCTGAAGTCAGGAGGACCTGAGTTCAAATCTGGCCTCAGACCAAACACTTGACACTTACTAGCTGTGTGACCCTGGGTAAGTCACTTAACCCCAATTGCCTAAAATGAAAAAAATAAAATAGGGTCCTACAAGTCTGCATCCAGATTGCGGTGGAATAAATGGGACCTCTAAAGATGCCTGCCCAACTTTTCATTTTTGTATATGAAATGTCCCATATCTGACTTTTGTTAGGAATGCTCTGTCAACTTTGGAGGGTTCAAGTATAGTGACTGGTGGGGAAGCAAGGTATCATCTTTTACCTCTCTTTCCAGGCCTACATTTTATGATTTTTGAGCATGCTGATTATTTGCTGGGACAAAGAAGGGAGAAGGTGAGGTTGGGAAAGAGTCTGACCCATTCGTGACTGATTTAGGGTGTGTCCTTCTTGAGGAAAAACATGACTGTTCTTAAAGTTCCTGAGGGATTTTCTCAGATTTTCTCAGAAATCCCTCCTGTAAAATTGTCATGAGATCATAAAAAAAAAAAACAAACATGTCGATCATGTCTGATTTTCTGTTTTAACTCTTAACTTTCCCAAAGAAGTTTCATAGACTGAGAATTAGAAGGTAGCTTAAAGGCCATTGCATCCAACTCCATCATTTGAAGGATAAAGGAAATGATGCAAAGGAATAAAGTGACTTGACCAGAATCATATAGTGATTATTTGGGGCAGTATTTGGATGCAAGTCTCTTGGACTGCAAATTTGGTGAACAAAAGACTTTCTATTTTTTTTATGTATTTGTAAGAATATATACAAATGTTTCTTTCACACATTTCCTGGTTCAGTGTTTGAGGTTTGAAATTTCCATGCGAAAAACAACTCTCAGAATGTGAATGAGTAGGAAACAGACACTTTGGATGTAAGTGTTTGCCTCTTTCATATTTTCAGTGTCTGCATTTGCATAATATATGGGGGAATAAACCCTTTCAAACTTTGGGAGGCCAGGTTAATAGAGAAATGACATTCTCCCTTGGTCTTATTTAGGTTTTTTGCTACCCAGTCATTTATGCTGGCTAGGATCTCCTGCCTTGATGCTTGAAAACTGGGGTACTCTAAACCTCTGAGCTATTTGGTAATCATTAAGCCAGCACCTGGTTTATAGCCTACTCTGCAGAGGTGAAAATTTAGAAAATATATTAGACAGTCACCATAAGCTAGATAGAGGATTTTTGTTGAGGGGAGAGATCTGGCACTTAATCAGGAAAATTCTCCAAAAGAAAAGGTTAAGCATTGACCTAACAAAATGATTCCACAATATTCCAAAGAACTTAGGGCCCAGGGCTGCAAATCCCTTATTGGTAGGACTCTGAGGGAGCAAAGCACAGCAGGCTTCCTAGGGTGTGATTGCTTGGGTTTTTTTAAATGCTTGAGTTGGAGGCAGTTGGGAAAGCAGCATCTGGAATAACCTGCCCTGTAATATTACAATATAAGGATATCAGTAGCCCTGTATCCTCAGGCGTGTGAGTCGTCTCAGAAGGGTGAGTTGTCACTCCTTGCCTCAGAGAGTGAAGTGCCGTGACCATACGTGTTCCCTATGTGCCTCTCTGCTGATTCCTCAATGCTTGTGCCTTCTTTCTGTTGTTTATCTGCAATTTATCCTGTCTTTATCTTATTTGGACATGCTTGTTTGCATGTTGTCTCCCCCGTTAGTCTGTGAGCTCCTTGAGGGCAGGGACAGTCTTTTGCTCCACTATATGGCATGTAGAAGGCACATGATAAGTACTAGATGTCTGACTATGTATGTCCACTCTCTCTACTAACTCTTAATGTATTTAAGGGAAAATGCCCTGGCTTGTGGGGAAGATATTTTCTTACTGTGCCATTTCATTAAACGTCTTTGCTTTGAGCTAATTATCTTCTTTGGCTGACTATTAAATTTAAAAACATGGGTGGAGGCTTGTGAGCAGGCACTTTAATTGGATTGTAGAGTACACAAAGGAAAGTAATGCATAATAAGACTGCAAAGATAGGTTGGATCCAGGTTGTGAAAGAGTTAAAAGAAAATTTATTGATGTTTTCAATTTCTTACATCACTATGCTATCCCATGGACCTCTTTCTCTCCCTGAGAGCCATCCCATATGACAAAATGGTTTTTTTTTTGAGAGGGAAAAAAGTCAGTACAACTGATTGATACATTGAGAAAGTCCAAAAATACGTGGAGTGTGTGACACCAGTGGACCTCTCTCTTCCAGAAAAAGGGTAGGTTGGGGTTGTCTTCTCATCCTTAATCTATCTCTAAATTTTTCCAAGTTATGATTTTTTCCATGTTGCATTGGAAATACAGTATTCTGTTCCTTCAATTACTTTAATCATTTTTAAGGTGGACCTGTCACCACTACATCTCTTATCCTTATCCTCTGATCCCCTCCTCTCACCTGTTACCCCTTTCCCTTTAGGATTTTGTTTATTGGTTCCTCACTCCTAATTTCATCTGGATACATATTTCTTCCCCTTCTTTTTTCCACTCAGGTGGTACCTCCTCCTTCTTCTCCCCTTCACCTGTTCATTAGATTTTTAAAGTTTCAGTTTTTGGTACCCCTTTGTAAGAAAGGATTTCTTTTACTCTCTTTACTCTTATCCTGTTCTGCTTTCGTGTACACTCCCATATTATAATGTAGTACCACAAAATAAGCATTCACAAGTGACAGTTTCAGCTACCAGACCTCTCAGTCCACAGACAATAATGGGATTGAACAACTCACCAGAAGGTGATTACAGGGGTCTTTTTGCTAGCACTGTGGTAAGACTCTGTTGCTTTGCCAATACCCATATCTGAGTCATAGGCCTGGGTGACAGTGCCAGGGTGAGGAGGAGCACTAGCATAGCAGAGCTTGCAGCCACAGTAAAGGGGGGACCCTCCTCACAGTTCCAGAGCAGAAAAGACTGCTTATAGTCACTCACAGACCAGAGCACAGACCAGGAAAGGAGTAAACACCTCTCCTTTGATCATATCACCTTGGAAGAACTGAAAATTTATTGGTCCCTAGAAGTATCTCTGAAAACAGCTGCACAAAACTCCTGAAGCTTAGGACAGTACACCCTCCACACTGGAAGCAGAGCCTACCTTAACAAAGAGTTCAAAGTCAAGTAATAAGCTGGGGAAATGAGTAAAAAATGGAAAAACTCTGACTATAGAAAGTTACTATGGTGAGAAGGAATATCCAAACACACACTCAAAAGAAGACAACAAAGTCAAAGCTCCTACAGCCAAAGCCTCCAAGAAAAATATGAATTGTTCTTAGGCCATGGAAGAGCTCAAAAAGGATTTGTAAAATCAAGTAAAAGAGGGGAAGAGAAATGAGAGTGATGCAAGAAAATCATGAAAAATGAGTCAACAGCTTGATAAAAGAGACACAAAAATATTGAAGAAAATAACACTTTGGCACTTCCAGGGCTGTATCCCAAAGAGATCATAGAAATGGGAAGGGGACCCACATGTACAAGAATATTTATAGTGGTTCTTTTTGTGGTGGCCAAGAATTGGAAATTGAGGGGATGCCCACCAATTGGGGAATGGCTGAACAAATTGTGGTGTATGAATGTAATGAAATACTATTGTGCTATACAAAATGATGAGCAGGCAGACTTCAGAGAAAGCTGGAAAGAATTGTATGGACTAATGTTGAGTGAAGTGAGCAGAACCAGGAGAACGTTGTACACAGTAACAGCCACCTTGTGTGAGGACTAACATTGATAGACTTAGCCCTTCTCAGCAATGCAAGGATCTAAGACATTTCCAGAGGTCTCACGATGGAAAATGCTATCCAGGGGCAGCTAGGTGGTGCAGTGGGTAGAGCACCGGCCCTGGACTCAGGAGGACCTGAGTTCAAGTCTGACCTCAGACACAAAGCACTCACTAGCTGTGTGACCCTGAGCAAGTCACTTAACCCCATTGCCTAGCCAAAAAAATAGAAAAAAGAAAAAGAAAAAAAAAAGAAAGGAAAATGCTATCCACATCCAAAGAAAGAACTATGGAGTGTGAATGCAAATCAAAGCATATTATTCTCTATTTTTTTCTTCTGTTTTGTTTTGTTTCCTCTTCCTTCTATTGGTTCTAATTCTTCCTTACAACATCACTAATGTGAAAATATGTTTAATAGGAATCTATATGTATAGCCTATTTCAGATTGTGTGCTGTCTTGGGGAGGGAGTAGGGGGGAGAAAGGGAGAAAAATTTAAAACTCAAAAGCTTATGGAAATTATTGTTGATAAATCAAAATAGATTAATAAAAAATAATAATACAAACAGAAAAAAAGAAAATAACACCTTAAAACACAGACTAGGCAAAATGGTAAAAAGAGATCCCAAAAGCCAGTGAGGAGAAGAATGCCTTAAAAAGCAGAATTGGCCAAATGGAAAAAGAAGTCTAAAAGCCTAATGAACAAAATAATTCCTTAAAAATTAGAATTGAGCTAATGGAAGCTAATGACTTTATGAGAAACCAAGAAAAGAATAAAACAAAAGTGAAAGAACAAAAAAATAGAAGACAATGGGAAATATCTCATTGGAAAAACTACTGACCTGGAAAATAGATTCAGGAGAGATAATTTAAAAATTTTTGGCCAACCTGAAAACCACAGTAAAAAAAAGAGCCTAGACATCATCTTTCAAGAAATAATCAAGGAAAACTGCCTTGATATTCTAGAACCAGAGGTTAAAATAGAAATTTAAAGAATCCACCAATCACCTCCTAAAAGAGATCCCCAAAGGAAAACTGCCAGGGATATTATAGCCAAATTCCAGAGTTCACATGTCAAAGAGAAAATATTGCAAGCAGCCAAAAAGAAACAATTCAAGTATGGTGGAGCCACAGTCAGGATAACACAAGACTTATCAGCTTTTACATGAAAGGATCAGAGAGCTTGGAATATGATATTCTGGAAGGCAAAGGAGCTAGGATTACAACTAAGAATCCTCTGGCGAGCAAAACTGAGTATAATCATTCAGAGGGAAATGGACATTCAATAAGATAAAGGACTTTCAAGAATTCTTGAAGAAAAGACCACAGCTGAATAGAAATTTTGACTTTCAAATACAAGACTCAAGAGAAGCATAAAAAGGTAAAAAGAAAAGAGAAATCATAAGGTACTTGATAAGTTTAAATTGTTCACATTCCTACATGGGAAGATTATATTAGTAACTCATAAGACCTTTCTCATTTTTAAGGTAGTTAGAAGGAGTATATATAAACAGAAGGCACAGGTGTGAGTTGAATATGAAGGAATGATATCTAAAAGTAAAATTAAGAAGTGAGAGAGGAATGTATTGGAAAAAATAAAAAGGAAAAGGTAGAATGTGGTAAAATATCTCACATAAAAGAAGCCAGAAAAAGCTTTCACAGTGGCAGGAAAGAGGGGGGAAGTAAGGGGGAGTGAGTGAACCTTACTCTCATCAGAATTGATTCAAAGAGGGAATAACATACACATTCAATTGGGTATAGAAATCTATCTTACCCTAAAGGAAAGTAGGAGGGGAAGGGGATAAGAGAAAAGGTAGTGACAGAAGGTAGGGCAGATTTGGGGAGGGGTAGTCAGAAGCAAAACACTTTTGAGGAAGGATGGGGTGAAAAGAGTGAGAGAGAATAGACTAAATGAGGGATAGGTTGGAGGGAAATACAATTAGCAATAGTAATTGTGAAAAAAATTTGAAGCAAGTTTCTCTCATAAAGGCCTCATTTCTCAAACATACAGAGAACTGAGTCAAATTTATAAAAATAAAAGCCATTACCCAATTGATAAATGACCAAAAGATATAATCAGTTTTCAGATAAAGCAATCAAAGCTATCTATAGCCATATGAAAAAAATACTCTAACTCACTTTTGATTGGAGAAATGTAAATTAAGAAAATTCTGAGGTACTGCCTCATACCTATTAGATTGGCTAATAGGACAGAAAAGGCAAATGACAAACTTTGAAGGGGATGTGGGAAAAATAAGGCTTTAATGCACTATTGGTGGAGTTGTGAACTCATTCAATCATTCTGTAGAACAATTTGGAACTATGACCAAAGGGCTATAAAACCATGCATATCCTTTGACCCAGCAATACCATTACTAAAGAGACTTTAAAAAAAGGAAAGGAACCATATGTACAGAAATATTTATAACAGCTCTTTTCTGGGGGGCAAAGAATTAGAATTTCAGGGGATGCCCATCAATTGGGGAATGGCTGAACAAATTGTGGTAAGTGATTATGATGGAATATTACTTTAACATAAGAAATGAAGAGCAGTATGTTCTTGGGAAAATCTGGAAAGAAAGCACGGGCTAATGCAAAGTGAAATCTACTTTATACAAAGTAACAGTAATATTGTAAGATGATCAGCTGTGAATGACTTAAGTATTTCAACAGTACAATGATCCAAGACAATTCAGAAGGACTTATGATGAAAAATGCTCTCCATCCCCAGAGAAAGAATTGATGGTGTCTGAATACAAATTGAAGCATACTTTTTTTTTACTTTATTTTTCTTGAAGGTTTTTTTTCTAAGTTTTCTTTCACAATGTGACTATTATATATATATATATATATGTATATATATATGTTTCGCAGGACTACACATGCATAAACTATATCAAATTGTTTGGCTTTTCAGTGGAAGGGAGGAAGGGAGAGAATTTGGAATTCAAAGTTTTAAAAATGAACTTCAAAAATTGTTTTTACACGTAACTGAGGAAAAAGAAAAAAAAGAAAAAATATTCCTTTCTTAAGAGCTATTTCCGTAGACCTTCTAGTGTGAAGGGATAATAAACCTTTGACTACATTAAAAAAAAAGAAGCTTTCACCTGTAGTGAGAATGTCACCAGGTTCTGTCCATAGTGCCTCTTGTCTGCCTCTTCACTGTTACTTCTACCAGATTTTGACATTCACCCCGTCTCCTTCTGTACTTTTTAAATTTTTATTATTTTTTAAATGTGTTTTTATTAATTTATTTATTTTTAGTTTTCAACATTCACTTCCACAAGATTTTGAGTTCCAAATTTTCTCTCCATCTCACCCCTCCCCCAAACCCAATGCAGTGTGCATTCTGAATATCCCTTCCTCTAATCTGCCCTCCCTTCTATCATCCCCCCCTTCTCTTATTCCATTCCCCTTCTATTTTCCTGTAGGGTAGGATAGATTTCTATACCCTGTTACCTGTATATCTTATTTCCCAGGTGCATGTGAAAACAATTTTTTAACAATTGTTTTTAAAACTTTAGGTTCCAAATTCTCTCCCTTCCTCCCTCCCCACCCACCCTCATTGAGAAGTCAAGCAACTTGATACAGATTATACATATGTAGTCATGCAAAACACTTCCATAGTAGTCATGTTATGAAAAACTAACTATATTTCCCTTCATCCTATCCCTTCCCCCATTTATTCTATTCTCTCTTTTAACCCTGTCCCTCCTCAGAACTGTTTGCTTCTGATTACCTCCCCCACCAATCAGCCCTCCCTTCTATCATCCCCCTCCTGCTCTCTTATCCCCTTCCCCCCTATTTTCCCGTAGGGTAAGATAGATTTCCATACCCAATTGTGTGTGTATGGCATTCTCTCCTTAAGCCAAATCCAATGAGAGTAAGATTCACTCATGACCTCTCCCCTTTACCCTCTTCCTCTCCATTGTAAAAGGTTTTTCTTGTCTGTTTTATGTGAGATAATTTACCCCATTCTACCTCTCCCTTTCTCCTTCTTCCAATATAATCCTCTCTCACCCCTTAATTTTATCTCCAGATATCAACACTTCTTCAACTCACCCTGTGCCATATATCTATCTATCTATCTATCTATCTATCTATCTATCTATCTATCTATCTATCTATCTATCTATCTATATCTATACATACATACCTACATACATACATACATATATATATATATATATACATGTAAATTTTTTCCCTCCAACTACCCTAATACACTGACATAGGTCTCATGACTCACAAATATCATCTTTTCATGTAGGAATATAAACAGGCCAACCTTAATAAGTCCCTTATGATTTCTCTTTCCTGTTTACCTCTTCATACTTCTCTTGAGTCTTGTATTTGAAGTCAAATTTTTTATTCAGCTCTGGTCTTTTCATCAAGAGTGCTTGAAAGTCCTCTATTTCACTGAATATCCATTTTTCCCCTGAAGGATTATACTCAGTTTTACTGGGTAGGTGATTCTTGGCTGTAATCCTATCTCCTTTGTCCTCCAGAATATCATATTCCAAGCCCTCTGGTCCCTTAATGCAGAAGCTGCTAAATTCTGTGTTGTATTGACTGTGTTTCCACAATACTTGAGCTGTTTCTTTCTGGCTGCTTGCACTATTTTCTCCTTGACCTGGGAACTCTGGAATTTGGCTACAATATTCCTAGGAGTTTTCTTTTGGGGATCTCTTTCAGGAGGTGATTTGTGGAGTCTTTCCATTTCTATTTTACCCTCTGGTTCTAGAATATAAGGTTCTAGAATATAGTTTTCTTTGATAATTTCTTGAAAGACGATGTCTAGGCTTTTTTATTGATTATGGCTTTCAGATAGTCCAACAATTTCAAAATTCCCTCTCCTGGATCTATTTTCCAGGTCAGTTGTTTTTCCAATGAGATATTTCACATTGTCTTCTGTTTTTTCATTCTTTTGGTTTTGTTTTACGATGTCTTGACTTCTCATAAAGTCAGTAGCTTCCAATTGCTCTATTCTAATTTTTAAGGAAGTATTTTCTTCAGTGAGCTTTTGGACTTCCTTTTCCATTTGGCCAATTCTGCTTTTGAAAGCATTCTTCTCCTCATTGGCTTTTTGGACCTCTTTTGCCATTTGGGTTAGGCTATTTTTTAAGGTGTTATTTTCTTCAGTGTTTTTTAGGTCTCCTTTAGCAAGTTGTTGACTTGTTTTTCATGATTTGCTTGCATCACTCTCATTTCTCTTCCCAGTTTTCCCTCTACTTCTCTCACTTGATTCTCAAAATCCTTTTTGAGATCTTCCAAGACCTGAAACTGATTCATATTTTTCCAGGAGGCTTTAGATGTAGAAGCTTTGACTTTGTTGTCTTCTCCTGGTTGTATGTTTTGATATTCTTTGTCACCAAAGAAAGATTCTATAGTCTGACTTTTTTTGCATAGTTTGCTCATGATCCCAACCAAATACTTGAGTTTTAAACTCTTTGTTAAGGTAAGGGTCTGCTTCCAGTGTGGAGAATGTACTATCCCAAGGTTCAGGGGTTTTGTGCAGCTGTTTTCAGAGATACTTCTAGGTACCTTTAAGTTTTTAGTTCTTCCAAGGTTCCCAGAACTGTGAACCAGATTCAAGCACAGGCAAAGCAAGAGATTCCTGCCTCAGCACCAGCAAAGAGATCCCTGCAATTCCCCTCTGTTCAGCCACTCGATTCCGCCTCTGACTGTGGGCCAAGAGCTCTGGCAGCAGCTATTGTTCCAGGGCTGTGCCGGAACTGGGGCTGGGACCAAGCTCCTCCCCCACCACAAGGCAGATCTTTCCTACTGACCTTCTAAGTTGTCTTTGGCATTTGTGGATTGAGAAGTCTGGAAACTGCCACAGCTCCCCTTGATTCAATCCCCTGAGACCTGCTCCAGGTTTGCTGAGGCCTGGTGCACACCCATGCTGAACTGAGCTCTTCTCCCAGCCTGGAATGACAGATCTTTCCAATACCTTGGGTAAGTTTAGAAAGAAATCTCTTACTACTCTTTCTGCTGTCACTCTGCTGCTATTGCTGTCTGCATTTATGCATTCCTCCTATATTTCTGTTGTTTGGAGTATTTGAGAAGCAAATATTCTCTTCAGATCTGATTTTTTTTTTAAATTTCATACTCCTTTTTTAAAAATTGGACATCCATCTTTTTTCCTAAATGGCTAAGCTCAGATTTGCAGGATAGATCATCCTGGACTGCATCCTAAGCCTCTTCTGCTCTTCAGAATACATTATTCTGTTCCCTCCTCCTTTTGCTAGTGGGTTCAGAATAGTCTTGCATTATTTAAATGTCCTTCCCTTCATATATGAAGGTCTTTCTCCTGATGAATTACAGAACTTGCTAACTATGAATTGAATTGATAAGTTTAACCACTATATGTTTGGAATTTTCAACCCTGGGTTTTTTTTCTGGAGACAATCTGCAAATTCTTTCAATCAAGATTTCATTTTCTATGTTCAGAAGTTTTGAGAAGTCTTCTTCTATTGTTTCCTTCATTATGGTGTTAAGGTTTTTTGTCTTGCCAAGTTATTCCAGGAGACCTCTGGAAACCTTCTTAGAGATCCTGTCATTGAAATCTGTGTTTTGTTTGCAAAGTTGGCATATTTTCTTTTAATGTTTTTGCTATTTTGCTTCTCTTCTAGATAGTCTTTCATTTCTGAGCCTTTGCATCCCAATTGATTGTTCTTTTTTTGTTTCTTTGGTGAGGCTTGTCATTGTACATTCAAGTCTTTTTATTCTGCTCATTATTTTTGCTGGGAAGGACAGAAATTCTGCTTTCACAATTCTCATTTCTCCCTTAAGCCACTCAGGAACAGTGTGCTGTGGTTCTATGTTCTCTTTAAATTCCGTGGGGTGCTCTGTCTCAAGTGTTGGGTCTTCCCTTGTTTTGCAGTATTTAATTCATAGATACATGAATTCATTGACTAAATCAGATGGCCATGTTTTCCTCTGTTTTTGTTGTTTTGTCTTTTGATGTGTCTGTTTATGTTCATGGCCTTTGAGATTTCTTCTCCTCATTAAACAAGTTACAGGAGGAAACAGACAGTAAAACTATACTAGTGAGGAACCTCAACTTTCTCCTCTTAGAACTAGATAAATCTAACAAAAAAAAATAAACAAGAAAGAACTTGAGGAGGTGAATAGAATTTTAGAAAAGTTAGCTATTATGGACCTCTGTAGAAAATTGAATTGGAATAGAAAGTAATATACCTTTTTCTCAACAGTACATGGTACATACACAAAAAGTTGACCATGTATTAAGGCATAAAAAGTTTCACAATCAAATGAAGAAAAACAGAAATATTAAATGCATCCTTTTCAGACCATAATGCAATATAATTACATTCAAAAAGGGCCATGGGAAGATAGATTAAAAATTAATTAGAAACTAAATAATCTAATGTTAAACAATGAGTGGGTCAAAGAACAAATCATAGAAACAATCAATAATTTTATTAAAGAGAATGAAAATGTGACAACATGCCAAATATTATGCAACCAAAGCAATACTTAGAGGAAATTTTTTATCTCTAAATGTTTACATCAATAAAATAGAGAAAGAGCCAATCAATGACTTGGACATGCAACTAAAGAAAAACTAGAAAAAAAAAATTAAAACTCCTGAATGAAACACCAACTTAGAAATCCTGAAAGTCAAAGGAGAGATATAAAATTGAAAGTAAGACAACCATTGGCTGCCCTGCTCCACTCCTCCTTATCCTCTCCCCCTCCTCTCACCATCCTGCCAGGTCTGAGGCTACTGCCAGATCTGGGAATCCTGGTGTCCCACTGTCCAGCTCTCCAGGCCATAGGGATGAACAGAGTGGCATTTGCATTCAACAGGCCGGAGTGGGCCACAGTTGGAGGCCTCTGGCAGGGTCACAGCTGCAGGACTTCCCCATCCCCCACCCTCCTGGCCTGCTGCAGATATCTTCAGGATTTAGGATGTCTTTTCTGGCCAACTTGTGGCACATAGAGATGAAGGAGGGTGGCCCTACCAGAAAACTGGAGATAGTGGAGGTAGAGAATTGCCAGTTCCTATTGAGTACATGGCACCATAGTGTTTACAAAGCACATATAGTACAGCATTGACAAGAGGCCAGAGGCACTTGCTTGCATTCATTCCTTAGTCGTCTGTGTGCCTTACTGGCACTGCCTATTGGCTGAAGAAATATGGGATCTATAAAGACTCTTCAAGTAGAGACTATTGTAGGGTGTGGTGCTTTTGGCCCCCAATTGCTTGTTTGTTTGGAGTTAAGGGCAGTGGTCTGTGTAAATGATAAGACATTATTTTGGTTGCCTCACTGTCCACTTGGTGTGTTTGTATTAAATAATCATCATCATGGTTTTGGATAACCTTCCAAACTTAGAAGATATTTATACTTCCTTGTGCTCACCAACAATGGAAGACTCAGAGGTGGATTTTGATCTGGACTGGGAGATGATGACTCAAAACATGACAGTATTTGGGGGGATTCTACTATCTTTATGGCTTTCAAAGGAAATAAAGATGATACAGATTTGAAATGGAAATTGGACACCATATTGGAGAATGTTCCCAGTCTTTTGCACATGGAATTCAACAAGCTCAAAGTACAGAAGGTGGAACCTTGGAACAGTGTCTGTGTTACATTTAGCATCCCTCAGGAAGCTGCAGAGTGGTTCTGAATTCCGGCTCAGAACAACAACCAGCAACTCCAGGATGTAGGAATTCTCTCCATTCAGATTGAAGGTGAAGATTTAATCAACTTGGCTCTGGCTTTGGCTCAGAATTGAAGCAAAGATGTTCGAATGAATGGTCTGCTGGGAGGAATGGGGAGTAATGGGAGCTGAGAATAATGTTAGAATGGAGGCATGATTTACCAGGACAAGTGGTCCAGGATTAATAAGGAGGAACAATCCTGCAGCTGTTATGATGTTCCAGGGTGGAAATGTATCTTCTTCCATGATAGCAGCTGGTGTTAACCCAGAGCTGCAGACCAGAGCACCTCAACCTGCTTCACAGATTCAGAGGATCCACTACTCTCTGGGCTTTCTCTTTGGATCCCCCAACTTCACCAATGCAGCCTGTACCAGTTAACAGACAAATTAATCCACTTAATTTTTAGCAGTTTCAGCAGCAGCAGCAGTAGATACAACCTAGATCCCCACAGCAACAGCAGCAGCAGCAGCAGCCACAGGGAATATGACCTCATTTACTACCCCTATTCAGGTGCCTGTGTTTTCTGGCTGGAATCAGTTGCCTTCTGGAGCTCTTCAGCCTCCACCAGCCCAGGATTCTCTGGGTACATTAAGAGCAAATCAAGGTTGGAAAAAAGCCCCCCTTCCTGATTCTATGCAGGAGCAGCTTCAGGCAAGGACTTCTCTAGCCATAGTACAGACTCCTTCCCACCCTCCACCTCCATATCCCTTTGGAAGTCAGCAAGCCTCAGGGTCCCACACAAATTTTCCTCCAATGAGCAATACAGGTCAATTTGCTGCTCCTTAAATGAAGAGCCTTCAAGGGGACCCTTCCTGGGCTCCTACCGCACTTCAGCAGCCTCACTTAACAAAAAGTCTCCTGCCTCATCTCCCTCCTTCTTTCAGCAGGGATCTCCTGCATCATCTCCAATAGCCAACTAAACACAACAGCAGATGTGACCAAGGTCACCTCAAAATAACCCTCTTCCCCAAGGATTTCAGCAATCTGTTACTTCTCCTGGTTGAAATCCTATGGTTCAACAGGGAAATGTGCCAACCAACTTCATGGTGATGCAGCAGCAAAATCAGAGTCCACAGGGTTTACATCCAAGTCTAGGAGGAATACCTAAATGGCTCCCACCTGAGTTCTCAACAGGACAGGCCAATCAGAATTTTATGCAAGGCCAAGTATTGTCAACAGCCTCTTGAACCCCTGGGAATTCAGGAACCCCTCAACTACAAAGAAACCAGAGTGCACAGCACACACAGTCAAGTAAATGGTCCTCCCCAGAAGCAGATGCAAGTATCCCATGGGCCACCAAATATGATGCAGCCCAATATGATGGAACTTCATAGCAATATAACCAGTCAACAAACTAGTAACAGTGGAGTTCCTCAGGTGGACATAGGCAGCATGCAAGATCAGCCTCAGCAAGAACCCTCATCTCAAATGATGAACATGTATCAACAGATTGTGTCCTCCCAAGGACAGATGGTGAACTCTCAGGCTCAAGGAGCCTTGAACCCTCAAAACCCAATGATCCTTTCTAGTGCCCAGCTTATGCCACAAGGCCAAATGATGGTAGCCTCTCAGAACAAAAAAAAAAAACCTTGGGCCTTTGCTGCAAAGAATGACTCCCCCCCCCCCCAAACAAATGATTCCCCAGCAGGGCCAGCAGATGATGGCACCACCACATAATCAAATGATGGGACCTCAAGCCAGGTCTTGCTAAAGCAGAACTCAATAATAGAACAAATAATGATCAATCAGGTGCAAGGAAATAAGCAGCCATTTAATGGTCAGGGCTAATCCAATGTTATGATGGGACCAGCTCAGATAATGAGAGGACCAACTCCAAAAGCATGCAAGGAAATATTGTTCAATTTACCGGACAGATGGCAGGACAAATGATGGCCCAGCAAGGCCCTGTGAACAGCAGTCTATCTCAGATTATGGGAATTCAAGGGTAGGTTTTAATACCACCAGGACCTGGCTCATATGTCACAAAAACATAATGACACCATTACCCCCCACAAATAATGGAGTCAACATTTGCAAGATGATGCCTGATGTTTCTGTGCAGTTATCAAACATGGTGCCACCCCACATGCAGATAATGCAAGAAAACAGCACCTCAGGGAACCACTGTTCAATGCATGGGATGCCTTTTAATATACCCTTCAGTGGAGCACCAAATGGAAATCAGATCTCCTGTGGTCAGAATCCTGGTTTCCCTGTCAATAAAGACATCAGTCTAACAAGTCTTTTATTAGTGAATTTACTACAAAGTGACATATCTGCAAACCACTTTAGGGTGAACAATAAACACAAATGCAAATAAATCCAAGAAGAAGCAACTGCCATGGAAGAAGAAAAGCAATCAACAAGGAGAATGTAATACACCAACTGACACACCCAACTGACACATCCAACTGACCTGAGGAATCTGACCAACAATCACTGTCTAGAGAACAAGGAATTAACTTGAATAACACAGGCCCTAAACTCTCAGATTTTGCAAGTAGGCCACCAGGTGATAAAGCGTCATGATGTCACTTGTCTTGTCTATGACATATGAAAGGGGGCTTTGTTGGTGTTCCTTCTTTCCCTCAAGGAAGAAGCAACACTTTTTTGTCCATTGTGGCCCATTTGTATTTCCTGAAAATATTGGCATGTCTGATGTTTTGAATTTTTTCTTGTGTTGTTGAATAATAAACTCTTAAAATAATAATAAAAAAACATTGGACTAATATATAAAACCAGGAACTAGTTTTATGAAAAAACCAATAAAGTATATAAACCATTGGTTAATGTGATTTAAAAAATAAAGAAGAAAACCAAATTACCATTATCAAAAATGATAAGGGTGAATTTGCCAGCAATGAAGAGGAAATTAAAGTAATCATTAGGTGCTGTTTTGCCCAATTATATGTCAATGAGTCTGACAATCTAAGTAAAAAGCATAAATATTTATAAAAAATGTATATTTCCTAGATTAACATAAGAGGAAATAGAATACTTGAAACAATCCCATCTTAGAAAATGAAATTAAACAAGCCATCAATGAACTCCCTATGAAAAAAAATCTCCAACACCTGATGGATTCACAAGTGAATTCATGGTTCACCAGCCTAAGTCTCTGCCCCTTCTGACTTTTGGGTGGTCAGAATTAGCCCCAGCTGGATGCTGAACTCTTTCCCTCAAGTTTAATGGAATGCTGCACAGCTCTCCACATGCAGGTGTCCTTTCCTGCTGACTTTTCCCATTCCCTCCATTCTTTAGTTCTCCAATTCCAACAGGTCAAAGCCTGCTTTTCCTGGTATCGGCAGAAGCTACTTTCTCTCTCACTTAAGTTGATGCTTCTGAGTCCTGAGGAAATTTCCACAGCCTGGAGCAGGGAGTCTCCACAGCACTGGAAAGAGGAAGGGAAGACTGGGGTTTAGGGGTGTTTTGATGTCAGCTTGTGTTGAGTTCTTGGGTCTGCTAGTGCACTCTTGCTGCTGGAAGTGTATGAGGTGGGGGAAAAGTACTGAGATCAAAGTCAGTAAGTGTCA
Organism: Vombatus ursinus; assembly: GCF_900497805.2. Taxonomy (NCBI): domain Eukaryota; kingdom Metazoa; phylum Chordata; class Mammalia; order Diprotodontia; family Vombatidae; genus Vombatus; species Vombatus ursinus. Next base: position 577,548 of record NW_020953943.1, on the reverse strand, counting down.
CTTTCTGGGTTTGGGTTTTTTTTTTTAACTTATCTTCATTTCAATTCTGGATGTCCTAGACTATGGAAACAGCTAAAGCTGCTTTGTTGTTAGCATATAATTTCTGCTTTTAAAAGTATAAGAGGTCTTTGGCACATTTACTATCAGAATAAAGACCATTCTAAGCAACCAGACCATGTACTTCCAGAAATTTTTGACATCTCTCTTAAGGGTTGGACAGTTATTATGAAAGGGCCCAGAGGAATCCTCTGTAGAGATTTCATCCATATCGATGTTGAGTTCAGTCTCCTTAGAAAGAAGAAAAAAAGAATCTGGATGGACAAGTGGTGGAGAAATAAAAAGTTTGCAACTGCATGCATAATCTGTAGCCATGTACAAAACATGATCAAACGTGTTACCCTGGTTTTTCATTACAAGAAGAGGTCTGTGTACGCTCACTTCCCTGTCGATGTTGTCATTTAAGAGAATTGCTCATTTGTCAAAATCGGAAATTTCTTGGGTGAAAAACATATCCAAAGAATGTGCATGAGACCAGGTGTTGCTTGTGCTGTTTCTCAAGCCCAAAAAGGTGAGCTAATTCTTGAAGGAAATGATATTGAACTTGTCCCAAACTCAGCTCCCCTGATCCAACAGGCTACCACAGTCAAAAACAAGGATATCAGAAATTTTTGGATGGCATCTATGTTTCTGAGAAAGGCATAGTGCAACAAGCTGATGAATGAGTTAGAAAAGATGCCAAAGGCCATGTCCTAAGGAGTCAACATTATTCTGATGTCAAAATAAAAATACTTTTTGTCCAAAAATGTTTAAGAGGTAGGAAAGTTTGGGAAAAGAGAAGCAGAGACAGAGAGAAATGCACAAACACACAGAGAAAGACAAAGATAGACCCTTGTAGGTAGCTTCTGCTTTCCTCCCCCCCTCTTTCTTTTCTTCTGTCTCGGATCTTTCTGTGGTAGGGTTGGGTGGAGGGTTGTGAGGACAGAAGGCATGGCTATACCCCAGGTACTGTCCTAATTTCAGAATCTACTTCATACCTTCTGGGTAACTGGATATGTGGAATTGAAATGGGTGCCTTGGGACAGAAGAGTGAGGATAGAGATGAAGTGAAGATGTCAAGTGGAGCCTTAAATACTAGTAAGAGCCGTGAGGGGGCAGGCCTGTAAGGAGTAGACGGTTCATGGCTCCGTCTATGTGGTTATTGATGAAGGTGAGGGGGGTGGGGAATGGGAGGCAGTCTTATTAATGGGCCTCTATAAAGTGCCTCTACTAGCCTCTGTCTTTTGTAGCAAGTTGCCTGCAGAGCCAAGAGTCACACAAGCAAATGTGATGAAAGGTGAGGGGGGTGGTCCCAGGAGATGTGATACCCGACTTGATATGGGGGTAGCTTGGTAAAAAGCAAAGAAGGTTTAGAGGTAGGTGGGTGTATTTGACAGTCATAGGAAAGTACAGAAGAGGGAAAGGTTTGAGGAGAATGGTAATGAGTTCTGTTTTAGACCTACTGAATTTGAGACACCTATGGAATGTCCAGTTTGAGATTTCTATTAAGTCACTTGGTGATGCAGAACTCAAGCTCAGGAGAGAGATTATGGCTGGATGTAGGGATCTGGGAGTCAGCCATCTAGAGGTAATAATTGAACCCATAGGAGCTGATAAGATTAATGAGCAAGATGGTATGGAGGTAAAAGAGAAGAGGGCTTAGGACAGAGCCTTGGGCAACACCAACAATGGACAAGCCCATCCTCCTGATGATCCAGCAAGCACTAGAGAGGAGTGGCTAGATGGATAGGATGAGATGAATCAGTATCAGAAGAGCCTGCAGAGGAGAGATGATCTAAGAGTTGATGGTAATCACCAGTGTCGCAGATCCTCACTGAGTCATCTTTCTCATGGCTCAGCATCCCCAATTTCTTCAACCAATCATCACGTGACATGGACTCAAGTCTCTTTGCCATCTCAATTGTTCTTTTCTATACCCTTTACAGATTATCACTGTAATTCCCATACTATGGACCTCAGAACTAAATGCCATCTTTCAGATGAGGTATGAATTGGGGCATGATACAGTGGGATTATCATTTGTTTCTTGAAAGGTATATTCCTCAATGTCACTCAAGTAGCGTCAGTTTTAGGGGTGCTATATTATATGACTGATTTATATTGAGCTCGCTGCCTCCTGAGAGTCATGTTTGTTGGACAAACTGCTTTCTGACAAAGCATGCCTCTCACTTAACTTGTAATTGGTGCCCCCTTATAATGTGAAGCATGGAGATGAATTATTTGAAACTCTTTATCACTGTATCATGTCTCATTCTGGGTGTCAGGGCTTAAGAGGGACATTGATAAGATTGATAATATTCAGGACTTGTGAATTTGGTCCAGTCTCCTTTCCTGATTAGGTCTGACTAGTTGGTGCAAGGGAGTCACTAGGAAGAGACTTCTATAGTGAGTAGATCTCTCTGAGAAAAGTAGGTGATACAAAACATGAAGTGAGAACATTTCTCAATGTGAATGTAGCTGGATATAAAGCACCAGGGTTTTGTGAGTCTATCCTTGTGGAAACCCCAAACCATGGTGTGAATTTTTCTGGGTGTAAATCTCACCCTATTGTGACTCCTACCCTGGTATAAAGCCTGCTCACCAAAGCCAGTTTTGTTATCTTCCCAGGAGCAATGGAATTGTCCCTCCTTCACATGTTACTATCACACCCTTTAGCATCCAAATAGACTCCTGGTCCCAAGAGTAATATCAACTTTGGGATACCATGAGAAAATACATCTTGAAAAGCCTCTGCAGAACTGTTTGAGATTACTTCTTGATGTGAACCCCAGTTTGAAACCTTGTTTACTCTTCATGTAATTTGGTACCCAGATGTGAAATACTCTTTACTACCATATCCCTACTGGTAACTTGGGTATCTGTATTCTCTGCTAACCAAAGGGGTAGAAGCAGAGCAAATGGACAGAGCAGTGTTCTTTTGGTACTTAGAGATACAAAATGCCAAATGAGAACCCAGCCTTTAATTCCTTTCTGAGATATTCTCCTCCTCTTCTTCTCTACAGCATTATGTGGCACTGTTCTGGCTGGCAAAAACACTATTCTGAAAATCATCTGGGACAGATGTGAGAAACAGGTTTTTATCAGAGTTCAGAGAAGGACAGAAGGTGAACAAGGTGGGGTTTGGAGCCAGGATGGGTCTTTCTCTTAACCCCTGGTGAAAGAATCTCCATTCTCCTTGTAGATTTCTTCGAGAAATTTATCCATGGTTCAATCACCCAAGGAAAAATGGTCCTTACTGATGCTGAAGGTAAGGCCCTAAACTTGGATGCTCTCATGTCTTGGGATGGGCTTGGCCCTGGTTATCAAGGAGCAGGGTTTTTTTTTTTCTTGAGACAATCAGGGTTAAGTGACTTGACCAGAGTTGTACAGCTAGTAAGTGTATGAAGCCAGATTTGAACTCAGTTCCTCCTGACTGCAGAGCTAGTGCTCTATCCATTGTGCTACCTAGCTGCCCTATGGATCAGTTTTTAAAAGGTCGTATTGGGTGATTATGGCCACATAAATATACTCAACTTGCTTGAAACTTTCATGAGCCAGATTGTGAGGAATGGAATCAGTGAATTATATCTGACAGCCCTACCCTTGTACTCAGTGGGAGCCATGCTCCCTAACTAATTTCATTGTTTCATCCCTTTGAGATTCAGCAGGTCAGCTTGAGAAATGGTCTTAGGGAAACCCAGCCAACTACCTTAGGTTTACAGGGGATCAGAGAGAAAAAGGGACCATTGACTCTTAAACATGAAGCATTTACTAAATAATTAGGCAAAAGGAAAAGTAACCATAATATTTATTCAGTAGTAGCCAAACGGAGGAGTAATGGAAAAGTTACAGTCTACCAATAAGCCTGGATCATACTCCAACCAATGCACTCAGTGTCCCCAAGGGGGAGGAAAGAGTGGACACACACTTCCTGAAGTCAAGCAATAAGTCAAATAAGCAGAAAAATCCACGTGCCTGGGGCAACAAATACCTCTGAAATAGTCTTCAGAATTGTTGGTCTCTTTGGTATGCACCATGCATCACTTGGTGGACAAAATCAGTTTTCAGCTAGTTGCTCTCCTGTTGAGCAAAGGCACTTGACTTCCACGCTTGGGTTACTGAAGCAGTGTCAAGTTCTTTTTAGCATATAGCTGCCAGTGGCAAGGCACCGATAAAGTGTTAGGCTCTTTTAGCAAAATATTATATTACGCTCTTTTGGTGAAAAGCAGCTCCCTGGAGTTCTCCCTTTTCAAGGTATAAAGGGCAGCAAAGAATGACACAGGTTCCCTGGAAGGTTTCCTGTCTCACAAGTGGTACTAGCTGACAATGAGCCTAACAACTCTTTACATAGAGGGAGTATTGTGATGTTCTCCAACACCTTCAAGCACCTACAGAGCTCTTCCCCAATCAAACAGCTACTGACTTCAGCTGCAAATCCTGCCTGTCAGCCTCTATATCCTGTGTTTTGTCAGGTGCTTCTTTCTGGACCTCTTCTCAGCTTCTGACTCCTCCTGTACTCAGCTTCCATATACTGTTTTCTATATCTTCTGGTTTTTTCTATATAATTTATAATGGTCAAAGGCAACCAGATCTGCTGAGGAGGAAAAGTGAGATTTATCTGAAGAGTCCAACGTGTACCCACAGGGAACTCATCAACCAACTTAGATTTTGAAAAACATGTGCAGAGGATGGAAGCAAGGCCAGGGAGCTGAGTGTGAACACAAGTGTGGCACAGTCCTATAAAACAGTGTCAGGAATGCTAGGGCTCAGAATGAGCCAAGATTTTCAAAGGAAGAAAAGGGCAACAAGAAGTGTTCTTACAAAAGTCATATTAAAAGAAGCATCAAAGAAAGGACAGGACCTTTGGCTGGGGTGGATGGGGCAATGGCAACTGATAACAGATAAGGCAGAGATGCCTAATTCTACTTTGGTTTCTGCTTACTCTGCAAAACAAAATGACATTCATTGGGAATGGATAACAAAAATGACTCACAGGGAGTTAGTTGATGCCCAAGGCAAGTAAGGAGATAGTAAGAGAGCATTTAGCCACCCTTGGAGAATTCTAATAACCTAGTGCAGATGATCTCCATCCTTGGGTCCTGAACAAAACAATTAGCAGATGTGATCGCTAAGTCACTGTCTGACGTTTAAAACCTCAATCACACATGAAGATTCCCTTATCTGACCATAAACTGTTGGCATTTCACCTCTTTCTCTTTCTCTCTCTTCCTACTCTTAGTCCACACCATGGCCTTCAGTCCCTTGGCCCTTCAATTGCTTCCCAGATCTTCTCTCCTGCACAAGTCACTCTAGTTTTCTTCCCCTTTTGACTCATTGATGAAACAGTTGCACTCGGCACCATCTTCCTTTCTTGAATCCCTACCCCCCTTACTCTATTTCTGATTCCACCTAGTTAAGCCTCAGCCTTGGATCATTCCCCTTATTTGCCACCTTTGCTCTTCTACACATTTGCTGCTGAAGGAAGATGGAGAAAATCATGCAACTGGTATGAGTGGGTCCACTACAAATTTATGTCACCCAACCTCAACTAAGCCCTCATTGCTATTAAGCAATCCTACTATACTTCCCTTACTAATTGACTATCTCACACTCTGCAACAGCTCTTCCAAACCTTTTCATCCCTCCTCAAACCTCCCATGGTACCACTCCTTCCACTCCCTCAGCTGAGAATATTGTCTCATATTTTTAAATTTTTCAAAAATTTATTCATATATTTTAGCATTTTTTTATTTTAAATTTTGAGTTCCAAATTCTCTGCCTTCCTCCTACCACCATCCCTACGCACTGAGAAAGCAAACAATATGATATCAAATATATATGTGAAATCATGCAAAACATATTTCCATATTAATCATATTGCAAAAAAAAGAGCAAGAAAAAAGTGAATAAAATGAGAAAATTATGCTCTGGGTTTCTACTCAGAGTTCCTCATTTCTCTCTCTGGAGATGGATAGCATTTTTCCTGGTGGATTTTTTGGAATTGTTTTGGATATTGATCAAGCCAAGTCTTTCACAGTTGATAACCATTACAACATTGCATTTACTGTGCACAAAAATCTCATAGTTCTTTTCACTTCACTCTGTATCATTTCATACTGATCTTGCCATGTTTCCTTCTGAACACCCCCTTCTCTTGTCATTTCTTACAGCACAATAGTACTGTGTCACAATCATATGCCACAACTTGTTCAGCCATTCCCCAATTGAAGAAGATCCATTCAGTTTCCAATTCTTTGCCACAACAAAAAGAACTGCTATATTTTTCTACATATAGGTTTTTCTTTGTTTTTCTTTGATCTCTTTAGAATCTAGACCTACTAGTGTGTTTCTGTATCTATGGTATGTACAACTTTATAGCCCTTTGGACATAGTTCCAAATTGTTCTCCAGAATGATTGGACCAGTTCATTACTCCACCAATAGTTTATTAGTTTACCTATTTTCTCTCATCCCCTCTAGCATGTGGCATTTCTGATAGGTGTGAGGTGGTACCTCAAAGTTATTTTAATTGGTGTTTCTCTAATCAATAGTGGGGCAGAAATGTAAGACAGTTGATAGAGTGCTGGGCCTGGAATCAGGAAGTCCTGAAGTCAAATATAGTCTCAGACACTAACTAGTTGTGTGACTCTGGCTAAATCACTTAACCCTACATGCATCAGTTTCCTCATCTGTAAAATAAGGAGCCTGGAGAAGGAAATGGAAAATGACTCTAGTATCTTTGCCAAGAAAACCCAAATGGGGTCCTGATGAATTGTACTTGACTGAAACAACTAAACAACTATAATCAATAGTGATTTGAAGCTTTTTTATGCTTTCTTCTTCTGAAAACTCCTTGCTCATACCATTTGACCATTTATTAATTGAGGAATTGATCTTTTTACAAATTTGATTCAGTTTTCTATATTTTGAGAAATGAGGCCTTTATTAGAGAAACTTGCATATATTTATGTATATATGCATATATACATATACACATACATATATATTTTGGTGAGGCAATAGGGATTAAATGACTTGCCCAGGGTCACACAGCTAGTAAGAGTCCAGTGTCTGAGGCCAGATTTGAATTCAGGTCCTCCTGACTCCAAGGCCAGAGCTCTATCCATTGAGCCACCTAGCTGTCCCAATTAGGTATATTTTCACTTTTGCTTTGTCTAGGTTCATGGTTGCTACCCCTGGCCTTTTTACTTCAGCTGAAACATATTAGAATCTGCTTCAGATCTTTCTTTTAATTTCCTGTTTCTTTCTGTTTCAAATGTGTCTCTTGTAACAACATATTGTTGGATTCTTGTTTCTAATCCATTCTACTATCTGCTTCTGTTTTATGGGTGAGCTCATCCCATTCACATTCATGATAATTGTGTATTTTCCTCCATTCCATTTTCTTCTATTTCTTCCTTTCTCTTTTTATCACATCCATCCTCAAAAGTTTATTTTGCTTCTAACCAGCCTCCCTGAATCTGTCCTCCTTTTTAACACACACACACACACACACACACACACAGTTTTTTCTCATATCCCCTTCCCCTCCTATTTCCCTCTTGGATAAGACTGATTGCTACATACAACTTAGTATGTATATGTCTTTCCTCTTTGAACCAATTCTGATGAGAGTAAGGTTCAAGCATTATCTTCTACCTCCATTTTTCCCTCCACAGTAACAGCTCTTCCTTACATTCCCCTTCTTGTGAAAAAATTTTCCACATTCTACCTCCCCCTTCCCCCTTCTCCCAGTGCATCTGTCTCCCCCATTCATTTTTGTTGCAGACTAGTCCAATATAATCTACTCACATCCATGCCCTCTGTCTATGTAACTTTTAACTATCCTAATAATGATAAACTTTTTAGGATCTACCTGTGTCATCTTCCCATATAGGAATGTAAACAACTTAACTTTGTTGAGTCCCTTATGATACTCTTTGATGTCTACTTTTTTATGCTTCTCTTGAGTCTTATGTTTCAATGTCAAATTTTCTATTCAACTCTGATCTTTTCATCAAGAATGCCTGAAAGTCTTCTATTTCATTAACTATCCATTTTTTTCTCCTGAAAGATTCTACTCAGTTTTACTGAGTAGAATTTCCTTGGTTCATGATGCTAGCTCCTTTGCCTTCAGGAACATCATATTCCAAGTCCTCTGCTCCTTGAATGAGGAAGCCACTAAATCTTGAATTATCCTGACTGTGGTTCCATGATATTTGAATAGCTTCTCTCTAGTTGCTTGAAATATTTTCTTCCTGACCTAGGATCTCTGGAATTTGGTATTCCTGATAGTTTTTATTTTGGAGAGGATTGGTGAATTCTTTCAATTTCTCTTTTACTCTCTGGAGCTATATTTTCTTGAAACATGATGCCTAGGCTCTTTTTTTGATTATGGCTTTCAGGGAGTCCAATAATTCTTAAAAGATCTCTACTCAATCTATTTTTCAGGTAAGTTGTTTTTTTTCTGATGAAATATTTCATATTTTCTTCCATTTTTTTCATTGTTGGCCTTTGTTTTATTGTTTCTTGATGTCTCATGGGGTCATTAGCTTTCACTTGCCCAATTCTAATTTTTAAGGAATCATTTTCTTCAGTGAACTTCTGTACCTCCTTTTCAATTTGACCAGTTCTACCTTTCAAAGTTAGCTAGGTGGTACAGAGGCTAGAGTACCAAGCCTAGAGTCAAGAAGACCTGAGTTCAAATCCAGCTGCTGACATTTACTATCCATATGACCCTTATCTTAACTGTTTGCCTCAGTTTCCTCATCTGTAAAATGAGCACCCAAAACACTTTAGTATCTTTGTCAAGACAACTCCAAATGGGTCACTCAGATCAACTTCTTTCATAGATTATGGTACAGAGACCTGGATTCAATTTTCCAGATGAGGTCTGATGACACTGTCTAATCTTTAAGATATGTAGTGATATCCCCTTTTCTCAAATTTTATTCAATAATTTTGCATTGATATCCATTAGAGATAGTGGTCTATAGTTTCCTTTCTCTACTTTCTCTCTCTCTAGTTAAGTATTGTAAGGTCCAAAATTCCCCTGGCTGGGAACACTGTACCTCCCCCATAACCATGTGGTGATTTTGATATCAAAGGAAGAGGCCAAGGGACTCCGTATTGATTATAGGAGTTTAATCAATCATAATTACTTACAAACAGGGCCAATCGGGGGCAGCTGCCAGATGATAAAGTGGATCCCCATGAAGCCCCCCAAAAATCCTCATGGTAATTATAGAAATCAAAAGGAGGAGCCAGAGAGTACATCACTGCTGATTGGTGGATATTTTGGGTTTCTGCTCAGTAATGAGCTTATTTCTGAGCTTTGGCATTAAGCCAGTGTTATTGGGTAAAATGGCCAAAGGTAGGTTTGTGTATTGATCATGAATCAGTCACTGTGTCCATGTTCTTGTTATTGTCTGGTAACATACTGGTCATGGTGTTTGTATTATGACTTTCATCAGTCATGGTATCTAAGTTGTGACTCAATGTCTGAGTTGTCATTCAGTATATGTTATCATTTTTTTTTTTAACAGGTCACCATGTTCAGACTTCCACCTTTAACAGAGTTTAAGTTAATAGCTTTTCACTTCTTGCTGTGTATTATGGCATTTCCCCAATCAGGACTCCACAAGTATCAAGACTGTGTTTGTCTCATAGAAATAGTTTGGAAAGCTCTCTTCTTTATTTTCATAAATAATTAATAATGTACTGGAATCAATTAATGATTGTTTGATAGAATTCACTTATAAATCCAACTGGTCCTAGAAGTTTTTTCTTTGGGGTTTTTTACATCCAGCTGAGAGAAATTATTTTCTATTTGATTAAAAACCCACCACTACTAGAGTTCACAGTAACCCAGCTCTCAGTGGATTCCTTTGTCCAGATTGCTAGAAGTGATAGAACCTCATGATCAAGCCACATCCTCGGCAAGAGGGTCTGAGGGCTTTCAACCTACTTCCTTATTTGAAAGTCTATCCCTCATGAATTGTTCACCAATTCAGGTTGATTTTTCACCTGTCAAGACACCCACTTTCTTAAAAGTATATTGAGTCATTCAGTATCTCTGTGAGGTGTATGGTTACTGAGAGAAACCACTGACCCTCAATTTATTGATTAACAGCTAGGCTAATTCATTCATTGTTTATTAATTACTCAGAAACTCTGTCTCTCTGACTTTTCATGTGTCTCACAGCCCTATCTCCTCCCATCACCCTGCCAAACCATGACCCTCAATTTTTAATGCCTTGATTATTAATTACTCAGAAACTCTGTCTCTCTGGCTTTTCATGAGTCTCACAGCCTTATCTCCTCCTACCAACTTCCCTTCCTTGGTTCTCCTCCTTCCCTCACCCCTTTCCATGATATTTACATTCCTGGAATGAACTCCACCCAATGTGGTCTCTTCAAAGCCCTCCATTCCTTGAAGTTCCATCTTAAGGGATCATGTTCTGCATGAAGCCTTCTCTACCATCCTCCAGATAAGAGTGGTATCTCCCCATAAAATTTCCCATAACCCTTTCTCTACATCTTTCCTTTTCCCCTATTACATTATTCTACCTCATGACAGAGGTGTTTGTGTTGTGCCTAGCACTATATGAGTACCTAGTCCAGTATCTAGCATACAGAAAACATTCAATAACTTCTTGTTGATGTCATATTCCCAACCTCCCTAAACAAACATGTGAGCTAGACATTTCAGATATTATTGTATTACAGATGAAGAAACAGAAGCTCATAAAAACCACATGAGTGACCCAGGTCATATATACAATGTCTGAGCCAGGACTCAAACTCATGTGTCCTGAACCTGGGATCAGCCCTCCTCCTGTGAACACTAAGCTTCTGCAAATAACACAAATAAAGCAGCAGGATGGAACAAGAGGCTCCTGGAAGGCAAGTCAACATTTTATTAGGCCTGGAAAAGGGTAAGTAGAATGTGGTTAAGTTGCATGAAGCATGAGGGTACAAAGCAAAGTGCTGGGGCCCTAAAACAAAAGTTAGCCACTTGAAGCATTTAACTGAGAAGGTGAATGAGTGCCTCTCCCAAAGGGGCAGAAGGAATGGTAGCTGCTGTCAGGGAACAGAAGCCAGTCCCAGGATGTGTGTGCTCTGTGAGGGGAGAAGCTAGTGAGGCTGCTTCCTAAGGTGCCTCTGTCCATTCATGGATCTTCATGAGGATAGTATCTTTATTGTTTCTGACATTTGCCTTCGAATCCTCCAGGAGTTGACACACCTTGTCATCACAGTAGTTAGTGAGGTGGAATGTCGGATATGTCTTGTGTCTCTGCTCAATGACCTCTAAGACAGAGAGAGACAGAGAAACCATGATGTTACCAAGCAGCCCTACTCAGTAGAAAACAGTTACTTCTGGAGCCTCATCATCAAATCAACTCTAAAAACAGGTGCCCACAGAATCTCAGAGCATGACAGGACCTCAGAAGGACTCTCCTTTCACATACTTGTACAGAATTCTATCCTCTGATATCCTTAACAAGTGATCATCCAACCTCAAACCAAAGGCCCCCAGTGACAGAAGAAAAAGAATGCTTAATATTTCCTCCCCTTCACATACTTGATGACGGTGATGATGCCTCCCAACGTCTTCTTACTCACAAATACTTAACTCCTTCAACCATCCCTCAAATGACCTGGCTTTTATGCAGCTCCTCTTCCTGCTTGCCTTCTCACATGGAACTAGGTATATCTTAGGAGCCATTACAACATTTCCAGCTCTCTCTCTCTCTCTCTCTCTCTCTCTCTCTCTCTCTCTCTCTCTCCCCTTTATTGCTTATCTCTCTCCAAAGTGATTAATAATCTCTTGATTGCTTACTCTAATGACCTTTTCTCAATTATACTCCTTGATCTCTCTGTAGTTTTTGCTACCATCAATCATCCTCTTCTCCTGATATTCTCTTCTCTTTAGGTTTTTGTGATACTCCTCTCTCCTAGCTCTCCTCCTACTTATCTGACTGCTTGTTCTCAGTATCCTATGCTGGATCTTCACACAGATTATGACTACTAATTGTCAGTGTCCCATAGAGTTCTGTCCTGAGCTCTCTTATTTTCTCCTTCTGTACTATTTTACTTGGTGATTTCCCATGGATTTAATTGTCATCTCTCTATGTTGATGATTTTCATACCTACTCATTCTGCCCAACCTCTCTCCTGACCTCCAGTCTTCCATCTCCAACTGCCTATTGGGCATCTGTAACTCAACATATCCAAAACTGAACTTATCCTTTCTCCTAAACTCTTGCCTCTTCCTAACTTTCCACTCACTGTCCACTGTAACCACCATCCTCACAATCACACCTAGGAGTCTCATAACCTAGGAGTCATCCGTGACTTTTCACTGTCTCTTATCCCTGTATCCAATCAGTAGACAGAGCCTATCAATTTCACCTTTGCAACATCTCTCAAATATGTTCCCTTCTCTCCTCTAACACTATCACAGCTCTGGTGCAGGCCCACATCAAATCACACCAGGACTACTGCAATAGCCACAGGTGACTCTGCTTGTCTCAAGTCCCTCCCCACTCCAATTCATCCTCCATTCAGCCACCAAAGTGATTTTCCTAAAGCAGTGCTCTGACCTTTTCATTCCATGCCACCCCATTCAATAAACTTCTGTAGCTCCCTAGCACCTATAGGATCAGACATAAAATCCTCTGTTTGGCATTCAAAGCCCTTCAGGACTTTGCTCCTCCCACCTTTCCAGTCTTCTTGCACTTTATCTCTCTCTCTCTCTCTCTCTCTCTCTCTCTCTCTCTCTCTCTCTCT
>NW_020953943.1:538324-564711 GCF_900497805.2 Vombatus ursinus | reverse complement strand
CTCTCTCTCTCTCTCTCTCTCTCTCTCTCTCTCTCTCTCTCTCTCTCACACACACACACACACACACACAGAGATGCTATTCATCTAGTGACATTTACTTCTTTGCCATTCCTCACACAAGACACTCCATCTCCCAATTCCATTCATTTTCACTGGCTATGAAACCCATGCCTGGAATTCTCTCCTTCCTCATCTCTGCCTCCTGGTTTCCTTGGTTTCCTTCAATTCCCAGCTAAAACCTCGCTTCCACAGGAAGCGTTTCTTGATTCCCTTTAATTCTAGTGGCTTCTCTCTATTGATTATCTCCAACTTATTTTTGTCTGTATTTTGTTTGTATATAACTGTTTGCATGTCTCCCCCACTAGATTGTGAGCTCCTCCAGAGTAGGAATTGTTTTTTGTCTTTCTTTGTACCCCAACTGCTTCACACAATCCCTGGCATAGAGTAGATTCTTAATAAATATTTGTTAACATATGAGGTAGCACAGTGGATAGAGTATGGTACCTGGAGCCAGGGAGACCTGAATTCAAATCCTGCCTTAGGCACTTACTAGCTATATGAACCTGGGCAAGTTACTTGATCTCTCTTTGCCTCAGTTTCCTTATCTATAAAATTGGGATAATGAGAGCCACTACTTCACAGTATTGTTGGGAAGATTGAATGAGACATTATACATGTGTGTGTACATACATATATTCCTAGTGCTTTACAAACTTTAAAGCACTACATAATGGCTAGCCATTGTTATTAAAGCTCTATTTCGGCAATTTGTACATAAGCAACTATGTCTATAAGCCTGAGTCAGCCTCCTGTCAAATGAATCCATGTAACAGCAACTGAAAGTCAAAAGATGATGCCACCAACATGAGACCACTACCAGAGAAGTGGGGAGGCTTCTAATAATTCTCAACCTTAATAGGCATTGGTTCCTTGATGTGGATTTGGAGAAGGCTATTGGAATTGCCCTAGTGGGCAAGATATCTCGGGTAATTTTAAAACATGTCAGAATTCTGCTTAAAATTGACAAATTCATGCAATCAATAGTAGGAAAAGGTGCTGGATTCATAATCTCATCAGACCTCAGTTCAGACCCTGCCTCTCCTACTTACAATCTGATTGTCCTTAAGCAAGTCACTTAAACTCTCAGGGTCTCAGTTTCTTGATTTGTAAGATAAGAACTCTCTGGCTTCTGAGGTCCCTCTCAGCTCTAAATCTTTGAACTATGAAAAGTGGGATGTTTGGAAGCTTGAAATTGTACTGTTATAAATTTGTCCCATTGATGTCTCATTTAGTGTGATGCGAGTCTGTGGTGTGGCACTTAGGAGGGAGAAAGGAGTTGGGCTGGGCACATAATAAGAGAAAAAGAGCTAAAAGTTTTGGAGGGATGTAGCAAGAGTTTACTGAACGTAGAGGGGAGACAGTCCATAGATTGTAACAAACTGTGTTAATAGTATAAAGTCACGGGGCATTTGCTAATTTCGTAATTAGTTACCAACTTCGGAATATTTAGACAGATAGCCTGTGGAATATCCTACAATGATTTTAAGCAGTAGTATTCACTGTTTAGGGAACAACTGATTGGGACTGTAACTATTTTGACCTTTAACTGATGGCACTGTTGGATACTGGATTAGGCACTGAAAGTTTACCAGGTTCACTAAATTAGAAAATAGGGCTGATGCTGGCAGTTATATCTGATAAATCAACAAGCCACCAAGCAAGGGGAGAAAGTTTGCAGGCTACTGATGAGGGCACTGAGAAGCATGTCACAATGATAACTCCACCCTGCATAGCTGAATGGCATCCCTGGGCAAACCTGGGAAACCAGTGTGAAGAAGATTGGGACAGGACCTTCCTGACTTAGTTCCCATTTTCTTCCCTCCCCTCAAATGTGCAGGCCCATCTAGTTGACCACAGGCTTCAGTACTGTACCTATTTAAATAAATTTAAATAAATGCTAGTTGACTTGATTTGACTTGTATCCCTTGGATAGTGTGAAACTATAGCATATGATCTAGTTCTTCCCAACCTTGCCCAGGATCAAATAAGACACAAAGAAACTAGGCCAGGCACTGCTGTGCTGCTTCTTAGATATAGACCTAATAGGACAGAAGCACTAGCATCCTAAGAGTGCTCCTTACCCTATCTCACACTAAATTCTTCTAGTCCTTAAAGAAGATGGCCAATAACTCTAATATGGGCATTGGTGGAAACCTACCTGGCTATGGCAGAAAAGGTTGGAGAATCTGGCTAGAACATTAAAGAGATGGAAGGGTCATGAATGCTTCTAAAACATACTTGACACTGAGAATTCAAAGTGGGGGTAGGGCGCATCACAACTCTTTGCTCTGTTCAAGCTTGGGTTGGCAACATCCCTTTGCCATCCTGTGGATGTTGTGGGAACAGGTACAATCCAAAAGTTAAAACAAACTTCCCCATGCTAACCCTGGGAACGTGCCTGGTATGTACAACATGTTTGGAAGAGGATGAATACCCCCTGGGTCAAATTGAACTGAACCCAAGTCCCTTCACCCAAGCCACTTTGCCTAGAGAATCTATATAAGTATCAAATCCCAGCACCACCACCACTTAGATGGCAGGTACTTAAGCCCTTAGAACACTGACTGGTATAAATCCTACCCAGTTATAGTGTATTATTCTTGTGATAAGTTGCTGTAATATATTTGCTGCTATTTTATTTAAAAATTTTGCATCTATTTTCATTAGGGAAATTGGCCTATCATTTTCTTTCTGTTTTGACTCTTCCTGGTTTAGGTATAAGCATCATATTTGTATCATAAAAAAAATTATGTAAGACTCCTTCTTTGCCTATTTTCCCAAATAGTCTATATAGTATTGGAATTAAGTGTTCTTTAAATGTTTGATAGAATTCGCTTGTAAATCTTTTGTATTACTGTCATTCTCTTGAATGAAGTTATTGGTTGTTCCTATGATTTGTTATTTGACCCATTCATTCTTTAGAATTAGGTTATTTAGTTTCCAATTATTTTTTTAGTCTATCTTTCCATGGCCCTTTATTACATATAATTTTTATTGCATCATGATCTGAAAAGAATGCATTTACTATTTCTCCCTTTCTGCATTGGATTGTGAGGTTTTCATGCCCTAGTACATGGTCAGTTTTTGTGTATGTGCCACGTTCTGCTGAGAAAAATGTATATTCCTTTCTATCCCCTTTCAATTTTCTCCAGAGGTCTACCATATCTAACTTTTTAAAAATTCTATTCACCTCCTTAACTTCTTTCTTGTCTATTTTGTGGAAAAATTTATCTAGTTCAGAGAGGGGGAGGTTGAGGTCACCTGCTAGTATAGTTTTGCTGTGTATTTTCTTCCTGTAACTCCCTGAACTTCTCCTCTAAGAATTTTGATGCTATACAACTCGGTGCATATATGTTTAATAATGATATTACTTCATTGTCTATGGTGCCTTTTAGCAGAATGTAGTTTCCTTCCTTATCTCTTTTTATAAGATGTATTTTTGATTTTGCTTTATCAGAGGTCAGGATTGCTACCCCTGCTTTTTTAACTTCAGCTGAAGCATAATATATTCTACTCCAGCCTTTTACCTTTATCCTGTGTCCCTCTGTTTCAAATGTTTTTCCTGTAAAACAGGAAAATGATAAATGTTGGAGAAGATGTGGGAAAATTGAACACTAATGCTTTGCTGGTGGAGTTGTGAAATGATCCAACCATTTTGAAGAGCAATTTGGAACTATGTCCAAAGGGCTGTAAAAATGTGCATACCCTTTGACCCAGCAACAGCACTTCTAGGGCTGTATCCCAAACAAATCCTAAAAATGGGAAAAGGACCCACATGTACAAAAATATTTATAGCAGCTCTTTTTATGGGAGCAAAGAATTGGAAATTGAGGGGCTGCCCATCAATTAGGGAATAACTGAACAAGCTGTGGTATATGA
This sequence comes from Vombatus ursinus, assembly GCF_900497805.2. Lineage (NCBI taxonomy): Eukaryota > Metazoa > Chordata > Mammalia > Diprotodontia > Vombatidae > Vombatus > Vombatus ursinus. The sequence continues at coordinate 560,772 of NW_020953943.1, read as the reverse complement.
ATGTAATGGAATACTATTGTGCTATAAGAAGTGATAAGCAAGCAGACTTCAGAAAAACCTGGAAAGGCTTGTATGGACTGATGCTAAATGAAGTGAGCAGAACCAGGAGAACATTGTACACAGTAACAGCCATATTGTGCGATGACTAACTTTGATAGACTTAGCTCTTCTCAGCTATGCAAGGATCTAAGACATCTCCAAAAATCTCATGATGGAAAATGCTATCCACATCCAAAGAAAGAACTATGGAGTTTGAATGCAGATTGAAGCGCATGATTTGCTCTCTTTTTCTGTTTTCTTTTGCTTCCTCTTTGTTATGGTTCCTTCTATTGGTTCTAATTCTTCCTTACAACATGACCAATGTGAAAATACATTTAATAAGAATGTAAAGGAAAGAAGTTGGTAAACACTGAACAGGAGAAAGCCAAATAACATCACAGAAAAATAAAATTGTTTCTACTTTAACAAACAAACAAAAAAGAACACTGGCTGGTACACTATCCCATTAGGGATCACACCTTAGGGCTATCTGGACACTGATAGCATCACTCTTTCACTGGGTAAGCAGCCTTCACCAGAGCTCATGCTTGCAACCCCATTCTAGGTGACAGGAAACCCTTTGAACACAGTACCACGATGCTGTTTAGCCCCACCTCCACAAACATAGTGCAAGGTACTTCAGTGGCTGTGCAGCCCCAACCCATACCTTCACTGCCACAATTCACTTTATCGAAAAGTGGGAAGTGCGTGACCACTGGTGCATTCTCCCCTTCAAAGATGTACAAGTCAGAGGGAGCCTTGGCTTCTTGGTCGAGCTTAGCGTCATCCACCAGAGGGAAGGGAATATTGCAGGCTTTGCAGTACTTTTCTGTGGCCTTGATTGTGTGAGGAGAGGGGATACAGACACATTGTAACTACACCTGAGGGCTCCAGAGCCTGAAGGGTCTCTAAGACTTTCAAACCTCCTCCCAAAATTACACCTTCTAGAGAGGCTATTTCAGAGAGAGAAAAGGAGTGAATGAATGTCATACTATGAATTGGGGATTAGGACTCGGGGTCTCATGTCCCGAGCAAGGGCTCTTTCTTGCTTTATTGCTCCTGACTAGGTTCTTTGGAGGGGAAAATGCCCTTCCTGTTACCTCAAATGGATCCCCTTCACTGAAGTCAAAGGACAGGACGATATCAGTGTTCCGAATGGGGGGCAGGACCAGAGAAAGGCAGAGTTAATAGCCAAGCCAGCATCCATCAAATACATAGTTTCCTGATGTGTAGGAAGTGTATCCTCAGTGTTGCCTAAGGGAAAAAAAGACCAAAGACCCTCACAAAATCAGGGAATCTCAGAGCTGGAGTGGGCCCAACCAGTTCCTGAATCAGAGTCACATGAGCAATAGCATAGAAAGAAACAAAACTTCAGAGATGTGAGTCTAGCTGTGACCTCATCCACCATCAACCAGAGACACATTCTCTTCCATTCACTAATAAGAAATCATTCTATGGATGCCCCATTGAAATCCCTGTAACACTTCCCACTCTTGCTTTTTTTCTCTACTTTCTGATTTTTTTTCTCATCCCCCATGCCAAAAGGACTTCATGGAAGATGTTTGGTGGGGTGAGAAAGTGGGAAGGTGAGTAGAGGAATATATTCTATCTTCAATTATGTGAAGGGTGGCTATGGGAAAGGCTGATTTAATTGTGCTGCCTTGCCCCAGAAAGCAGAACTAGGAGCAATAGAGAAGAGGAAATATTATGGCAGCAAATTTCACCCAGATGTGAGGAAAAACCTCCCAACATGTCACTCCATCTCTTGACTCTAGGCATTTTTGTGGTTGTCCCCCATGCTTTTAACACTCTTCCTCCTCACCTCTACCTGCTGGCTTCCTTCATTTCCTTCAAGTCTCAGCCAAGTCTCACTTTCCTAAAGAACCCTTTCCTGATCCCCCTTCATATTAGTGCCTCCTTCTCTTGATTTCCCCCAATTTGTCCTGCCTCAATCTTGTTTGGACATACTTGTTTACATGTTGCCTTCACCATCACACTGCAAACTCCTGGAAGGCAAGGACTGGTTTTCTTTTTTACTTTTCTTTGTATCCCCAGTGATTAGCACAGTGCCTGGAGTAGAGCAAGTGCTTACCAAATGCATGTTGATATGACACAGCACAACAAAGATACTCGTCCCAACTACAATGGGCCATCTCAGGATGTTCTCACTATCGCTGAAGATCTTCAAGCAGAAAGGGGATAACCACTTCCCGGTGATGATATGCAGCTGTCAAGATCTAACCTGGATAATGGTGACCACTCCAGTCCTTTCCTACTCAAATACTGCGATGCTAAAAAGCCCTTACCATACTTATACAGAAAGTTATTTGTTGTTCCCCACTTCCATCTTAAGATACAGTCCATGGTCTTCCAGAAGAAAGTTAGGAAAGATGCCTTCTTCTTACCTAGAGGAAGAGACATCAGTATCAGAATCAAAGATGTCTGTAAAAGAAGTCCAGTGTTGGGAAAAGCAAGGGGAAAAAACCCAGATAAGTTGTGTAGGAAAAGCAAAGAAAGTAGGGCTCTTAAATCTGAGTTTGGGACCTGGCTCTAGTGCTTACTAGCTATGTGGCCTTGCTCAAGCTATTTAACTCATTGGATCTCAGTTTCCTTCTCCATAAAATAAGGGGGTTGGACTAATTCAACTCTAAGATGCTGTACAGCTCTAAATCCTATGATCCTGGGATAGTCTAGTCTAAGAATTGGACCTTGGGTCAACCCTTGACCCTCTCTGAGTCTCAGTTTCATTACCATGAAGCAAAGGAGTTTGGAAGAGGCATTCTCAGATAGTCCTTGAGCTATGATATTTGTTAAATTTTGGTTTATTGCATTCCACTCCCTGCTGTCCTCAGTTGCCTCCAGGGAATACATTGGCCACCTACCATTAGATAGATATAGGATGGGTATCCCCCAAGACGGTACAAGAGCAGCTGCAGGAAAATTTTTAAATTGCACTCACTCTCTTTGACCAAATGTTGCTAGAAGGTCTATTCCACCAAGTCCTGAATGAAGTGTCTCTGTTCATCTTGAGAGGTCTGGTGTAACTTCCCGATCATCTGGTGAGTCAAAGTTGCAACTTCAGAAAAATATTTGTTCCCTGTGGCCAGAAAGAGGATGTATCAGTCTCTACCCCCTCTGAGGGCTCCATAAATGCTGACTGATTGGCTCTGTGTCATAGCCCTTTGCCCAGGAATTCAGCTAGTCTAAAAAAAGGTAGGACAAGAAGTGTGGGGGAAAAAACTGTGGAAAGCAAAGTGTGAAAGCATCCTTCTGGACTTTATATGCATCCTGATATGCCCTGACTGGCTATGTCAGCATCCTGGCCAGATCACTCTAGACCTCACACAGGATCTTCACCTAGGAAATTCTGTCAAATGCTCTTGGAGGACATAGCACCTGAGACTGTTAGGGTAGTCCTCAAGAGTTTTAAGGAAAAAAAAAACAAAAAAATTGCTCCCTATCTCTGCTTTTATGCTCATAATGTCATCCCTGGATTCTATCTCAGCCAGGTGCCAAATCTCTTCCCTTAAACTGGGGACCCTCTGAAATGAGGTCTATATTGTTAGGCCAGGATTGGCTCAATGGTACAGGTATGGCTCTTCCCTCTGACTAAAGGATCCCCCAAGGGCAGGACTGTGTCTCAACCTCACACCATAGACTCATACAGGTAAAAAAAAAAGCTGCTCTTTTAAACTAGCAGCTGCTCAAAAGTTGATGTCTTGTCTTATTCTTCATGTCAAAGCCTTCCTGAGGATAGAGTTGATAAAAGATAAAAGACCTAGGTAAAGGACACCCCCCACACACTTCAGGATTAAGCCCTCATTGTGTAGTAGCAAGAAGCCTAGATTTGAAGTCAGAAGACCCTCGTTTACCTCCCAGCTTTACCCCTAAGTGCTAGTTGGTTCTAAAACAAATCCTTCATGTTTTTTTTTTTCTGCACAATGAGGGCAAGAGTCATTCTAGTTTTCAGATCCTATGAGTTTCTATTCATAGGAGAGGCTTTCTCCATGGTACTGAACACCTTACAGAAACTACCACCATCACTTCCTACCTGTCATTATACCCTGCAGATTTTTATGGATGTCTCCTGAACAGTCTCCATCTATTACAGAGGTGGAAACCAAGTTGAATAGTTGATCCATGGTAGTATTCAAGGCAACTCCTGATAAGAAAAGTCACAATATAAATAATATTCCTTCTTTCTGACTCCCCCAGGCTCCAGGAGCTGATCAGAAGTGGCTGAGAGATGGAGAACCCTCTCTTCAGGTAGGAGGCCTAGAGAAATTTATCTGTTCAGAGGTAGATACCTACTGGTCCAACCTTGAAGGCACTTGGAGGACTCAATAATTCTAGCCTTTAAGCCATCATCAAAAGTTGTACCAATACCAAGATCCCTAGAGAGAAGAAATCCATGACATCCTTCGGTCACCTATATTGATCATCCTACGTGCACATTCTTCTCCAGAGTCATGGTAAATCTCCCTTGCTGGATAGCAGCTAATTTAGGGGAAAGAGCACCTTGAAATGAATTTTGATCCTGGTTCTGGCATTTCCTACATGTGTGACAGTAGTCAAGACACTTCCCTCTCTGGCTGCCTCAGTTTCTTAATCTCTAAAATGAGGGGAATGACATTTGCATGATCTATTTCCCCAGGTTCTGTTGTAGAGAGTGATTTGTAGGCCTTAAAGCATTATGAATATAGGAGTAATTATTGTTTTTTTTACTATTTTTGTTACTCATGAAGATGGCTGAGTGAAATGCTATGTCACAGCCCAATTCTCTTTCCTTTCCTCAAATAGTAAGAAATGTAACAGAAGAGAAGGATGGTTATGATGGCTGTCATCAAGTATTTCAAATCAACCATTCAAGCAATCAAGTATGTATTAAGAGTCTACCATGTGCTAGGTACTGGGGTTATAAATACAAAGAATAGAGGAATTCTTACTATGATGAAGTTTACATTCTACTGAAGGAAACCACCAGTGTATATATAATGATATACAGAATAAATATAGGGATAAGGACTTAATTTGTAATTTCATTGACATAGGGAATACCCAGGAAAGGAAAACTCCCTCCACCAATGCAGAAAATCAATATCTCAGCAATTTAAAATCCTAGAGAGTCGCCTAGAATACCATGCCCTGGGTCATGGTCAGAATGGTTTTAAGACAGTGCAAATGCACAAGCAAGAGGGTTAGCTTATCTAGTGAAAACAAAAGGTGTCTGCTGTTGCATGCCAGTGGGTCCCCTAGCTGACGTAGTGCACTTAGTCAGCTATCCCACCCAAGCCTTCGCTTGCATACTCACCCCGCAGTCTTCGGACGTCTCCGGACCCCGTGGTGAGAGGGGAATGACTAGACAGAACACCCGAGTTGGCAGTTGCGTCTTTATTGATTACATTGCTTGCTAAACTAAACTTGCTCTGCTCACTCCCTGCCCCAAGTCCTAACTTCCCACCCCCTCCTCGCTGCCCCTCAACTCCCCCGAACTCCTCCCCCCTACGCCTGTGCTCCTCCTCCGTTCCTCCTTCGTAGGTGGAGCTCCGTCCTGTTACAGAGGCCCTCCCAGTGCCCATTCGACGGTTGGTAAACGTCATGTGTCTCTGGGTAAGCCCAGGCGCTCCTGGGCAGGTAATAACCTCCAGGCGTCTCAACTCCCCTACAGGAGGCCGGAGGTCCAGAGCAGGGCCCTAACAACCTGCCTTGGCATTTCTTGTCTGTACACCTAGGGAGGCTGACTGAGTTGTCCTAAAGCTATTTCACAAATTGATGTGTTGAATCTCAAAGGGATGAATGAGGAACATAGTTAATGAGTATGGTTCCCACGGAGCATAAAGGGTCATGCTGTCAGACATGATTCAAGAACCATTGAATCCCGTTCACATAATCCAGCTCATTAAAATTTCAAGCAAGATGGGCACCTAAACAACAGGGTCACTGGAAGTTTTGAGACAATTGGGTAAGACTCATATATTCTAGTGAATTTCTTGCTTTCCAACATGGTACTGCCCCAACAGCAACCCTAAGTTCAAAGACTTCATGGGGAACTACTCTACAAGTGTGTAAATTGTGATCCCTTTGTTATGTGACCTTTTTGGTTGCTTAAGGGAGTTTAAGGGAGCAGAAAAAGAGTATTCAGGTGAAAGATAATGACAAAATGAACTTGAAAAGAAATTCAACCCATAAAAAATTATTGAGGAGAGATGCAGATGTCCTATGGAGTTGAGAGAAAACTGCTTCTCGCATAAATTTATTAACAGGACATGATGGAAGACACAATCAACTGAGGTAGGGAAGACGAGGGCATTGTGGTCTATCTGCTCATTTACATATGATAATGTACACAATTTGAATATTTAAATAGAAATTATCAATCCAATACTTGTTTAGAATGCTTGGAACAGACATATAAGGCTACTGGGATCATTGTTGCAAGAAAGGGGGAATTTTTTTTAGTTTCACTTCATAAGATAGAAATATGTCACCATTTATAAGGAGGCCCTGATTCCAAGCATTATAAATTACATGGAGAAAACCAGAAGATATAGAAAATAGCACAGGAGAAGCTGAGTACAAGAGGAGACAGAAGCTAAGAAGAGAAGGCATAGAGAAAAGCACCTGATGAAACACAGAATATAGAAGCTGACAGGGACCGAGCAAGGGTGACAGGTAGACCTTGCAACTGAAGTCAGTAGCTGTTTGATTGGAGAAGAGCTCTGTAGGTGCTTGAAGTGGTTGGAGAACATCAGAATCCTCCCTCTATGGAAAGAGAAGTTAGGCTCACTGTCAACTAGTGCCACTTGTGAGACAGGAAACCTTTCAGGAGCACCTGTGTTGCTCTTTACTATGCTTTGTAGTTTGAGAAGGGAGAACTTTTTGTAGTTCATAGAGAACGGATCTGATTATGTTGGCTGGTTCCAGACTTAATGGAACTGCTTTTCACCAAAAGAGCACAATATTATATTTTGCTAAAAGAGCTCAACACTTTATGAATGCCTTGCCACTGGCAGCTATGTGCTAAAAAGAACTTGTCACTGCTTTAGTAGCCCAAAAGTAGCAGTCTGGTGGCTTTGCTCAACAGGAGAACAAGGGGGTGAAAAATGATTTTGCCCACCAAGTGATGCATGGTGCATACTAAAGAGGTCAAAAATTCTGAAGACAATTCCAGAGTCATTTGTTGCCCCAGGCACATGGCTTTTTCCACTTATTTGACTTACTGCTTGACTTCAGTGGATGTGTGTCCACTGCACTCTCCCTGTCCCCTCCCTTGGGGACACTCTGCATTAGTCAGAGTGTGATCTAGGCTTATGGGTAGACTAACTTTTCCTTTATTCCTGTGTTTGGCTACTATTGAGTAAATGTTATGGTTACTTTTGCTTTTCCCTTATTACTTAGTAAATACTTCATGTTTAAGAGTTAATGGTCCCTTTTTCTCTCTGATCTCCTAAATCTAACTCAGTTGACTGGGTGTCCCTAAGATTATTTCACAAGTGACCTGCTGAATCTCAGAGGAATGAAGCTGTGAACATCGGGAGCATGGCTCCCACTGAGTACAAGGGCAGGGCTGTTAGGTACCATTCAAAAGCCACTGATTCCAGTCCACATAATCCAGCTCATGAACGTTTCAAGCAAGAGAAGTGTATTTATTTGGCCATAATCACCCAGTTTGACCTTTTTAAAACTGATCCATGGTCCAGCAAGGTGGCACAATAGATAGAGCACCAGCCCAGGACTCAGAAGGATTCCAGTCCAAATCTAGCCACAGACGCCTACTAGCTGTGTGACCCTAGGCATCAGGCACTTAACCCTGATTGCCTCAAGAAAAGCTGCTCCTTGACTCCCAGGGCCAAGTCCTTTCCAAGACATGAGAGGATCCAAGCTCAGGACCTTACCTTCAGGACAATTAATGAGCTTTTCTTCCTGGGTGCTTGAACCATGGATGAATTTCCCCCAGAAATCTACAAGGAGAATGGAAATTCTTTCACTAGGGGTTAAGTGAAAGGCCCATCTGGGCCCCCAAACCCCACTTTGTTCCTCTTCCCGCCTGCTCTGAACCCTGATGAAAGCCTGTTTCTCACACCTACCCCAGACGGTTTTGAGAATAGTATGCATGTCAGCCAGAGCACTGCCACAGACTGCTGTAGAGAGGAGGAGAAGATCACAGAAAGGAATGAAAGACTGAGTTCTCATTCAGCACTTTGTCTCTCTAATACCAAAATAACACTGCTCTGTCCATTTGCCCTGCCTCTGCCCTTCAGACCAGCAGAGAGTACAGATGCTCAAGTTGGCAGTAGGGATATGGAAGTCACGAGTATTTTACATCTGGGTACCAAATTACATGAAGAGTTCACAAGATTTTATACTAGGGTTTGCATCAGGAAGTAACTTCACACAGTTCTGCAGAGGCTTTTCAAGCTACTCCCCTTCTCTCATGGAATCCCAAAGGCAAGGAACCTCTGGGAACCAGGATTCTACTTGGATGCCAAAGGTGTGAGAGTAACATGTGAAGGAGGGACAACCCCATGGCTCCTGTTGCTCTGCCTCTTGTTGGAGGATAGGTGTAGTCCTGACCTCGCAGGGAGGAAAAATCCCTTTCAGGTTTTTCTTGGATGAGCTTCCCTCCCTCAAACTTGCTCCCACAGTGAGTGGTAGAGACATAAGCACCAGGTGTTGAGAAGCCAGCCCAATGAGGAGTGAATTCAAACCAGGCATCTGGGAAGATAAGAAAAATGTGGCTTTGGTGAGCAGTTTTTACACCAGGGTAGGAGTCACAACATGATGAGGTTCACACCCAGAAACATTCACACCAGGGTCTGGGGTTTCCATAAGGATAGACTCAAATCACCCTGGGGCTTTATATCCAATTGTATTCACACTAAGACAGGTTCCCACTTCAAGATCCCTGTCACCAACTTTCTCCAGAGAGATCTACTCACTATATAAGTCTCTTCCTAGTGACTCCCTGACACCAACTAATTGAACCTAATCAGGAAATGAGACTGGACCAAACTCAGTGAGCAAAAACCTGACTGGTCAGTCAGTCATTCACATTGAATGAAGTGAAACGACCTTGTACAGAATGCACATTCAGATTATTGAGGAAACTGAATAAGCGCTTTATAACCCTGCAAACTGCTTGCTCGCATCTTGTGGGCGAGCTATAATTAGTAAGCCAGCCTAGAACCCAGTTGACTCCAGGCTCTAGTAACTTAGGGTAGAAGCTCTCCAGCTCAAGGTCAAATGTGGTAACATTTGTCAAGTGCCAGCCCGGTGCCTGGCACATAGTAGCTTAATGAGTGCTTATTTTCTGCTGTTCCCCAGGCCTCGAAGAAGAAATCACTGAGAAGACAGAAGAGGAAAGCCCCTTGGTCTCCTGCCCCCTACCTTGACCAGAGAAAGTCCTTCAGAAAGACAGAGATGTTAAACCTTTTCACTGATGTTCTACCAGTGTCCCCAGAACAGTGGCAGCTGCTTATGATGTCTGCATTGGGAGTCAAGGAATTCCTGGATAGGGGAGATAGACAAGACAAGACGAGGAAAGACGGACTCAAGACTCTGAAAGGAGCACAGCGGAAAAGCTGCATTATAACCAAAGGGGACAGCTTGAAGACTCCAGCAATAGAACTGCCCACATCAGGAGTCGTGAATTGACCCATTTGCCACAGTCACTCCCTAAGCTTGAGCCCACTTTCCCCCCTGGACTCTGTAGGTATTGGTGGAAAAGTGTGTCAGAGACTTCTGGAGGGAAATTTTTGTACCAACTGTTTTCACTAAACCACCTTAGTAAAAAGCCCTTTCTATTTTTTTAGGCAACTGGGGTTAAGTGACTTGCCCAGGTTCACACAGCTAGTAAGTGTCAAGTGTTTGGTCTGAGGCCGGATTTGAACTCAGGTCCTCCTGACTTCAGGGCCGGTGCTCTATCCACTGTGCCATCTAGCTGCCCCTAAAAAGCCCTTTGTAAGAGCTAATTAGATCTGGCTAAGTCATTGATTTTCACTGATCAACACCAGGAGAAGCATCCTGATGGGACCCCTAGAAAAATAGTACTACAAAAGACACCTCTCAGGACTAGCCCAAAAGCCTTGAGGGGAGAAGCCGCAGCTGAGCCCCAGGGACCCATCTTGTTAGTTCCAATAGAGTTGGGAGAGAAAGGCCCTAGAGAATGCACCATAGAGTGCTTGATTTGGCTAACAGTAAAAAGACTTAATAACTCTGATCACCACAAGGAATCATGACAACTCCAAAAGATTTATAATGGAACATGCTATCCACCTCCAAAAGGAGAAATGATGGACTCAGAGAGCAGACTGAAGTATATTTTTTCTCTTTCTTTTCCTTTTTTTTGGTGGGGGGAGGTGGGTAGGGAGATAAGGGACTTTGCTAATGCAGAACTTTATTTCCTATGACTTCTTATTTACAACGGGTTTTCCTTTTCTTGCCTTCTCAGTGGGTGAGTGAGAAAATTGGAACAGAAAATCAAATTAAATTCAATTTTTTTAAAGGAGAGAAGAAGCTTTCTGTGAACATAGTTACTGCCAGAATTTGTTTTGTATGATTATACTTACTTGTAATGGGTTTTGGTTTTCTTGTTTTCTCAATGGATAGAAAAAGGGAGAAGATTCAAAACTGAAAATAAAATGAAATTGAGCTTTTAAAAAGTAAATATTTTTTCTAAAGTCTAATCAACACTACTGTCTGATTGTAGAAAACATGCTGGTGGGAAATCACAAACAGTAGTCCTAAAAACACAGACCCTCACAGTTACCCCTAGAACCCTCAAAAGAATCATATCTAGCCACCCTCTAGGGGACCAGCCTTTAGATGCCAGTGAAAGTTGTTGAAAAAGTCACAGAAGGGTGCTACATAGACATCTGCCAGAGCTCTCTCTCTCTGTCAAAAGCAGGACAGCTAATAACTTCAGAATAGAGATGATAACATCAGTAAAGAAACGATAACTGAATCTGTGGAAGCTAATGAGAGAGAAAAGGGCCCATATCAGAGCCTTTGGGTATATCACAATCAGAGGGTGTGACATGGATGCAGATCTAGCAAAGGAGGCTGAGAAAAAGTGGCAGACAAGTAGGAGAACTGAGAGAGAACAATATCACAAAAACCCAGAGAGAAAAAGTTTCCAGGACAAGATTGTGATCAACAATGTCAAAAGTTGTAGAGGTGGGGCAGCTAGGTGGTGCAGTGGAGAGAGCACTGGCCCTGGAGTCAGAAGGACGTCAGTTCAAATTCGGCCTCAAACACATAACACTTGTTAGCTGTGTGACCCTGGGCAAGTCACTTAACCCCATTGCCTAGCCAAAAAAAAAGTTGTAGAGGTGTCAAGAGGTATGAGAATCAATAAAAGGCATCACATTTAACATATTTAAAATTTAATAAATCATTGGTAACTTTGAAGAGAATAGTTTTAGTTGAATGATGAGATCAGAAGCCTGACTGCAGGGAATTTAGAAAAGATTTAGTAATTGAAATTATCCATTTTACCTAACTTTGCTTTCAGTCTCTTCTTTATTCATAAATTGTTTGCCTATCCATAAGTCTGATGGTTGGTTATTGTCCTTCATTCTAGGAGAGGCTCAAAATGACCTCACTGTGCTAGAATCAAGTCACAGTGTGGCCAACTGTGGCTGAGAAGAACAATTTGAGCTCAGAATGCTCTGCCACAGGTTGGGCACAAACAGTCCATGTGAACGTTTGGGGTGGATTCTCTAAATCTGCACGTCTCGTCTTTCTTTTGAGCTACTTCAATTCTGCTTTGTTCATACAACAACACCTTCTCTGATGTGGGCATGCTATGCTGAGGGGTCCTGGGCCAGTGTCTCTCATGTCATGCGATTGATACAAAGTTCTTAAGAGAGACTTTGAGAGTGTCCTTGTATTACTTCTTCTGACTGCCCTGTGAGCACCTGCCCCCGTGAGTTCTCCACAAAATAGTCTTTTGGGCAAGCATACGTTTTGTATTCAAGTAACGTGGTTGTCCTATCGGAGTTGTGTTCCCTGCAGTAGAGTTTGAATGCTTGGCAGTTTGGTTTAAGAAAAGGCCTTAGTGTCTGGTACCTTATCCTGCTGGGTGATCTTCAGAATCTTCCTAAGACAATTCAAATGGAAGGGATTTAGTTTTCTGGCATGGAGCTGGTATCCTGTCCAGGTTTCACAGGCATACAACAATGCATTCAACACAGTGCCTCTGTAGACGCCAGTTTGGTAGTCAGTCTACTACCTCTTCTCTCCCACACTTTCCTTTGGAGCCTCCCAAATACTGAGCTAGCTCTGGCAATGTGTGCATCAGCCTCATTACCAATGTAGACATCCAATGTCTACATTGTATACACTACCAAGGTAAGTGAACTTGTCCGCAATGTTCAGAACTTCTCCATTTGCTGTAACCAATGGTTCTGTGTATGGATGGTGTGGTGGTGACTGATAGAGCACCTGTGTTTTCTTGGTGTTAATTGTTAGACCAACATTAGCACAAGCAGCCAGGAATCCTACATCTCTCTAAGCTTCACTTGTACTTTACTTTTGATGGAACTAAATGCTGCCTTCTTAGAGATGGATCAACTATCCACCTGGTAAACCCTGTGGAATTCTCATTTTTCATTTAGTAGCTTCTGGGTTTCCCCTTCATTTTTGTCAAACCAATCTTGATTTTTGTGAGTGTTCTGACCCAGATGTGCCAGTGCAGTGCTGTGCACCAAATCTCTGGAAGCTGCCCACCAGAAAAGGTTCTGCTCCACTGTTACCAACTATGTGCTGGCTCAACTTTTGCTCCAAGTTAGCAATAAACTGTCCCTGCTCAGAGAAGTGTTCTAATCTGTTGACATTGATTCTTCTGGTAGTCATTTTGCCTTGGGGCCACCACTTTTGTTGAATGTGAATATTTAGCTTGGAGAGGAAAAGTCTATGATCAGACCAGCACTCTGTGCCACACATTGCCTTCGTCACTCTCACATCCTGTCTGTCTCTTCTCCTTACAGTGACACAGTATATTAAATGCCAATGTTTCCTTTGAGGGTGCATCCATGAGGTTTTATTGCATTTAGTTAAATGGAAGACAGTGTTGGTGATGAGAAGGTCATGAGATGCACAAGTCTTCAGTAGTAAGTGACCTTTGCTGTTGCTGTTTCCAACTGCATTCCTCCCTGGGACTACCTGCCAAATCTCTAGTCTGAGCCTACTCTAACATTAAAATCACCTGAGGATTAGGGTGTCCAGTCTTCAGAAAATTTTTCTTTGACCTCATCAGGGTTCATCATGGTGGGAACATAAGCACTGATGACGGTGGCATGATATTTTCTGGCAAGTAGCAATCGCATTCTCAAGAGTCTGCTGTCCACTCTTTTTGGAGACATACAAGCTTGTTGACTAGATTAGTTTTGATTGAAAAACCTACACCAGCTTCATTGCCCTCTGCTTCACTGTAGCCACTCCAGAAAAATGTGTATGCAGCTCCAGCTTCAATAAGCTGGCCTTCATTTCCCAGCCTTATTACACTTAGGGATGCTATTTGAATGTGATATCTGCTGAGTTCTCTCGTAACAACAACAGCTGTTCATCTTTCAGGTCTACTGGATTTTGTGTCTGATACGTAGTACGTTCCATGCTCTTCTAATTTTCTTGTAACACCTCTCTTTATATCTAGGTCATGTATCCATTTGACCTTATCTTGCTAAATGGTGTAAGATATTGGTCTATGCCCAGTTTAGGCCATACTAAACAACAATGTCAAAAGTTGTAGAGGTGGGGCAGTTAGGTGGCGCAGTGGATAGAGCCCTGGCCCTATCAGTTTTCAAAACAATTTTTACTAAATAATGAATTCTCATCCCAAAATTTTAAGTCTCTACACTTGTCAAATAGAAGGTTAGTATATTTATTTGCTGCTATAAATTATATATCTACTCTGTTCCACTGATCTACCTTTATATTTCTTTTTTTGTTTGTTTGTTTTTTTGTGAGGCAATTGGGGTTAAGTAACTTGCCCAGAGTCACATAGCTAGTGAGTGTTAGGTGTCTGAGGCCAAATTTGAACTCAGGTCCCCCTGAATCCAGGGCCAATGCTCTATCTACTGCGCCACCTAGCAGCCCTACCTTTATATTTCTAAGCCAGGACCAGATAGTTTTGATAGTTACTACCTTATAATATAGTTTAAGATCTGGTACTGCTAAACCTCCTTCCTTTACATTTTAAAAACTAGTTTCCTTGGTATTCTTGACTTTTTCCTCTTCCAAATGTGTTTTGTTATTATGTTTTCTGTTTCAGTAAAATTTTTTTAGTAATTTAATTGGGATGGTGTTGAATATATAAACTAGCTTAGGTAACATTGTCATTTTTATTATATAGGTCCTGCTTACCCATGAATAATTAATATTTCTCCAATGATTTAAATCTGAATTTATTTATATAAAAATTTATAATGAATTTGCTGTATGGTTCCTGGGACTGTTTTGGCAGGTGTACTCTCACGTATTTTGTACTGTCTAAAGTTATTTTAAATGGGGTATCTCTTGCTATGTCTTCGTGCAAGATTTTGTTTGTGATATATAGGAATGCTGATGATTTATGTGAATTTATTTTATACCCTGCTATTTTGTTACGATTATTAATTGTTTCAAGTAACTTTTTAGTTGTCTTTGGGATTTTCCAAGTATATCATCATATCTTCTCTTTACAAGTCCAGAATTAGTTTTTAAAATCATTTAGAAGATTTTTTAAGACTATTGATTTAACTCTATTTTTTGACTTGTGTCCCAACTGTGTTTTTCTTAAAACTTTGTTTGGAGATGTTTTGAAATCATTCTCTTTTTCTTTGTTTGTGTCTTGAACTCTCCTTTTGCCATAACAGTTCTTTATGATGGAATTCTTTTTTGTTTGTTTGCTCATTCTTTCGACCTACATCTTTACTTTATTGGTGCTACATTCTGCACACTTCTGGGAGAGATGTTTAACATGAGCTTCTGTCATCTTACATCTATCTGCTGCTGCCTTTACAGCTCTGCCTGGGGGTGTGGAAGGTTTCAGTACTCCCCAAATGATGTGATTCTGAAAGAAGTCTGTTCCCTGTGCCCCTGGTGTGAATTCTGCTTCTTTTTCATTGTTTTAGTAAGGTGCTGCTTGTCTCAGTCACTACAGGCCATTTGGGAGACTTTGTATGATTATGGGAAATGACCTGAACTCTGTGCCCTGGAACTGGGCGCTGTGAACCATACTTCTACCATTTGCTTTCCAGAACTTCTTCCTTGCTCAGTACATAGCTTGAGCTAATGATCACACCTGTTCTTGTCAATCCTGGATCTGTCACCTTAAAGTCATCCACAGCTCTTCATCAAACAGTATTGCTGGTACTGTGTACGATGTTCTCCTGTTCTGTAGACTTCAGGTTGCATCAGGTCATGTAAGTCTTTGTAGGTTTTTCTGAAATCAGCTGTTTTTCATTTCTTGTAGCACAATAATATTCCATCACAATCATATACTACTGCTTGTTTAGCAATTTCCCAACTGATGGGCATCATTGCAATTTTTAGCCACCACAAAAAGAGCTGCAGAGACTTTTGTCTTTGTATCTCCAATGCTCACAATAATACCAGACACACTGTTGGCACTTAATGGATGATAAAAATACCTAACACTTATCTAGTGCTTGAAGCTTTGCAAAAATACTTTACTTGTCATCTCATTTTATTCTCAAAACAACTCTGTAGTGTATGTGCTATCATTATCTCCATCATACAGGTTAAGAAAGTGAGATCCAGAGACATTGAGTGCTTTGCCCAGAGTTGTATAGCTAATGGGTATCTGAGATGAGATATCACTGAGGTGCCTTCACTACATGTCTAGTCCTCTCTTTCCTATGCCACAATGTCTCTGAAGAGTGGTAGAATCAAAGATGATAGAGGTTTTAGGGAGTTGGTGTTGGAGAAGCGGAGACATTCAACGTGGACTGTTTCTTTCAAAAAGCTTCACAGTGAAGCAAAGAGATGAGGCCATTGTTGAATAAGCTAGCAAGGTTAAGAGAAAGTTAAAAAAATGCTTGGGGAGGCCTGAGGAAGGGTAGGTAAAATCCCCTCAACTTTAATTCTACAGGTGCAGTCAGCTCCTGTAGGGGAGATGGTGCCTTGGCCCTTGGTTTACAAGATCCTTATGGTCTGATGCAATAGTGAATTTGCTGTGGTGGTCAGTTAACGAGTGGCACAGAAGTGTCATCTTGCAACTGTTGGGCATCTTTTTTAAGGGGATCAAAAGAATGTTTGAGATGTTGAGCCAAAAAGGAACTCAGAGGTTATTTGGCACAACCCCATAATTTTAGAGAGGAAGGACTGATGAGGTGAAAAGACTTGCCCAAAGTGAGACAGATAGGACACAGCAGAGCCAAGGTTTGACCTGAGATCCTCTTGCTTCATCTTCCACACCTTCTCCCTGGAGGAGAGGGACACTTGGATATTTAAAAAAATTAAATAAAATTAAAATTTTATTTTTTATTTTCTATATAATATTTTATTTTTCCCAATCAAGGGGAAAGACAATTTTTAACATTTCTTAAAATTATTTTTGAGTTCCAAATTTTCCCCCTTCCTATCCTCATCCCTAAGACAGTAAGCAATTTTGAAATAGGTTATATATATGCAATCATGGAAAACATATTTCCATATTAGTCATTTTGTGAAAAAGAAATATACAAAAAAATGAACAAAATAAAGAAAGTGAAAAACAGTATGCTTTGATTTGTATTCCGACTCCATCAGCTCTGTCTAAATATGGATAGCATTTTTCATCATAAATCCTTTGAGATTTTCTTAGATCATTGTATTGCTGAGAAGAGCTAAGTCACTCGTAGTTGATCATTGTACAATATTGCTATTACTGTGTATAATGTTCTCCTGGTTCTACTCACTTCACTTTGCATCAGTTCATGTAAGTCTTTCCAAGTTTTTTTCTGAAATCCACCTCCTCATTATTTCTTATAGCACGGTAGTATTCCATTACATTCATATACTATAAATTGTTCAGCCATTGACCAATTGATGGGTGTCCCCTCAATCTCCAGTTTTTGCCACCACAAAAAGAGTTGATACAAATATTTTTGTACAAATAGGTCCTTTCCCCTGACCCCTTTTTCATCTCTTTGGGATATAAACCTAACAATGATATTGTTGAGTCAAAGGGTATGCACAATTTGATGCTCTTTGGGCATAGTTCCAAATTGCTCTCCAAAATGATTGGATAAGTTCACAATTTGACCAACAATGCATTGGTATACCAATTTTCCTGCATTCCCACCAGCATTTATCAATTTTTTCTGTCATATTAGTCCATCTTATAGGTGTGAGTTTGTACCTGGGTTGTTTTAATTTGCATTTCTCTAATCAGTAGTGATTTAAAGTATTTTTATATGACTGTAGATAGCTTTGATTTCTTCATTTGAAAATTGCCTGTTCATATCCTTTGACCATTTATCAATCATGGAATTATTTGTATTCTTACAAATTTGACTCAGTTCTCTACATATTTGAGAAACGAGGCCTTTATCAGAGACACTTGCTGTAAAAATCATTTCCCAGATTCCTGCTTTCCTTCTAACCTTGGTCATGTTGATTTTGTTTGTGCAAAACTTTTTAAATTTAATGCAATCAAAATTATCCATTTTACATCTTGTAAGGCTCTCTATCTCTTATTTGGTCACAAAATCTTCCCTTCGCTATAGATCTGACAGGTGAACTATTCCTTATCCTCCTACTTTGCCTTTATATCTACCTCATGTACTCATTTTGGCCTTATCTTGGTATATGATGTAAGATGTTGGCCTATACCTGGTTTCTGCCATATAGTTTTCTAGTTTTCCCAGCAGTCTTTGTCAAATAGTGAGTTCTTGTCCCTGAAGCTGGGGTCTTTGGGTTTATCAAACATTAGATTGCCATGGTCATTTACAGCTGTGTCTTGTGTGCCTAATCTATTTCACTCTGTTTCTTAGCCAGTACTAGGTGGTTTAGATGATTATCACTTTATTTTATTTTATTTTATTTGTTACTGTCAGTTCTTTATTAATAGTTTTCATTCTAAAGACTAGCACATTTGTAGCATATATAGCTTGACTGATCTAAGAATATATAAAACAGTAACCATAGGTTTATAATATATTAATACTGCCCAAAATAAATAAATAAAAATATTTCAATGTACAAAGGTTGGCAAATATAACCTTGTAGGGACAAACTGTTATGTGATTTTTTTTTTACATTTATCAGTGAAACAAAAGGTAATTGTGCTGTGGGTGCTTTCACAGAACACGCACATAATGTACCCAATAACAATTTATTCCTCAGTATGTTTCATGACATTTAAAGAAAGTGTACTTGAAAAGAACATTAAACAAGGTTCCCATTTTACAAGACGCTATAAAACAGCTTTCCTTGTGCAGCTCAACGGTATTTCATGTGACGATTCCTCTGAAGAGTTAAAAAAAAATTTAATGACATTCTTGAGTTTTATTGTTCAGTATGATTTAGTAACAAACCTGTAAATGTGCATGTAAAGCTGTTATATGTGTAAAAAAAAACCCAATTGAGCAAGAATGTTCTTCCTACAGAATAACGAAACCTGAATATTTTCAAAAACCAAACTTTGGAGCTGAAGGTACCACCATTTCAACAGCTGAGGTCCCACCATTTCAACAGCTGATCTCTGAGCATGTCTGAAGAATTCAAGAAAACTGTTCCAAAAAGGGAGGTAAGTACAAAATCTGTCATGGGTTACAATTTATTTGTATGAAACAGCACTATGAGAGGCTCTAATATTAAACATCTTCAGACACAAAAACTTTGTGAAATAATACATACAAGATTTCTTAATTCCAGATATATGATTGAAGTACATAACAAAAACCCAACAATAGAATATAAGAATGAGGAGAAAAGTCTAAAACTACACAATATGGATGATACATTTAAAAAAATGCCATAGAGTGCTGTAGGGTCCAAAGGCAAAATAGCCTTTCTGAAATCTCATTTGTATTTGAATGTAGCTAAATATGTAAATGGGAAGAGAGTATTTGGCAACAAAGATTTCAATGCAACTGCATGCTTTGCTGTGGGCATGATATCACAGAAAAGACATAAAAATGAGAGTAGTTTCTCTTTACCACTGCTGAAACCAACAGTCCTAAGAAGAAATATTTCTAAAGTACAGCTGGTACTCAAAGGCCCCCTTCTTAAATATGAGTAGCTATCTTGAAATTACCCATTGCTAGTAGGAGCCAAACAGCTCTGACAACTTTCAATTCTGTAGATGTATATATGTGCGTTCACACACGCACACACACACACACATATATATATTTGAATAATTCTACTGCCTTTGTTCACGTAAATAAGCATACAATACATACAAAACACAGTCAAATATTTTAAAGAGAAATTTGTGGAGAAAAGAAAGGTAGAAATGAATGTTTCTTAGGATTTTAGACATAGGTAATTTCAAATCAATGACCTTTTCATGGTTTTTATTCCTTAGCTATCTTTAAAGACTCAAGTAAAACATACACATGTATTTTAGTATTCTTTTAAGCAAAATGGAATAAGATATACACACCAAGTTTAGGTGACGTAAGAATGGCCTAAAAATTTCAATATAATTTTAAGAACAATTTACCCAAAGAACATCTCTAAGACAACCAAGATTAACAGAACTGATGAAACACAACCACACAAGCATTTTCTCAAAGTAAAAAGCAAAAACAAAACTCTGTGAAACTCATATCATATTCGTTATTTCCTTATAGAAAAGAAATGATCAGGTCTTCAGCTTCTTATTTTCAATTTGCCTTGAAATATGGAGGAGGAAAAGTAAAGTCTTATGCTTTTAAGAAGTCCTGAAATGTTTTGCTATGATTAGAGGATATATTGCAATTCCCAAGTCTTTGAGAGAACAAAAATCAGTTTGAAGATTGGAAGGACAAAGACCCAACCGGCTCGACAGTTACTGGTTACCTTACTTAATAGTACCGGCAGAAGGGGAAAATAAATTGAATATGCCCATGAATTGGATAACAAGGCATTTCAAAGACACTGAAATATGATCATCGTTTATGCCTCCAAAAGAAGGATAAATTAAGTAAAGAGATGCAAGAATAAACAAATCCCTGAAGGTTAGCTCTAAGAATATTTAAAGCCAATTTAGAGGTCTAAAACCTCTAAGACCCAGGATGGAAGACTTTCAAGAGATTGTACTGGGGGAGAGTTCACTCCAAGAATGTAGATATCATGGAGGGGAGAGAGGGAAGGAGGAGACCCAAGGTAGGGAGTTGGTAGATAAGGTTGTGAAACACATGAAAAGCCAGAGAGAGGCCTTTCTATCCCTTCCTTGCTCTGCAGTTCAGAGGTCACTCTCCAAGCACATAGGAAGGCTTGGAGGTATTTTTTGAGCTTGATGCTCTCAGGCTCCATTTTAGTTGAATGGTTTAAGTCCCAAGGACCCAGGCAAACTTTTGGGATGTCTTATCTGGAAGCATATGCCCAATTCTCTCAGTCTCTAGGATATCAGGGAATTGAGAAAACTGCAGGTGTTTTTGGCCTACTCCACCTACACTCTGGGATCATCCTTCATGGAGGAACTCCCAGTCCCCACATCCATGCCTGCCAGATCCCCCTTCTCTTCTGGTTTCATGGCAGAGGGATCCTTACCCTCAAAGCCCTAGATGCAATGGGAATTCCCTGAGATTTGCCCCAAGGTTATCTTTTACAGAATTGGAAAAAGCTCATTCTCCGATACCTTGAAAAGGAGAACTTTGTGCCTGGCTTCAATATGATCTAGAGGACCAAGGAATATTGTCTGATTATCATGCAGGGGATTTCTGACAAGCCTCTCTGAACAATGTTGCCAGCCCACTGGAGTTGCACTCTCTGTAATAGTTTGTGTGGCAGTTTAGTTTGAGAAAGGAACTCAGTGTCTGGCATCTGATCCTGTCAGGTGACCTTCAGAATCTTCCTAAGATAATTTAAACGGAAGGGATTCAGTTTCCTGGCATGGCACTGGGTTAGATAAATGTGTTTAGATAAATGAAGGACAGCATCGGTGATGAGAAGGTCGTGAAATGTACAAGTCTTCAGTAGTAAGTGGCCACTGCTGTTGCTGTTTCCAATTCCATTCCTCCCTAGGACTCCCTGCCGTGTCTGGTAGTCTGAGAGTATTCAAGTCACCCAGAATTATAAGCTTGTTCTTTCTTGGCAAATTGCAGACAAGAGTGTCCTGGTCTTCATGAAATTTTCTTTGGCCTGATCAGGGTTTATCATGGTGGGAGCATAGGCACCGATGATGACGGCACGGTATTTCCCTGCAAGAAGGAATTGCATTGTCATGAGCCTGTTGTTCACCCCTTTTGGTAGGCACGAAAGCTTGTTGACTAGATTAGTTTTGATTGCAAAACCTACACCAACTTCACAGCACTTCCCTTCACTGCAGCCACCCCAGAAAGTATGTGTCCAGCTCCAACTTCAGTAAGTTTAGTAAGTTGATCTCATAACAATAGAGAAGCCTATTATATTCTTGGGTGCATGTATACAAGGTAATTCAGAGAATTTCAATTTATCAAAATGAATAAAAATATCCACTTTTGGTGATTCACATGGACACAATTGGCAGTACCAGAAGGAACCCAAGAAATATTGTCAATGCCTATGAAGTCTTTGGCAAGAAACTGAAAATCATGGGGCGTAGGCTGTGTTTGCTTCACTGTTGCCTATTAAAGGAAAGGGATGCAGAAGAGAAAACTGGATATGGGAAGTGAACACTTGAGTAAGAATGAGGCATTGGAGAACAGGATTTTGATTTCTGGATCACAGGTCATATTACAGGATTGACAGATTTCTGATCAGAGATGGAGAACACCTAACCAAGGCTTGTAAGAATGTATTGGCCAGGGGCAGCTAGGTGGTGCAGTGGATAGAGCACTGGCCCTAAAGTCAGGAGGATCTGAGGCC
The DNA here is from genome assembly GCF_900497805.2 of Vombatus ursinus. Taxonomy (NCBI): domain Eukaryota; kingdom Metazoa; phylum Chordata; class Mammalia; order Diprotodontia; family Vombatidae; genus Vombatus; species Vombatus ursinus. The sequence goes on along the minus strand of NW_020953943.1, from coordinate 538,752 downwards.
TCAGACCAAACACTTGACACTTGCTAGCTCTTTGACCCCGGGCAAGTCACTTACCTGCAATTGCCTAAAAATAAAAATAACAGAAAAAGAATGTATTGGCCAGATAGTTTGTGAATCTGATCAAAAGGCTTTAAACTAAAAAGAATGGGAGGAGACCGTCTGTTTATATTCTCTGTTAGCTAATATATGGAGTAGCCTCAAAGAAGGAAGAAGAATGGTGACTGAGACACTCAATTCACAAGAGACTAAAGATGTGGCCTTAAGTGCCTTTACACAGAAACCCAGAGTTTAGACAACAAAGAAGAGGAAGTAGCAAGCCTAATTCAAGGAGGACAAATTTGAGAAGATATCCACTCTTGGACCATGGCTCAGAATGGCCATAATATTCAAGAGAAACAAGAAAGATGAGGTGGGGAAGCATTGTGTAT
>NW_020953943.1:504514-538314 GCF_900497805.2 Vombatus ursinus | reverse complement strand
TCTCTCTCTCTCTCTCTCTCTCTCTCTCTCTCTCTCTCTCCCTCTCCCTCTCCCCACAGTAGAGCAGCTAATAATTTCTTTACTCATCTTAGTGATATTTCCCTCCTTCCAAAGATAGCAAAGGGGAAATTCTCTTCTGGATCTGATTTTCAGTATCTGGAAGGTTTTGGTTTTGAGGGTAGAAGTTCCATCATACTGTTTGTGATAGGGGAGATGAAACTCGGGTGTGGTTTGACATACTTCGTCAAGTTTATGAAAGCTGATTTCAATGAGTTCAGAAGAAAGGTAATTATGATCCCAGGCAACAATGTGTCTCAGAGGAGGTCAGCCCAAGAGAGATGTGAGTTTCTCTAGAAATTCTCAAGACTCAAAGGGAACCAATTCTTCCAAAGGGGAAAAGCGGAATTTATCTGAATTCTCCAATGTGTATGTATAAGAAACTCACCAACCAATTTAGATTTTAAAAAGACATGTGCAGAAGATGGAAGAAAGGTCAGGTAGTTGAGTGTGAACACAAGTGTGGCAGAGTCCCGTAAAAACAGTGTCAGGAATGCTAGGGCTCAGAATAAGTAAAGACTTTCAAAAGCAGTTAAGGGCAACAAAAAGTGTTTTTACAAAAAATATATTGAAAGAAGCATAGATGAAGGGACAGAACCTTTGGCTGGGGTGGATGGGGAGATGACTACTAATAACAGACAAAGCAGAGATGCCTAATTCTAATATGATTTCTGTTTCCCCTGCAAAGCAGAATGACATTCATTAGGAATGACAGAAAAAATGGCTCACAGAGAGGTAGTTCATGGCCAAAGTAATTAAGGAGATAGGAAGAGACTATTTAGCTACCCCTGGTGAATTCTAGTAATCTGGTCCACATGACCTCCATCCTTGGGTTATGAACAAAACAATTAGCAGATGTGGATGCTAAGCCACTGTCTGCCATTTGAAACCTCAATCACATACAATGTAGTCATACGCTTCATCTTGCCATTGCCCAAGAATCAAACAGAAGTTCAATTTCAAAGTGAGGGAAGTGGCTTGCAAGCAAGGACACATATGCTAGGGCCCTGCCCTTAGTGGGGAGGGGAGCAGCTTTAGTGTGGCTAAACCTTGATACTTATACCAATGGCTGCAGAGTGAATTGTAGCCCTGATAATGAGGGACAACAGCAACAATGAGACAAGTTGGATTCATAGCAGGGCTTCATGACCAGCACGTGTCTGAGCTTGTCTGGTGCTTGACCTAGCTCAGAGAATACCTGGTGCTGGTCAAAGCAATGCAATAATTATATGCTTTTGCCAGAAGGTGAGAGCATTCAGAGAGTGAAGGCAAAGGACTGTAGTTATGCCAAGCTCGGCGCACAGCTTCCTTGCTGGTCCTTAGCTTGGGAGAACGGGTTGTCTTCTAATATCTTGACATTTTCCCTTTTTGGCCACCAGAGGGGGTTTGATAGAACCCCTACCCTTCTGGCCAATAAAGGAGAGGCAGGTATAAGCCAAGATGCCATGAGAGGCCACTGGGGCCAGCATAACATATTGTCCAGGGTGTTCTTTCTTTGGGGGAACCTATCAGGTAAGTGTGTCCCAGGTATCATTACTAGCCATTGTTTGCTTGCAAGCAGAGAAGAGAGAGAGGTCAAGGAGGTAGAGGGAGAAAATGCCACCACACGCTTGCCTTGATTGGGCGCATAACAAAAAGAGAGAGGAGAAAAACGAGGATGGTATACTCAATGCTTGTCTGCAATCTTGGGACAGCTGTCTCATTTGCATGTCAGCTGCTTCTGGATCCATAGTAGATGAACCTTGAGGTCCCTGGAGAGTTCCGTCATCTACTCAGGAGCAGGACCTTTCTTCCGGTGATCCAGGAGTACACATCCACAAATCTGACAGCTGTGGCAGCAGTCAGAAGGACCTGGGAGGGGCTTTCAGAAACAGTGATTTATTGCCAGTTTTCAGATAAGACATAAGGTACTTGAGATGTACAATTGTGAGAAAACTCCTTGCATTAATATTAGGATCTGAGTTTCTGGTTAGTATGACACAGGTCCTTGGTTAAAGATCTCTAAACAGCGCATAGAGATGGTCCAGTTTCCCAGACACATAGGGCTAGGTTCAAACAATGCAACAAAGTTTTCTCCCAATTCCCGTAATTGCATGATGACATTAAGTCAGGCACAGAACAGACAACCTAGAGGGCTCACAATTGACTAGTTCTGCGAAAGGCGATCGACACGTCACCAAGGTAACTAAGAAAACTTAACTATCTTAAAACAAAATACCAAAGCAATACAACTGTTATCACCAATATTAATTACATCAAGTCTCTTTGGATCCTAATTACCTGTCCTCGATATCTACTCGATCAGCACATTTTGAGTCCCAGATGTCTTATATAGTTATGTGGCCCCTAGATATCTTTTCTTGGACAATAAGCTTTATTCTCAGACAGCCCTGAAGAGGTCTCTGCTTCTCTGGTTCCAAATCTAGAGGCTCTTAGATAATTCTCCTAGTAACAAGACTTAATGTAATTTAATAAACTTGGTTCTCCAATCTTAAGACTTCAGTGAATTTCAGTTTAAATACTACCTGCTCTTTCTCTCCTTACCTAAATACTGTACATGATATAAGAATTTTTAAAAAATGGATAAGGGTCCAACTGTAAAATGGACTTTTCTGCCTTTTAAAATTATCAGACCTGTAAAATAATTTCATTTCTCTACCATTGTCAATACAATTTTTGTATAAAATCCTTAATCCAACTTTGAGAACTTATTACTAAAACACATTCCAAGCCTGAATTTCTGTCACAGATAAATTTGGAAGACAGTCATACAAATATGTATATAGTTCTTAGAGAAAATAGTCTAATCTTCTTGCTTTCTCAAAATTCTCTATTTTATTCAATTAGAAAACTTTTTACATTACATCTTTATCTTAACTTTGTCTACTAATCTCCACCTTAGGAGGATATCATCTTTATATTATAATTTGACCACAAATATAGGTTAAAATTGTAAGATGTTTTTACTTCCATCCTATTATAGTAACTCAGAGATGTTCCAGTGTCAATCTATTATTTAATAGATTTAGTATTGTACTTACAAGACTTCTTGATTACAGAAATTTACTATAAAATGAAAAATAGGGACATGGGTATCATAACAAAAAACTGGATAATCAGCCTTTGAATAAGCGAGCATGAACTTAAAGGCCATTCTGATTTCGAATGGAGAGAGGGGGAGAGGGAGGGAAACATGCATGGAACCATGATGTTTTATAATATTCTTCTAAAATATTTCCTATCTATTAATTTCTTAAACTCAAATGTGCCCAATCCCTTCTTTTATCAACACCTAATGATGAAATTGTAAGGTTCCATCGACTAGCTGTTTGCTAAACTGAATGGATTTTGTGGGTTGTTTGTTAATAAATTGGTATGGGTGTTTTTGCTGCATCCAAACAAATCCTTTCCATTAAAAACAAACACAAAAACATGTTGACCAGGCAAATTCAAGGGAAAAATGTTTTCCATCAATTTGTTGCTAGTTAAGAAATATAGTGAGCTTTGAAGACAGAGGCTGACTGTGGGGGTTCCTGGGAGATGGGGTTTGAAGAATGATTTATCATCATCTTGTCCTGAAACGACTTGGGGCTCCTTGCAGCAGTGGTGCTGGTCAGGAATAGAGAAGTGAATGCCGAGGCAGTCAGAAGACTGAGGAAGAGGGGGATGGCTACATAACAGGGTCAAATTTCCCTTAGCTCTGTTTGATTCCAGGTATGAATCATGTCTGATGTCCAATCATGTAGCCATAGAGTGTTAAAAGCAAGGCTCAGGATTAACCAGCTGGGGAAATTTCTTTTTCAGAAAAGAAATACCACAATGGGGAAATAGAGTCAGGAGGATCCTACCTCAAGCTATGCCAAGGCTTCGATGTTTTCCCCAGGCACAGACATCCACTTTTAGCAGTTCCCAGCCTGCAGCACGTGCTACTTTCTACTATTGGCTTCCTGACAATTCAGACAGCTCTCCCTGTTATCAAAACTCAAGTAATAGTAAATTATAGTCCCAGGAACTTTTACCATAAATAGCATAATTTCACTAACCACTATTTAGGCTTGAATATCTTTCTTGATGTTTTCCTAACAATTAACATTTCATTAATCCTTTACTTATAAATGAAAGCTATCCATATTTTGGGACTTCAGACATACAGCAAATATCTGATAGTTGAGTCATCATTAATATTTTGAAGCTACATCTTTAAAGCATCATTTACACTTTCATAATAGTCAAGAATTTCAAATGAAAATTTGCTGTTAGAGTCCACTTATTATCTGTTTTACAATAAAATATACCTCATTAACTATTTAACAGTTTTCAAATATCTTCACGTTTGCTCTCAGACTTCTTCAGTTCTCTCTCTGGAGATGGAGAGCATTTCTTCATCATGAGTTTTTTGGAACTGTCTTGGATAATTATATTGATCAAGGTGGCCAAGTCTTTCACAGTTGGTCATCATTACAACATCGCTGTTACTGTGCACGATGATCTCTTAGTTCTTCTCACTTCACTTTGCATTATTTATATCGGTATTGCCATTTTTTTTTTCCTGAACCACTCCCTTGTCATATAGCATAATAGTATTCCCTCACAATCGTATGCAACAACGTGTTCGGCCATTCCCCAATTGATGAACATCCACTCAGTTTCCAACTCTTTGGCACTACAAAAAGAGATGATATGTTTTTGTACATATAGGTCCTTTTCTTTTTTCTTTGATCTCTTTGGGATATAGACCTACTAGTGGTATTGCTGAGTCAAGGGTAAGCACAGTTTTATAGTCCTTTGGGCATGTTCCAAATTGTTCTCCAGAATGGTTGGACGGGTTCATTACTCCACTAATAGTTCATTGGTGTATCTATTTTCTCTCATTCCCTCCAGCACATGACCTTTTTTTTTTTTAGGTTGCTATGAAACACTTTTTATTTTTTATTTTCTTATAACATCTCCCCCCAATTACATGTTAAAACAATTTCTTAACATTTAAAAAAAAAAAGTTTTGAGTTCCAAATTCTACCCACCCTGCTATCCCCCTTCCCTGAGACAGTAAGCAACCTGACATAGGTTATACATGTGCAATCGTATTGAATGTTTCCATCTTAGTCATTTCATAGAAGAAGATTCAGGAAAGAAAGAACAGAAAAATAATAGCTTGTGTCTGTATTAAGACAATTCTGGTTTTTCCCTGAAGGCAAATAGTATGCTTCATCTTTAGTCCTTTAGGACTGTCTTAGACCATTGTATTGGTAAGAGTAGTTAAGCCATTCACAATTCTTCATCATACAGTATTGGTGTAACTGTGTAAAACGTTCTCCTTGTTCTTCTCACTTCACTTTGCACCAGTTCATGTAAGTCTCAGTTTTTCTGAAATCATCATGGAATGCATTTCAATATGCAGAAGGGAAGAGAGACAGTTCCCAAGTCTTATTAACTGCCAGGATTGAAGATTTCTGACTCCACAATATCTTTTGCATCCATGATTTTCACACATTTTTAATCTAAGGCTCAAGCAAATTGACCCGATCTTCCCTCGCTATGCTTCATTCCTCTGCCTTTATAAATCTATGGACCCCTCCACTCCATGCCATTAATGCATTCCATTCTCACCTTTGCATTCTAGAACCCCCAAATTTCCTGCAAATCTCAGTTCAAATCTTACATTCTATAATAGGAAGATCTTAATTCCCCCTGATATTATTGTGAACTCATTCTAAACTTTTTGCTCTCTCTCCAGGCACCCTAATTACTTGGTGTATCCTTGATATTTTCTACATGTTGCAGTATGGAGGAATATTCTCCACTCATATGAGGTAATTATTGAGTTTCTTTTTGTTGTGATATGCTCAGCACCTAGAGCATTAGGAAGAACACGGAGGTCTTTAGCGAGTCAGGCTCAAACATCATTTCACATGAAGCAACATAGCATGGTTTTTTGCTGACGTCTTGTGACCAAAATGGATATTGCCCCATGCTGAAATTTCAGGTCAAAAGGAAAGAATCCAGAACTCATTTTAAAATAGACTCAGATATGTCACTCACTTTTCTTGCAGCATCTCACACTGCTCCCCACCCTATCTATGTTTACATTCACACTCAGTCCAAACTCTAGTTTGGTTGCATTTTAAGTTATCTGAAAACTTACTTTGGGTAAACACAAGAGACATGGGATTCATTTTAATCCACATATGAGAAGGGAGAAAGCCCAAATTGTGTATATTGCCTGGTTTGGATGTCACTAACTTCATATTACCTCTTGCACCCATGATTTCCCTGCACATATCCCTAAGGCTCAATTAAATGGACCTTCTGCCTGATCTCTCTCTTTTTTTCATTTTTTTAAATTAATTTACTTATTTTTAATTTTCAACATTCACTTCCACAAGATTTTGAGTTCCAAATTTTCTCCCTGTCTCTCCTCCCCACCCCAAGATGGCGTGGATTCTGAATACCCCTTCCCCCAATCTGCCCTCCCTTTTATCACACCCCCTTCTTTCCCCTTTTATTTTACTGTAAGGCAGGATAGATTTTTATACCCCATTGCCTGTATTTCTTATTTCCCAGTTGCATGTAAGAACTTTTAACATTCATTTTTCGAACTGAGTTCCAAATTCTCTCCCTTCTTCCCTCCCCACCCACCCTCATTGAGAAGGCAAGCAATTCAATATAGGTTCTACATATGTTGTCATGCAAAACACTTCCATAATAGTCATGTTGTGAATAATTCCCTCCATCCTAACCTGCTCTCCCATTTATTCTATTCTTTCCTTTGACCCTGTCCCTCCTGAAAAGTGTTTGCTTCTGATTACGTCCTCCCTCAATCTGCCTTCCCTTCTATCATCCACCCTCTCTTATCCCTTTCCCCCCTGTTTTCTTGTAGGGTAAGATAGATTTCCATACCCGATTGAGTGTGTATGTTATTCCCTCCTTAAGCCAAATCCACTAAGAGTAAGATTCATTCATTCCCTCTTGCCTGCCCCATTTCCTTCTCTACTGTGAAAATTTCTTGTCTCTTTTATGTGAGATAATTTACTCCATTGTATCTCTTCCTTTCTCCTCCTTCCAGTGTAATTCTTTCTCACCCCTTACTTTTATATTTTACATATCATCCCTTCGTATTCAACTCACCCTGTGCCTTCTGTGTGTGTATATGTATATATATTATACGTATGTATGTATGTATGTATGTATATATTCCCTCTGACTACCCGAATACTGAGAAAGGTCTCATGAGTTACAAATATCATCTTTCCATGTAGGAATGTAAATAGTTCAACTTTAATAAGTCCCTTATGATTTCTCTTTCCTGTTTACCTTTTCATGCTTCTCTTGAGTCTTGTATTTGAAAGTCAAATTTTCTATTCAGCTCTGGTATTTTCATCAAAAATGCTTGAAAGTCCTCTATTTCACTGAATGCCCATTTTTCCCCCCTGAAATATTATACTCAATTTTTCTAGGTAGGCGATTCTTGGTTTTAATCCTATCTCCTTTGTCCTCCAGAATATCAAATTCTATTGCCCTCTGGTCCCTTAATGTATAAGCTGCTAAATCCTGTGTTATCCTGATTGTGTTTCCACAACACTTGAATTGTTTCTTTCTGGCTGCTTGCAAAATTTTCTCCTTGACCTGGGAGCTCTGGAATTTGGCCATAATATTCCTAGGAGTTTTCCTTTGGGGATGTCTTTCAGGAGGTGATTAGTGGATTCTTTCAATTTCTATTTTGTCCTCTGGTTCTAGACTATCAGGGCAGTTTTCCCAGATAATTTCTTGAAAGATGATGTCTAGACTCTTCTTCTGATCATGGCTTTCAGATAGTCCAATAATTTTTAAATTCTCTCTCCTGGATCTATTTTCCAGGTCAGTTGTTTTTCCGATGAGATACTTCACATTGTCTTCTATTTTTTCATTCTTTTGGTTTTGTTTTATAATTTCTTGGTTTCTTAAAGAGTCATTAGCTTCCATTTGCTCCATTCTAATTTTTAAGGAAGTATTTTCTTCAGTGAGCTTTTGGACCTCCTTTTCTATTTGGCCAATTCTGCTTTTTAAGGCATTTTTCTCCTCATTGGCTTTTTGGACCTCTTTTGCCATTTAAGTTGGTCTATTTTTTAAGGTGTTATTTTCTTCAGTATTTTTTGGGGGGGTCTCTTTAGCAAGTTGTTGACTTGTTTTTCATGATTTTCTTGCATCACTCTCATTTCCCTTCCCAGTTTTCCCTCTACTTCTCTTTCTTGCTTTTCAAAATCCTTTTTGAGCTCTTCCATGGCCTGAGATTGATTCATATTTTTTCTTGGAGGTTTTGGAAGTAGGAGCTTTGACTTTGTTGTCTTCTTCTGGTTATATGTTTTGATCTTCTTTGTCACTAAAGTAACATTCTATAGTCTGAGTTTTTTAATGCTGTTTGTTCATGTTCCCAGCCAAATACTTGACTTTGAAACTCTTTGTTAAGGTAGGGCTCTGCTTCCAGTGTGGAGGGTGTACTGTCTCAAGTTTGGGGGTTTTGTGCGGCTATTTTCAGAGACACTTCTAAGAACCTGTAAATTTTCAGTTCTTCCAAGGTGGTATCATCAAAAGTGAGGTGTTTACTCCTTTCCTGGCCTGTGCTCTGTCTATGAGTGACCACAGGCACTCTTTTCTGACTTGGAACCGTGAGGAGGATTCCCTCTCCATGGCTGCCACAAGCTCTGCCATGCCAGCACTCCTCCTCGCCCCAGGACTGCCATCCAAGACTGGGACCCAGATCCAAGCATCGCAAAGCCAGAGAAACCTGTCTCAGCGCCAGCAAAGAGATACCTGCAATTCCCCTCTTATCAGCTGCTTGATACCCCTACTGTATGTGGCTGAGAGCTCTGGAAACAGCCACTGCCACTGTGGCTGCTGCCCAAGGGCTGTGCTAAGGCCAGAGTAGGACCACACTCCTCTCACACAGGTCTGACAAACCTTTCCCACTGACCTTCTGAGTTGTCTTTGGCATCTGTGGGTTGAGAAGTCTGGAAACCACCACAGCTCCCCTTGATTCAGTCTCCTGAGGCCTGCTCCAGGTTTGCTGGGTCATCTCTTTGCTGGGCCTCATCTCTGCTGGGCCCCATCTTTGCTGGCATGGTCCATGCTGAAGTGCACTCCTCTCCCAGCCTGGTGCAACACACCTTTCACAGATTGTAACACACTGTGTTAATGGTATAAAACCATGGGGCATTTCCTAATATTGTAATTAATGACCAACTTCAGAATATTTAGACAGATAGCCTGTGAAATACCTTACAATGATTTTAAGCAGTAGCACTCACTGTTTAGGGAGCAGCCCACTGGGCTGTTTTTGTAGCTATTTTGACCTTTAGCTGGTGACACTGTTGGATACTGGATTAGGCACTGAAAGTTTATCAGGTTCACTAAATTAGAAAATAGAACTGATGCTGGCAGTCATTTCAGATAGCTCAACAAGCCATCAAGTAAAGGGAGAAGGCTTGCAGGCTGCTGCTGGGGGCACTGAGGGGCATGTCAGAATATTAACTCCAACCTGCATAGCTGAATAGCATCCCTGGGAAAACCTGGGAAACCAGTGTGAAAAAGGTTGGGACAGGGTCTTCCTGATTTAGTTCCCACTTTGTTCCCTCCCCTCAAATGTGCATGCCCATCTAGTTGACCACAGGCTTCATTATTGTACCCATTTAATAAATGCTAGTTGACTTGATTTTACTTATGTCCCTTGGATAGTGTGAAATTCTAGCATATGAACTAGTTCTTCCCAACCTTACCCAGGATCAAATAGGATTCAAAGAAACTAGGCCAGGCACTGCTATGCTGCTTCTTACATATGCTCCTAGTAGGACAGAAACACTAGCATCCTAAGAGTGCCCCTTACCCCATCTCACACTAAATTCCTCCAGCCCTTAAAGAGGATGGCCAATGACTCTAAGATGGGCATTGGTGAAAACCTAGTGGGTAATGGCAGAAAAGACTGTAGAACCTGGTTAGGATCACTAAAGAGATGGAAGAGTCATGAATCCTTCTAAAATGTACTTGCACCTGAGAATTCAAAGTATGGGAAGGGGGCTACACTATAACTCTTTGCTCTGCTCCAGCTTGGGTTAGCAACATCCCACTGTCATCCTGTGGCTGCTGTGGGATCAGGTACAATCCAAGAGCCAAAGCAAACTTTTTTTTTTTTTGGTAAGGGAGTTGGGGTTAAGTGACTAGTCCAAGATCAAATAGCTTGTAAGTCTTAAGTGTCTGAGGCCTCATACCAGGTTTGTGATCTGTTCTCTGAGCTCCTCATCTATTTTCTCTTTCTGTCCAATTGTTCTGTAGGATACTTCCATGCCAACATTTCCTCTTTTTCTCTCTCCACTGATTTCCACCCAAATGCTCTCCATCATGTTTTCCTTTCTCTGGTTTTCTTAGATTTCCTAAAATGAACAGATACTAATATATTATGTGGTTCCCCCACTTTTTATTTATCTTGTTTTAACAAATAAACATTATGTCCTTCTAGAACCATATTCCAGTCAGGGAACTCACCCTGCCAAGTCTTAGTGACACTTGGGAGTTCAAAATTGCCTTCCTGCTTAGCTGTGTGACCCTTGGCAAGTCACTTGATCTGATTTATTTACATACAAGTGCCCAAAGATAAGTTTCTATTCAGTTTTTCTCTTAGATTATTGCCTCCTTTGGGCTTCTGGTGTCCCAATTGTTATTCTTCATTATAGCTGCTATCTTGGGTATCTAGCTTGGAGAATCCATACACATATATGCATGTGTATGTAGATAAGTAGATAAATAGTTAGGTAGATAGCCAGGTTTTTCCCTCTCCATTCCTCTTCTGTTTTGATTATATTTACAAGATACTGGAAAATATATCCTTTTTAGTTTAGATACTGGAAAATATATCCTTTTTAGTTTTTACTGAGTATATTTTACCCCCAGCCAGTAGTCAGTCATTCCTATATTAATGCATGGTCCAGAAATCCAGATTTCATTCTCAGATGTCAACTTTGTCAACTGTTCATTTCTCAGATCAGTTTATCTCTTTGGTACCTCTTGTCAACAGACAGGGGGAGAAAAACTCCCCATGTGCCCCTGTGGCCTTTAGTTTTTTCCCCCATAAGACTTTGCAACCTTTGGGCATCCTTTTTTAGATTTCATCTGTCAATAGTATTTGTTCTTGAATTGTTGGAAGTTGGTAGTGGTAATCCAGTTTGACCAATCTTGTTCTGTTGTTTGTTATGCATGAGATACATACTCTATGAAGACAACTGACCTCTCTATTCTCATGAGGTCAACAGATAGCTGATTGAGTAGGTCTCAGTTGGAGAGACATTGAATGCTTCTGCTTCTTGGTATTTCCCTCTAAGCGTTACTGAGTGATCTCACCTGATAGGTATTGTGGATCTCCCTTAATATTTCTCAGAGAATATACAGCTGCTTCTTTACCAAGTGTACATTTAGCTCCACTCTCTTCTCAACTTTGCTTTTGTGGTTTCAAATGTGTAATGGCACCCCTTCCCTTCCTCATCTTTGTGAAATTCTTCCATTTTCCAACTTCCTTACATGGATCCAGTTTCCCCTCTGCTTCTTCACATCTTTCTTAAACTTTTGATCTTCACATTGAAGCCCCACTTCCATTTTTAAAAGAAAAACTTCATTTCCCCTTATAATGTGGAGCATGGAGACGATTTATTTGAACCTCTTTATCACTGCATCATGTTTTTCTCTGTGTACCATGGAACATTGGTAAGATTGAGAGTATGCAGAGGAGGGCAACCAGGTTAGTGAAGGGTCTCAAATTCATGACAAATGAGGACAGTTAAGAGACCTGGGAATGTTTAGCCTGAAGAAGAGAAGACTTGGGGGCATGTGACCACTGTCTTCAGATATATGGATGGTTGTCCTGTGAAGAAGGGATTAGATTTGTTCTACTCAATCTGAGATGGAAATGCGGAAATTTGCAGAGGCTGATTTAACCTTGATGTCATGAAAACTCCCCCATCATTTGAAGAGTTTAAAAGAGTTTAAAAACTTCCTTCCCTTCTGCCATGGTGCCTCCCTTGGTGGCCTCTCTGTTGAGGTGACATCTTCCTTGGTGGTGCCCCTGCTGAGGTGATGCCTTCCTTCTCCTTAGAGCTATTCCAGCAGATGGCCAGCTGCCAAGTATGTGAAGGAATTGGGGTTAGTGTAAGTGGATATTGGATTGTATGACTACTGAGGTCCCTTCTAACTCTCACAGTATGTCATGTTGTTATTCTTCTCTCCTGGGAAGTAAAGGAGCCTGCATTTTAAACATAGAAATAGCCCCTTGGCTGTGGCAGAAATATAAACATCCCATTCTCATTGCAGGTCATTACCAGTCTTTCCTATTCTCCATGCATGTTGAAATCCTCCGCCTCTTTTAAAACATTAGTTTTTGGTGTTTATAGCTTGTCTCCTAAGTACCTTATTAAGTGAGAGGCAGTTTTCTCTCAACTCCACAAGATATATACACCTCTCCTCAATAATTTTTTTAGGGCTCAGTTTCTTTTCATTTTCATCCTGTCATTATCTTTCACATGAATACTCTTTTTCTGCTTCCTTAAGCAACCAAAAAGGTCACACTTTACACGTAGAACACAGAGTAATTTCCCATGAAGGCATTGAACTTGGTGTTGCTGTTGGGGCAGTCCCATGCTGGAGAGCAAGAGATTCTCTAGACTATATGAGTCTTACCCAATTGTCTTGAGACTCACAGTGACACTGTCCATCTTGCCTGAAATTTTCATGAGCTGGATTATGTGGACAGGATTCAATGGCCCTTGAATCATGCCTGACAGCTTGACATTTTATGCTTAGTGGGAACCATACCCCTTGACTATGTTCCTCATTTCATCCCTTTGAGATTCAACACATCAATTTGTGAAATAATTTTAGTACAACCCAGTTAGCTCCCATTGGTGTACAGACAAGAAATGCCAAGGCAAACACAATTTGGTGTTACTAGATAGACTAACCCCCTTGCCTTTGCATTTGCACTTTCTGAAAACCATACTGATCATGATCCTGGGTATGGTGTCCTAGGCCACTCTCTAAGACTTTTAAATTGCTGAGAAAGTGACATTCTGCATTAGTGGAGAGAGTTTTCCTCTCATCATCCTCCACATCAATAAAATTACAAATTTAGTCTGCATCTCTATATTTATTCTGTATATCATTACACATGTACTCGTGGTTTCGTCCAGTAGAATGTAAACTCTTTGACAGTAAAGATTTATTTATTGTTTGTATTTATAACCCCAGTACCTAGCACATAGTTGGCTTTTACTACATGCTTACTTGCTTGCATGGTTGATTTCAAATACTTGATGACAGGCGTCATAACCATCATTCTTTTCTGTTGTATTTGTTACTGTTTGAGGAAAGGAAAGAAAATTGAGCTGTGACATAGCATTTCACTCAGCCATCTTCAAGATTAATAACAATAGTAATATCAGCAATAATTACTCCTATTCATATTGCTTTAAGGCCTACAAATCATTGTCCCCAACAGAACTTGGGGAAATAGATCATGCAAATGTCATTCCTCTCATTTTAGAGATGAAGAAACTGAGGCAGTCAGAGAGGGAAATGACTTGATTACTGTCACATATGTAGGAAATGCCAGAACTAGGATTGAAATTCACTTTAAGGTGCTCTTTCCATTAAATTGGCTGCTGTCCAGCAAGGGATACTTAACGATGACTCTGGAGAAGAATGTGCTTGTAGGATGATCAATATAGGTGACCAAAGGATGTCATGGATTTCTTCTCTCTAAGGATCTTGGTGTTGGTACAGCTTCTGAGGATGGCTTAAAGGCTAGAATTATTGACTCCTCCAAGTACCTTCTAGCTTGGACCAGTTGGCATCTACCACTGAACAGATAAATTTCTCTAGGCCCCCCACTTGAAGAGAGCATTCTCCATCTCTCAGCCACCTCTGCACAGCCTCTGGGGCCTGGGGCGGGGGGGACAAAAAGAAGGTATATTATTTATATTGTGACTTTTCTTATCAGGAATACCTTGAAAACCCCAATGGATTAACTATTCAACTTGGTTTCCACATTCATAAAAGATGGAGACTGTTCAGGACACATCCTTAAAATCTGCAGGGTATGATGACAGGTAGGAAGTGATGGTGATAGTTCCTATAAGGTATTCAGTATCAGTGAGAGATCCTCTCCCCTGAGCAGAAACTTATAGGATCTCAAAGCTAGAATGACCCTTAGACTCATTTTGCAGAATAGGCACGTGAGGGATTTCTTTAAGATCCCACAAGGAGTTACAGGCATGGCTGGGAGGTGAACCAGGGTCTTCTGACTTAAAATCTAGACTTCTTACTACTACACAATGAGGGCTTAATCCTGAAGTGTGTGTGTGTGTGTGTGTGTGTGTGTGTGTGTGTGTGCCTATGTGTTCTTTACGTAGATCTCTTTTTTTTAATCAACTTTACCCTCAGGAAGCCTTTGGTATGATCAATAAGACAAAGTATCAACTTTTGGGCAGTTCCTAGTTCAAAAGAGAAAACAATTTTCACCTCTAAGAGTTTCTGGTGTGAGATTTAAACACAATTCTTCCCTTGGAGGATCCTTCAGTCAGAGGGAAGAGCCAATCTTGTGCCACTGAAACAGTCCAGGCCTGATAATGTAGACCTTACTTGAGAGTGCCCCCAGTTTAAGGGAAGAGATTTGGCACCTGGCTGAGATAGAAAACCAGGTATGACATCATAGGCCCAGAAGCAGAGATAGGGAATAATTTTTTAGCTTTGTTCTCAAAACTCTTGAGGACTACCCAAACAGCCTCAAGTTCTATGACCTCCAAAAACATTTGACAAAATTTCCTGGGTGAAGATCCTGGGTGAAGCCTACAGTGAGCTGGCCAAGGTGCTAACATAGCCAGTCAGGGCACATCAGGATGCATCCAGAAGGATGCTTTCACACTTTGCTTTCCACACTTCTTGTCCTACTTTCCTCTAGACAAGCTGAATTCCTAGGCAAAGGACTACAGCGCAGAGCCACTCAGTCAGAATATATAGAGCCCTCAGAGAGGGTAGAGACTAATGCATCCTCTTTCTGGCCACAGGGATCCAACAATTTTTTTGAGATTGCAACATTGACTAATGAGATGATTACTCGTTTGTGGCTGATCTCTCATGATCAACAGAGACAGCTGATTCAAGACTTACTGGAAAAGGCCTTGAAGCAATATTTGGTGGAAGGGAGTTAGTGCCATTTAAAAATTTCCCCGCAACTACAGTTGTACCACTTGGTGGGGGTGGGGGGCAGAGATCTTCACGAAGATCAGTAAATGGGCAGAGGAAACCTCCTAGGAAGCAGCCTCACTAGCTTCTCCCCTTACGGAGTACACAAATGCTGGCACTGGCTTCTGTTACCTGGTAGTAGCTGCCATTCCATCTGTCCCTTTGGGAGAGGCACTCATTCACCTTCTCAGTTAAATGCTTCTTGTGGCTGACTTCTGTTTTAGGGCTCCAACATTTTGCTTGGTACCCTCGTGCTTCATGCAACTTACCCACATCCGATATATCCTTTCCCAGGCCCAATAAAATATTGCTTTGACTCCCAGGAGTCTCTTGTTCCATCCTTCTGCTTTATTGGGTGCTATTTGCAGAAGCTTATTGTTGGCAGGAGGAGGGCTGATCCCAGGGTCAAGATACATGTGTTTGAGTCCTGGCTCAGACACTGGATATATGATCCTAGGTCGCTCTTCTGGTTTCTCTGAGCTTCTGTTATTTCATAAATAAAACAATAACATATGCAATATCTAGCTCACATTTTTTTAGTGAGGTTGGCAATATCACATAATCAACAAGCACTTATTAAGTATTAACTCTATGCTAGATCCTGGACTAGGCCCTCATATAGTGTTAGGCACAACACAAACTCCTTTGTCATGAGGTAAGGATAATGTAATAGGGGAAAAGGAAAGATGTAGAAAAAGGGTTAAAGGAAATTTTATGGGGAGATACCACTCTTATCTGGAGGCTTCATGCAGACCTTAATCCCTTAAGATGGACCTTCAAGCAGTGGAGGACTTTCAAGAGATTGTACTGAGGAGAGTTCATTCCAGCAATGTAGATAACATGGAGAGGGGAGAGGGAAGGAGGAGAACCAAGGAAGAGGAGTTGGTAGGAGGAGATTAAGGCTATTAGACAAGTAAAAAGCCAGAGAGACAGAGTTTCTGAGTAATTAATAACCAATGTATTAATTAGCCTCTTTGCTAATCAAAGTTTTTATTGGGGTGATGGGACCTGGACCCCTAAAAGGAAAAGACCATGTCTTTCATAGCAGCTGAATCCCTTAATTTTCCAAACGGTTCAGTAGCCCAGATCACTAGTGCCTCCACCTTGGGCATCTGGCCCACTTAATTAGCTTAGTTGACAGTTCTTTCACTGTGGCTTTTGACCCACCCCAGACTACTTATTATTCCTTTCACTTTTGCACTTGGCCCACCCCAGACTACTTACTACTGCTTAATTCCCTCCAGATCCCTTCACTGTCTCTTTTGGTACATAAGCATCAGTCTCACCCCTACTAAGTTCCAGATTCACTAGGAATCTATGCCATTGGCCTTACAATAAACCTTGCCACTTTGAGTGAAAGAAGGCTTGAGTACTTGAATTCCTTCCAGGCAGACTCCTCTGTACCCTTACATTTTTGGTTTCCCAGCAGCAACCCAAACTGCATCATTTTTGGTGTCCCTGTTATGGGGAACTGCCTGACCCCTTCAAGCCCTCCTCCAGTCAAGACTGGAAGGTACATAAGCCTCCTCTATCTCTCTATCATTTTCTTGCTATGCAGTATGGGGTCACTCTGCAAGCACCTAGGAAGGCTTAGAGGTGCTTTTTGAGCCTGATGCCCTCGGGCTTCATTCTGGTGGAGTGGTTTAATTCCCATGGACTCAGGCCCACCTTCTGCCTTTCAGGGAAGTCTTATCTGGAAGCATATGTCCAATTCTCTCAGTGTCTAGGACACCAGAGAATTGAGAAAACTCCAGGTGCTGTTGGTTTCCTGAGGCTTACTCCCTGTACACCCTGGGATCCTGCTTCATGGAGGGACTCCTAGTCCCCACACACATGCTTGGCAGATCTCCCTTCTCTTCTGGCTTCATGGCCACCAGATTCTCAGCCTCAAAGCCCTGGAGTCAGTGGGAATTCCCCAAGATTTGCCACTAGATTATCTTTTACAGAATTGGAAAAAGCTCAATCTCCAAGACCTTGAAAAGAAAAACTTTGTGCCTGGCCTCGATACAATCTAGAAGATGAAGAAAAATTGTTTGATTATTGTGCAGGGGATTTCTGACAAGCCTCTCTGAGCTTTTGGATTTCTCCCATCATTATCTGTATCACCCAGTGTGTTGTGTTAATCTGTTCTATATTTGTATGAGTGTGATGCAAGTGAGTGTTTGTGTGTAATCTGACATTCTGTAACATTTAAAATGCATCCAGCCAGCAAGAGAAGCTTCTCAGGTCTGTAACTATGCTTTTCTTTGAAGTGCCACTTTCTTTGTCTCTCCCCCTCTCCTTCCATCTCTGATTGTAGCAACCTCAGAGGAATGGGAGGATGAGACAGTGAAAGAGAAAGAAAAATACTTTATTATTTAGGTTATATGATTGATAAAGGCAAATAGAGGAGAGTAAGAGAAGTGTCAGATCAAAATTAGAAAGAAATAAGATATGTAAAGTTTTACAGGGATTTTAATCAAAGTCCACCTGAAGGGTAAGTAGATAGAAGGAAAGGCCAGAAAGTTTTAGCACGTAGGAATGAGAGGAGCATGGCTAGAAAGAAAGGCATAATCTATTTGCACTAACAGTGTGAACAAAAGTTTTGAGAGTAAATGGTTTGGAAACTTTTGGAAAGAAAAAATTGTTAGTTAAAAATTCTCTATCTCTCTTCTTTGGAACGCTGGTCAAGTTCTGAATATTGACAGACAAAGGCTAAAAGGGAGACCCTTCCCCTGAGATAAAAAAGAGGCAGGTTTACCAGCACTTAACCATTTCCTGCCTCACCTAAGGTGAAGAAGTTTTGTGATGTAATGGGGATAAGCTAGAAGCATTTCCAATAAGATGGGGGTGTGTGTGTGAAACAAGGATGTCCATTATCACCACTGTTATTCAATATTGTGCTAGAAATGTTAGCTGTACCAATTAGAGAAGAAAAAGAAATTGAAGGAATTAGAATGGGCAAGGAAGAAAGAAAGCTATTACTTTTTTTTGCATTATAACAACAATACTTTATTTATTTATTTTATCAGACATTCAACTAACATTTATTAAATAGCCACTATTTGCAGCCACTATGCTAAGTACTGGGGATACAAATAAAGGAAAACAAAACAAAACAAAGCAGAGCAAAAAACAAATAAACAAGCAAACACACAAACAAAAAAACCTTTCTCCTGTGGAACTCACTGTCTAATGGGGGAAACAAAAGGAGGTAAAGAATTTGACTCTAAGCGAATTTTTATTTTCTTGTTTTTCATTAATAAATTTATTTATTTTTAGTTTTCAACATTTCCTTCCACAAGATTTTGAGTTCCAAATTTTCACCCCATCTTGCCCCTCCCCCCACCCAAAGATGGCATGCATTCTGAATACCCCTTCCCCTAGTCTGCCTTCCCTTCTATCTCTCCCCCGCTTCTCTTAACCCCTTCCCCTTCTATTTTCCTGTAGGGCAGGATAGATTTTTGTACCCCATTTCCTGTATTTCTTATTTCCCAGTTGCATGTGAAAACATTTTTTTAAAAACATGTACTTTTAAAACTTTGGGCTCCAAATTTTCTCCCTTCCTCCCTCCCCACCCACCCTCATTTAAAAGACAAGAAACTCAATATAGGTTATACATGTGCAGGTATGCAAAACACTTCCATAGTAGACATGCTATGAAAAACTAACTTTATTTCCCTTAATCCTATCCCACTCCCCCCATTTATTCTATTCTTTCTTTTGACCCTGTCCCTCCTCAGAAGTATTTGCTTCTGATTACCCCCTTTCCCAATCTGCCCTCCTCTCTATCATCTCCCTAAACTCTTGTCCCCTTCCCCCTTACCATGCCATTTTCCTGTAGGGTAAGACAGATTTCCATACCCAATTCAGTGTGTATGTTATTGCCTCCTTAAGTCAAATCCTATGAGAATAAGATTCACTCATTCCCTCTCACCTTCCCTGTTTCCCCTCCACTGTAAGAGCCTTTTCTTTTCTGTTTGTTTTTTTGTGAAATAGTTTACCCTGTTCTACCTCTCCCTTTCTCCCTCTCCTAGTATAATCCTCTTTCACCGCTTAATTTTATTCTCCAGATGTGACCCCTTCATCTTCAACTCACCCTGTGCCCCCCCATATATATACATATGTATAATTTTTCCCTCCAACTACCCTAATGCTGACAAAGGTCTCATGAGTTAAAAATATCATCTTTCCATGCAGAAATGTAAATAGTTCAAATTTAATAAGTCTCTTATGATTTCTCTTTCCTGTTTACCTCTTCATGTTCCACTTGAGTCTTGTATTTGAAAGTCAACTTTTCTATTCAGCTCGGTCTTTTTATCGAGAATGCTTGAAAGTCCTCTATTTCACTGAATTACCATTTTTTCCCCCTAAAGGATTATACTCAGTTTTGCTGGGTAGGTGATTCTTGGTTGTAATCCTATCTCCTCTGCCCTCTGGAATATTATATTCCATGCCCTGCAGTCCCTTAATGTAAAAGCTGCTAAATCTTGTGTTATCCTGATTGTGTTTCCACAGTACTTGAATTGTTTCTTTCTGGCTGCTTGCAATATTTTCTCCTTGACCTGGGAGCTCTGGAATTTGGCTACAATATTCTTAGACGTTTTCCTTTGGGGATCTCTTTCAGGAGGAGATTGGTGGATTCTTTCCATTTCTATTTTGCCCTCTGGTTCTAAAATATCAGGGCAGTTTTCCTGGATAATTTCCTGAAAGATGATGTCTAGGCTCTTTTTTTGATTGTGGCTTTCAGATAGTTCAATAATTTTTAAATTCTCTCTGCTGGATCTATTTTCCAGGTCAGTTGTTTTTCCAATGAGATATTTTACATTGTTTTCTAATTTTTCATTCTTTTGGGTTTGTTTTACAGTGTCTTGATTTCTCATAAAATCATTAGCTTCCAATTGATCTATTCTAATTTTTTAAGGAAGTATTTTCTTCAGAAATCTTTTGGACTTCCTTTTCCATTTGGCCAATTTTGCTTTTTACGGCATTCTTCTCCTCATTGGCTTTTTGGACCTCTTTTGCCATTTGGGTTAGGCTATTTTTTAAGGAGTTATTTTCTTCAGTATATTTTTGGGTCTCCTTTAACAAGCTGTTGACTTGTTTTTCATGATTTTCTTGCATCACTCTCATTTCACTTCCCAGTTTTTCCTCTACTTCTCTTACTTGCTTCTCAAAATCCCTTTTGAGCTCTTCCATGGCCTGGGACTGATTCATATTTTTCTTGGAGGCTTTGGATGGAGGAGCTTTGACTTTGTTTTCTTCTTCTGGTTGTATGTTTTGATCTTCTTTGTCACCAAAGTAAGATAATATAGTCTGACTCTTGCACTGCTTACTCATGATCCCGGCCAATTACTTGAGTTTTAAACTCTTTGTTAAGGTAACAGTCTGCTTCCAATGTGGAGAATGTACTGTCCCAAGCTTTGGGGGTTTGTACTGCTGTTTTCAGAGCTACTTCTAGGGACCTTTAAATTTTCATTTCTTCCAAGGTGGTATGATAAGGGGTGAAGTGTTTCCTCTCCACCGCCACAACAAGCTCCACAATTCCAGCACTCCTCCTCGCCCCAGGACCGCCCCTCAGAACTGTGGCCCAGATCCAGGCATGGGCAGAGCAAGAGATTCCTGCCTCAGCACTGGCAAAGAGATCTCTACAATCCCCCTCTGATCAGCCACTCGATTCACCCTCAGTCTGTGGGCCAGAAGCTCAGGAGGCAGCTGTGGCCTGTGCTCAGGGCATGTGGCTGAAACCTAGCTTCTCTGTCTCACCGCAGTCACAGACTTTTCCCACTGACCTCCTAAGTTATCTCTGGTGTTCATGGGCTGAGAAGTCTGGAAACTGTTACAGTTGCCCACGATTCAGTCCTCTGAGGACTGCTCCAGGTTTGCTGCGGCCTGTGCGCCTATGCCGAACTGTGCTCCTCTCCCCTCCTAGTGCGATATACCTTTCTGATCAACCATCCAGATTATCTTGGGCTGGAAATTTGTTTCACTCTGTCTTTTTGTAGGTTCTGCTGCTTTAGAATTTGTTTAGAGCCATTTTTTTTTTTACAGATATTTGGTGGGGTTTGGGGGAGAGCTCAAACAATCACTGCTTTCACTCTGCTGTCTTGGCTCTGCCCCCCTATTACTTTTTGCAGATGATATGATGGTATACTTGGAGAATCCTGCAGAGTCAAGTGAAAAATTACTTGAAATAATGAACAAATTTAGCAGAATTGCAGGATATACGGTAAACCCACACAAATCATAGGCATTTTTATATATTACTAACAAATCCCAGCAGCAGAGATGGAAAGAGAAATTCCATCATAGTTACTGTAGGCATTACAAAATATTTGGGAGTCTACTTGACAAGGCAGAACCAGGAACTATATGAACACAATTGCAGAACACTTTTCCCACAAATAGAGTCAGATCTAAATAATTGGGAAAATGTCAGTTCCTCATGGGTAGGCTGAGCTAATATAATAAAAATAACAATTCTACCTAAATTAATTTACTTGTTCAGTGCCATATCAATCAAACTGCCAAAAAATTGTTTTGTAGAGCTAGAAAAAATAGTGGAAAAATTCATCTGGAAGAACAAAGGGTTCAGAATATCAAGGGAACTAATGAAAAGGAATGAAAGGGAAGGTGGCCTAGCTGTACCAGATCTTAAATTGTATGATAGAGCAGCATCATCAAAACTAATTGGTACTGGCTAAGAAATAAAGTAGTGGGGGCAAATAGGTAGCACAGCAGATAGAGCACTGGCCCTGAAGTCAGGAGGACCTGAGTTCAAATCTGGCCTCAGACCAAACCCTTGACACTTACTAGCTGGTGTGACCCAGGGCAAGTCACTTAACCCCAATTGCCTAAAAAAAATAAATTGGTGGATCAGTAGAATAGGTTAGGTATACAAGACACAATAGTCTATGACTATACACACTAATCTACTATTTGATAAATCCAAAGACTCCAGCTTCTGGGATAAGAAATCACTATTTAACAAAGACTGCTGGGAAAACTGGGGGATGGTACGGGAGAAACTGGGCAAAGACCAACATCTTACACCCTATGCCAAGATAAGATCAAAATAGGTACAGGATTTAGATATAAAGACTCTTACTTGGGCAGCTAGGTGGCACAGTGGATAGAGCACTGGCCCTGGAGTCAGGAGGACCTGAGTTCAAATCCAGTCTCAGACATATAACACTCACTAGCTGTGTGACAGCGCAAGTCACTTAACACCAATTGCCTCACCAAAAAAAAAAAAAAAAAAAAGACTCTTACTATAAGCAAAATAGGAGAGCAAGGAATAATTTACCTGTCAGATTTATGGAGAAGGGAAGAATTTGACCAAACAAGAGATAAAGAACATTATCAAATGCAAAATGGATAATTTTGATTACATTAAATTGAAAAGTTTTTGCACAAACAAAGCCAATGCAACCAAGATTAGAAGGAAAGTATAAAACTGGGAAAGAATTTTTACAATCGGTGTCTCTGATAAAGGACTCATTTCTAAAGTATATAGAGAACTGAATCAAATTTATAAGAATACAAGTCATTCCTCAATTGATAAATAATCAAAGGATATGAACAGGAAGTTTTCAGAGGAAGAAACTAAGCTATCTATAGTATAGGAAAAATGTTCTAAATCACTATTGATTAGAGAAATGTGAATGAGAATGACTCTGAGGTACCATATCACACCTATCAGATTGGCTAATAAGACAAAACAGGTGAATAAAAATGTTGGAGAAGATGTGGGAAAACAGGAACACTAATGAATTGTTGGTGGAGTTGTGAAGTAATCCAACCATTCTGGAGAGCAATTTGAAACTATACCCAAAGGACTATAATATGGTCCATTTTTGCACAGGCAATACCACTACTTTGACCTAGCAATAACACTACTAGGTCTGTATCAAAGAGATCATAAAAATGGTAAAAGGACCCACACACACAAAAATATTTATAGCAGCTCTCTTTTTTGGCAAAGAATTGGAAATTGAGAGGATGCCAATTAATTGGGGAATGGCTGGACAAGTTGTGGTATATGAATGTAATGGAATACTATTGTGCTATAACAAATGATGAGCAAGTGGACTTCAGAAAAACCTAGAAAGGCTTACATGAACTGATGGTGAGTGAAATGAGCAGAACCAGGAAAACATTGTACACAGTAACAGCTACATTATGTGATGACTGACTTTGATAGTTCTTCTCAGCAATGCAAGGATCTAAGACAACTCCAAAAGTCTCATGATGGAAAATACTATCCGCATCCAGAGAAAGAACTATGGTGTCTGAATGCAGATAGAAGCATACTATTTGCTCTCCTTTTCCTTTGTTGTTTTGTTTTATTCTTTCATTCTCGTGGTTCCTCCCATTAGTTCTAATTGCTCTTTTACATCATGACTAATGGGAAAATATGCTTAATATGAATGTATAAGTAAAGGGTATATCGGATTACATGCCATCTTGGGGAGGAAGGAAAGGAAGGAGAGAAAATTTAAAACTCAAAATCTTATCGAAGTGAATATTGAAAAGTAAAAATAAATAAATTAATTATTTAAAAAAAAGAGGACAGTAGGTCATATAAGTTTGAGAACCTCTGCCCTAGAGGAAAGGTAAGCAGAAAATCAAGTAGGCAATAATAGGCATTGCTTTTATCTCATACAGTTTCTACAATAATCTTATGGGTTGGGCACTACAATCTACAGGTGAGGCAACTGAGGTCCAGAAGGTAAAGTGATCTGCCTAAGGCAATGCAACTAACAGCCTAATTGGGAGTGCCATCTATGAGGAAGGTATTATAAGCTACAGGTGGGGAAGCTGAGGCACGGGGAGTCAAAGTATCTGCCTGGAATTTTATGGTTTTTTTTTTTTAGGTAATTGGGGCTGTGACTTGCCCAGGGTCACACAGCTAGTAAGTGTCAAGTGTTCGGTCTGAGGCCAGATTTGAACTCAGGTCCCCCTCACTTCAGGGCCAGTGCTCTAACTACTGCACCACCTAGCTGCCCCCTTGGTGTTTAATAGTTAACAGACAGCACAGAAAGGGCCTGTATCCCTCCTTCCCCCATCCCTATTTATTACAAGTCTGGTAATCTCCCTTTCTTTTGTAATGACATTCCTTCTTTAGATTTCCCTTCAACACCCCCTGATATTTTATTTCCTCCCTGAGCAACAAGACAGTTAGGAATCCAAGGCCGCTATGTTGGAAAACTGGGCAAGGCTGCCTGGCCAAACTCTCAAGACCAAAACCTCTTACTGAAATTCCTGTAGTTTCTTCCATTTTTAGAGACTCAACTTAAAAAGGCAGGGCTCTCTCCCCTAGCCAAGCTTCACTATCTGCAAATTTCAGGAAGTCTTCAATTTTGATTTCAAGGTTCTAACTTCAACTTTCCAGGTCAGCCTGTACTGAGATAGGACAGAGTGGTAACCAGGACAACACCAGTGAGAGAAAAGAGGAAGCTTTCTCAGGATTGCAAGTGTTTCAGTGACTTAGAATCTGCACCCCACATTAACAATCTGTAATGGGGGCATCCAAAAAACCAGCCACCAAAGAGAAAATCCTGGTCAAAGCCCAATTTTCTCGTATTATAAATTTCCCCAAGCCTAACAAATTCATAATCAAAAGCATTGTACCTTACTTCTTAATTCCCTGTGTATATCCTGGTTTATAAATTTTATCTGCCCTTCGAAGACACAAATATTGGACCAAGAAGTCACTGCTTTCCTTACCCCCCCCCTTTTTTTTTTCTTCCTTGACCAGCCAGGCTTTTTGAAAAACAATGATTCAGCCCAAATCCAACTTGAAGGATATCACTTTTTTTGCTAAGTTTCTCACTGAAAGTTTTCCTTTTCTTTTTTTCTTCTGAGTCCAACTATAGTAGGAGTGTATTTCCGCTTCTCAATGACACATGCAAACAGATAATGAGAACAGGCCAAGAAACATACACATGGCATGCCTCTCATCCATACAAAGAAACTCAGAAGGTTGGACCGCTATGATCTAACTCTCTTTAACTGATGCCAGGGTCTTCGACTTTCTTTGTTCTTTTTCCCACTTTCTGGGGAGATGAGACATGAAAAGAATAGTGGTGCATAGTGGCCCCAACCCAGAATGTCTCTTTGCCACCAAGGGGGCATCTAGCTAGCAGAGGGTGGGGGTTTTGTGCTGGAGGCAATAGGCTTGGGAGCCAGCTTCACCGTGGGGGCTAACCTGGCCTCCTATAGCTCCTCTGTTTTCACAGTCATTTACCAGCCCAGCTATCACATTTTTGCTGCATGCCTCTGGACAGGGAAGGCCCTCTTTGATGTCAGCCTTCTGCCCCCTGCAGGTGGTGATGATGGGTAAGGCTCTTCCCTGGAACCATGATAGGGCCTTCCTTTTTTTAAAATTTATTTATCAATTTTTTTATTCTGTAGAATTTTTTAAAAAATTTTTTTAATTTTTAACAAGTGTTTTTAAAACTTTGGGTTACAAATTTTCTCCCTTCTTCCCTCCCCACCCACCCTCATTGAAAAGGCAAGCATCAGGGCAGCTAGGTGGCGCAGTGGATAGAGCACCAGCCCTGAAGTCAGGAGGACCTGAGTTCAAATCCTGCCTCGGACCAAACATTTGACACTTACTAGTTGTGTGACCCTGGGCAAGTCACTTAACCCCAATTGCCTAAAAACAAAAACAAAAAAACAAAACAAAAAAAAAAGAAAAGGCAAGCATCTCAATACAGGTTATAGATGTGTAGTCATGCAAAGCACTTCCATAGTAGTCCTGTTGTGAAAAACTAAGTACATTTCCCTTCATCCTATCCTACCCTCCATTTATTCCATTCTCTCTTTTGACCCTGTCCCTCCTCAGAAGTGTTTGCTTTTGATTATCCCCTCCCTCAATCTGCCCTCCCCTCTATCAACTCCCTGCTCTCTTGTCCCCTTCTCCCCTTATTTTCCTGTAGAGTTAGATAGATTTCTATACCCCATTGTGTATGTGATACCCTCCTTAAGCCAAAACATATGAGAATAAGATTCACTCATTCCCTCTCACCTTTCCCCATTTCCCCTCCACTGTAAAAGCCTTTTCTTGTACATTTCATGTGAGATATTTTACCTCATTCTACTTCTCCTTTTCTCCTTCTCCCAGTATAATCTTCTCCCACCCCTTAATTTTATTTTCCAGATATCACCCCTTCATCTGCAACTTACCCTGTGTCCTCTATCTATCTATCTATCTATACAAACGTATAATTTTTTCCCTCCCACTACCCTTATACTGACAAAGGACTCATGAGTTACACATATCATCTTTCCCTTCAGGAATGTAAACAGTTCAGCCTAAATAAGTTTCTTATGCTTTCTCTTTCCTGTTTATGTCTTCCATGTTTCACTTGAGTCTTGTTTTTGAAGGTCGAATTTTCTATTCAGGTCTGGTCTTTTCCACAGGAATGCTTGAAAGTCTTCTATTGCATTGAATGACCACTTTTTACCCTGAAGGATTATACTCAGTTTTGCTGGGTAGGTGATTCTAGGTGACTCATTTGCCCTCCAGAATATCGTGCTCTATGCCCTCCGGACCCTTAACGTAGAAGCTGCTAAATCTTGTGTTATCCTGATTGTGTTTCCACAATACTTGAATTGTTTCCTTCTGGCTCCTTGCGATATCTTCTCCTTGACCTGGGAAGTCTGGAATTTGGCTACAACATTCCTAGGAGTTTTGCTTTGGGGATCTCTTTCAGGAGGTGATCAGTGGATTCCTTCAATTTTTATTTTGCCCTCTGGTTCTAAAATATCAGGGCAGTTTTCCTTGATAATTTCTTGAAAAATGATGTCTAGGCTCTTTTTTTGATTATGGTCCTCAGATAGTCCAATAATTTTTAAATTCTCTCTCCTGGATCTATATTCCAGGTCAGTTGTTTTTTCAATGAGATATTTCACATTCTCTTCTATTTTTTCATTCCTTTTGATTAGTGTTACAATGCCTTGATTTCTCAAATTGTCTCTACATTCTAATTTCTCCTTCCTAATTTTTAAGGAAGTATTTTCTTCAGTAAGCTTTTGGACTTCCTTTTCCATTTGACTAAGTTTGCTTTTAAGGGCATTCTTCTCCTCATTGGCTTTTTGGACCTCTTTTTGCCATTTGGGTTAGGCTATTTTTTAAGGTGTTATTTTCTTCAGTATCTTTTAGGTCTCCTTTAGCATCACTCTCAGTTTTTCCTCTACTTCTCTTCCTTGTTTCTCAAAATCATTTTTGAGCTCTTCCATGGCCTGGGACCAATTCATATTTTTCTTGGAGGCTTTGGATGTAGGGGCTTTGGCTTCGTTGTCTTCTTCTAGTTGTATGTTTTGATCTTCTTTGTCATCAGAGTAAGATAATATAGTCTGACTCTTTTTGCACTGCTTGCTCATGATCCCACCAATTACTTGAGTTATAAACTCTTTGGTAAAGTAGGAGTCTGTTTCCAGTGTGGAGAATGTACTGTCACAAGCTTCAGGGGTTTTGTGCAGCTGTTTCCAGAGATACTTCTAGGGACCTATATATTTTCAGTTCTTCCAAGGTGGTGTGATTAAGGGCAAGGTGTTTACTCCTTTCCTGGCCTGTGCTCTGGTCTGTGAGTACTCCTTTCTGTCTTGGAACTGTGAGGAGGGTTTCCTCTCCACAGCCACTCCACAGTCCACCACACCAGCACTCCTTCTTGCCCCAGGACCACCACCCAGAACTGTGACCCAGATCCAAGCACGGGCAAAGCAAGAGAATCCTGCACCAGCAGAGAGATCCCTGCAATCCCCCTCTTATCATCCACCAGATTCCCCCTCAGTCTGTGGGCCAGAAGCTCAGGAGTCAGCTGCTGCCACCGCTGACCTCAGAGACTGGAGCTGAGACCACTGGCTTCTCTCCCTCCCCACTGACACAGACTTTTCCCACTGACCTTCCAAGTTGTCTTTGGCATTCATGGGTTGAGAAGTCTGGAAACCACCACAGCTGGCCAAGATTCAGTCCTCTGATGCCTGCTCCAGGATCGCTGCGGCCTATGCGCCCACGCCACACTGGGTTCCTCTCCCAGCCCGGCACAACATACCTTTCCAATCAACCATCCAGGTTGTCTCAGGCTGGAAATTTGTTTCACTCTGTCTTTTTGTGGGTTCTTCTGCTTTAGAATTTGTTTAGAGCCATTTTTATAGGTATTTGGAGGGGTTTGGGGAAGGGCTCAAACAAGTCACTGCTGTTACTCCGCCATCTTGGCTCTGCCCCTTCATCCAGGGCCTTCCTTTTTGCTAACTCCCACACTAAAGAGAGCAGAAGAGAACCTATTCCCATGCTCCTCAATCCTGGACTGGCCAGGGAAGGAGGGGAACTCATCAGACTGGTAGGGTGAGTGCCTGCCACAGAGACCAGAGAAGAAGAGGGGCAATTTTATCTGATTCCTGACAAGAATGAAACACATTCTATGGGTTATTCTACCTCACATAAGATAGACCACTTTTTTGAGGGAAGGGGTGGTTGGATACTGGACATACTGGACATGAAAGGGCATTTTCTTATATGTGAAATGTGCGGTGGGGGTGAGGTTGCAGCAGATGATTCCCAAAGGCCCCTCTCAACTCTAAAATCCTTTTGAGTGTCAGGGATCTGGGCCAGGTAGAAGGGGTCTAGATAGAATCAAGGAGTGGCTGTCTAGGTTGGAGACAATGAGGGCCAGCTGATTTAGAGGTTATAGAGAATTGTAGATTTGGGTAGGGTCGTAGCCATAATGAAATGATTATTAACTGTTAAGTGCTCTGAACCCCAGGGGAACATCAGGGGCAAAAGCCAAGGGGGAAAGTCCAGGGGCTTTTCCTTTTTGGGGTCCATATCCCAAAGACATGACCTTTTCCTTTTGAGTGTTCAGATTCCATCCCTATCATTCCCCCCTCAAACAAATGGGACCAAAATTCTTCTGGGGTAAGGGCGAAGGTCTTGGCTTCTGAAATTGCTTCCTGCTGGCAAGGGGCAGAGAGCTGTCCCTAGCTCAAGGGGGTCACAAAGAGGAGGCTGACTGGAACCAAACACAGGCTGCATCTAGGAAACAATGGGGGGACATTGGCTGGTACCCACTGTCTGCTATCAACTGTAGGTGAATGGCCTGTAATCTGGATGACACAAATCTGACAGACAATTTTGCAGGGCCCAAATATAGGGAGTACAAGTGCAAGAACCCCATTAAAATCACTTACATTTGACCTGCAGGATTATCTGATCTTGTTACTTTTTCAAAAGTGTAAGTAGCAACCTTGCAGGGAAGTTTCCACCCTTGGCCAGGGTCTCACTTTTACTCCAATTATAACAAAAGACTAGGGAGGATACTGAAGCAATGATTAGGTCAAATAGGTTACCTCCCTCAAAGGAAATTGATTGCAGTGAAATTCTCTTCCCCCAACCAAAGTGAAGATGTTTCTGATTTGATTTCAGTAATTTGGGGCATGGAATGACTACACATTCAGGTCAAAACAGCAAGATCTCACACACTTGCATTGGGGTTCTATCTTTTACTGACCACTTCCTCTGATTATAAAAAATTTGCTATGAAAGGATAAAGCAAGGAAAAGATTTATACAGGATAAAACATCCTTAGATTTCTGACAATTCACAGTTTTCCAATCATGCAGTTTGAATTCCATGTCATAGTCAGACTGAGGAATAGCCAGGTGGGTAGCATTCCTTTTCAAAGCAATACAATGGAGAAACTCAGCCAGGAGGATCCCATCCTACACTGAGGCTAAATTTGTCCTCTCAGGTTTTCCCAGATGTAAACTTCTACCTGTAACAGTCACATTCTCTCTGAGTAGCTGGTGGCATTTCTCTCCGATGGTGGATTATTGACTATTGATTATTGATGGATTTTTATGATCCATCAGACAATTCAAAACACAACTCGTTATAGTCCCATGAGCTTTTACCTCAGATGGCAAGTTTCAGAAATCAAAAATTTACCAGGACTGACATCTCAAATTTAAATGTGTCCTCGTGTAAAAGCCAATCACTAGAGATTATTTCCATATACTTGAAAATTCTCAGCAAGCCAGGTTCATTATTGAGGAACTCTTTAACCCAAACAAGCTTCTTGGCAAGTTTACACATTAAAACAATAACCAACAACCTTACAATTTTAAACTTCAGATGACATCAATTGCATTTCCAGATCATATAAAAATTATTAGGGATGGGCTTACCAATTGCAGAGGCTGGCTGGCTTCTCATCTCATGCTGCCTGGGTGATACTTCCAGGTTTTCCTGCCCCAGGGGCCCAGAGCCATTACCAGCATGTAACTGCTGCCCCTGAAGGTGAAAATTAGTTTTGCAATTTCTTTTCTGGGCCAAGGACAATTATTGTGAGTATTCATTTTGGTCATTGTTTTGGTATTCTTTTCATTCTCATTATTGTAATAACTGCGTATATTGTCCTGTTCATTCTTCTCCACTCTGAATTAGTTCATAGAAGTCTTCTCATGTTTTTCTAAATTCTTCCTTTTGTCATTTTTATGATGCAATCTTATTCCATGTCACTGTTGCATTTGCCACATTTCAAATATCTAATCTCTAATTATGGGTGTCTATTTTTTATTTAACTTTTATTTTCCACCCCCCTTTTCTTTGGATCAATTTCATTTCCAAATGTATCTTATTGTAGCCCGCATTAAACCATGCCTTGTAGCATTTTTTTCAAAGAGAAGAAAAAAGGAAGTTTGATGAAACTAACCAATATATCAACTGAGTTGGACAGTATGTGCAATGTGCCAAATGCATAGTTCCTCACCTCTCCAGTTAAAGATGGGAGATTCATTTTCTCCTCTCTTCTTTTGGAAAGAGCTTGGTCATTATAACTACATAGAATTCAAGGTGGGGTTTTTTTTTGCCATGTTTTTGCAATCATCTTGCATATTACTTCCTGTCTTCTAAAAACATCACTTTGTGTCAATTAAAAATGTTGGTCTATGTTTCTCTGAATTCTTAATATTTATGGCTTATTAAGCAGAAATATTCCTTATGTTCATGCACTGCAATTTGTTTATCTACTCCCCAATCAGTAGACATCTACTTTGCATTCTTTTGCTAGCAAAAAAAAGGGTGCTGCTATGAATATTTTGGAATATGTGAGACTTCTCTCACCTGTTTTGTATACTCCTAGCAGTGGGAACTCTGGATCAGAGGTACATTTTATTGACTTTGTTTCCTATAATTCCAAATTGTTTTGCAGATGTCTTGGACACCTACTCTTTAATTTTGATTCTACTTAGAGCTTTCTAAGTTAAATGTGTTTCTATTAAGTAGGTTAATTTTGAATTCTGTTTTCAAATTTGTTTATCATTTTATTTCATTTCATTATGGCAATTTAAACCATTTGCATTTAGTGATATCATTTTAAGGATTTTTTTCCCCTTTGGTCATTTTTCTCAGAAAGAAGTTAGTATTTTGTTATTATTTTTAAAAATCCTTTTTTTTTTTTTAGGCAACTGGGGGTAAGTGACTTGCCCAGGGTCACACAGCTAGTAAGTGTCAAGTGATTGGTCTGAGGCCAGATTTGAACTCAGGTACTCCTGACTTCAGGGCCGATGCTCTATCCACTGCACCACTTAGCTGCCCCCTAGCATCTATTTATTTATTTGTTTATTGCTTTTTGGCTAGGCAATTGGGGTTAAGTGACTTGCCCAGGGTCACACAGCTAAAAGTGTCAAGTGTCTGAAGCCATATTTGAATTTAGGTCCTCCTCACTTCAAGGTAAGAGCTCTATCTACTGCACCACCTAGCTGCCCCTTAAAAGTCTTTTCCACCAATCAAAATGTAACATAACCATTCTAATCAAAGTTCTTTCACCTAAGATTAATACCTTTGTGGGTTACTCCACGTTGAAGTTCCCTTTTATCAAAAATAAGCACTTTCTTTTCGTACTGCTGTTCTTTCTCCTTTTTCCTAAGATTTTTCTCTATTTCTCTGAAAGACACACCTGAAACCTTGAATGATTTAATTTGCACCAGGTTTGGAGAGTTCTCCTAGGACAGTAGTGCAGTAGGGAAGGAGTTGATCAGGAGTCCCATAACCTTTTCTTTTTCTCACCAGTCCAATGGATAAATTACAAAATGTAAGAAGCAAGAGAGTAAACAAAGTGTTATGGTCAAAGGTCCCCACTAAGTCGTCTTTCTCATGGCTCAGCATCCCCAACTTCTTCAACCAATCCTCCTGTGACACAGACACAAGTCTCTTTGCCATCTTGGTTGCCTTTTTCTGTACTGCCTACAGATTATCACTGTAATTTCCATACTATGGTCCTCAAAACTAACTACAATCTTTCAGATTAGGTATGAACTGGGGTTTGACACAATGGATATCATTTTGTTCCTGAAAAGTATATTTCTCAATGTTACTCAAGTAACATCAGTTTTGGGGGCTGCTATATTACATGACTGATTCATATTCAGCTTGCTGCCATCTAAAACACTCACATCTTTGTCAGACCAACTGTTGTCCTACAAAGCACGCCTTCCAGTCATTTTGCACTTGAGCATTTTTCTTCTGGACCTCAAGTATAGGACTTGGGATCTTTATTGAATGCCATCTTCTTAGATTTAGCCCAATACTTGAGTAGTAGCCTGCTAAAAATTTCTAGGATTTTGACTTGGTTGTCTGTTGTGCTGACTGGCTATCCCTCCCAGGTTTATGTTACCTGCAAATGTGATGAGCAGGTCATCTATGCTGTTATTCAAGTAATTGATACTAATGTCAAAATAGCAGAAGGACAAGTACAGATCACTCAAGGACTTCCCTGGAAACCTCATTTCAAGATAAGATGGAATCATAAACTACCCTTTGAATCTGCCCATACAAACAGTGCTAAATTCATAAACTATATTATCATCTAGGGCATATGTCTCCCTCTTTCCCCCAAGAATACTTTAGAAAATGATTTACTAAAGTCTAGGCAAACTGATTTACAACATTGCCATGATCTGCTGGTTTAGTGACCCTGATCAAAGGGATTGAGGTTAATTTGACATGACCTGTTCTTGACAAAGTTGTACCTCCTTGCCATTACTGCTTCCCTCTTTAGATCTGTTAGTTATTGCTAACATTGTTATTTTCCTTCACCCCCGCTCCTCCTCCTCCTTCAACTATCTCTCTATTCATCCATCTTAGCATTTCTTCTGGAATCAAAATTGAGCTTTCTAGCCTAAGTAGAGTTTCCAGCTTATTTCTTGCACCCTACCAATTTTTAAAATAAGTCCTTCTCTAGCCCTGTGGTCCTTCTCTCATTCTTTGCAGTCTTTACAAGATCACAGAAAGGGCCTCAGCCATCCCATCCAGCAGTTTTGTCAGTCCCAATGGATTTGGTTCATCTGGGCCAAGGGAACTGAATTCATTAAGTTCAGCACAGTGTTCAGTTTCTACCCCCTTACTTATATTGAATATCAATACTCTGTTAGACGTTTTCATTTTGTCTTTTATAATGCAAAAATATTTTTGTTTGGCAGAGAAAATAGATGGAAAATAAATG
>NW_020953943.1:480716-504504 GCF_900497805.2 Vombatus ursinus | reverse complement strand
TGCTGCCTAGCTGGCCCAAGGATCAGGTTATATTAAAATTTGAATGTAATTATATTGCATTATGGTCTGAAAAGGATGCATTTAATATTTCTGTTTTTCTTCATTTGATTGTGAAATTTTTTATGCCTTAATATATGGTCAATTTTTTGTGTATGTACCATGTATTGCGAGAAAAAAGTATATTACTTTCTATTCCAATTCAATTTTCTACAGAGGTCTATAATAGCTAACTTTTCTAAAATTCTATTCACCTCCTTAAGTTCTTTCTTGGTTTTTTTTGTTAGATTTATCTAGTTCTAAGAGGAGAAAGTTGGGGTTCCTCACTAGTATAGTTTTACTGTCTATTTCCTCTTGTAACTCATTTAATGAGGAGAAGAATCTCAAAGGCCTTGAACATAAACACACACATCAAAAGACAAAATAACAAAAACAGAGGAAAACATGGCCTCCTGATTTAATCAATGAATTCATGTATCTATGAATTAAATACTGCAAAACAAGGGAAGACCCAACACCTAAGACAGAGCACCCCACGGAATTTAAAGAGAACATAGAACCACAGCACCCTGTTCCTGAGTGGTTTAAGGGAGAAATGAGAATTATGAAAGCAGAATTTCTGTCCTGCCCAGCAAAAATAATGAGCAGAATAGAAAAACTTGAATCTACAATGGCAAGCCTCACCAAAGAAACAAAAAGAGAACAATCAATTGGGATGCAAAGGCTCAGAAATGAAAGACTATCTAGAAGAGAAGCAAAATAGCAAAAATATTAAAAGAAAATATGTCAGCTTTGCAAACAAAACATAGATTTCAATGACAGGATCCCTAAGAAGGTTTCCAGAGGTCTCCTGGAATAACTTGGCAAGACAAAAAGCCTTAACACCATAATGAAGGAAACAATAGAAGAAGACTTCCCAAAACTTCTGAACATAGAAAATGAAATCTTGATTGAAAGAATTTGCAGATTGCCTCCAGAAAAAAAAAAAATCCAATGTTGAAAATTCCAAACACATAGTGGTTAAACTTATCAATTCAGTTCATAATTAGCAAGTTCTGCAATTCATCAGGAGAAAGACATTTATATATGAAGGGAAGGACATTTAAATAATGCAAGGCTATTCTGAACCCACTAGCAAAAGGAGAAGGAAATGGAATAACATATTCTGAAGAGCACAAGAGGCTTAGGATGCAGCCCAGGATGATCTATCCTGCAAACTGAGCTTAACCATATAGGAAAAAAGATGGATGTTCAATTTTTAGAAAAGGAGCATGAAATTTTAAAAAAAGTCAGATCTGAAGAGATTATTTGCTTCTCAGATATTCCAAACAACAGAAATATAGGGGGAATGCATAAATGCAGACAGCGATAGCAACAGAGTGACATCAGAAAGAGTAGTAAGAGATTTCTTTCTAAAAGTACCTAAGGCATTGGAAAGGTCTGTCATTCCAGGCTGGGAGAAGAGCTCAGTCCAGCATAGGTGTGCAGTCAAAGACTAGGCTTCAGCAAACCTGGAGCAGGTCTCAGGGGATTGAATCAAGGGGAGCTGTGGCAGTTTCCAGACTTCTCAATCCACAAATGCCAAAGACAACTTAGAAGGTCAGTAGTAAAGATCTGCCTTGTGGTGGGGGAGGAGCTTGGTCCCAGCCCCAGTTCCGGCACAGCCCTGGAACAATGGCTGCTGCCAGAGCTCTTGGTCCACAGACAGAGGGGGAATCAAGTGGCTGATCAGAGGGGGATTGCAGGAATCTCTTTGCTGGTGCTGAGGCAGGAATCTCTTGCTTTGCCCATGCTTGGATCTGGTTCACAGTTCTGGGTGACGATCCTGGGGCCAGGAGGGGTGCTGGTGTGGTGGAGCTGGTGGAGAGGGAATCTTCCTCACAGTTCCAAGGCAGAAAAAAGTGCTTGTGGTCACTCACAGACCAGAGCACAGGCCAGGAAAGTAGTAAACACCTTGCCCTTGATCATACAACCTTGGAAGAACTGAAAATTTAAAGGTCCCTAGAAGTGTCTCTGAAAACAGCTGCACAAAACCCCCGAACCTTGGGATAGTACATTCTCCACACTGGAAGCAGACCCCTACCTTAACAAAGGGTTTAAAACTCAAGTAATTGGCTGGGATCATAAGAAAACTGTACAAAAAAAATTCAGACCATCTTTCTTTGGTGGCAAAGAAGATCAAAACATACAACCAGGAGAAGACAACAAAGTCCCACATCTAAAACCTCCAAGAAAAATATGGATCAGGTCTAGGCCTTGGAAGATCTCAAAAAGGATTTTGAGAAGCAAGTGAGAGAAGTAGAGGGAAAACTGGAAAGAGAAACGAGAGTGATGCAAGAAAATCATGAAAAACAAGTCAACAGCTTGCTAAAGGAGACCTAAAAAATATTGAAGAAAATAACACCTTAAAAAATAGCCTAACCCAAATGGCAAAAGAGGTCCAAAAAGCCAATGAGGAGAAGAATGCCCTAAAAAGCAGAATTGGCCAAATGGAAA
Organism: Vombatus ursinus; assembly: GCF_900497805.2. NCBI lineage: Eukaryota > Metazoa > Chordata > Mammalia > Diprotodontia > Vombatidae > Vombatus > Vombatus ursinus. Next base: position 502,011 of record NW_020953943.1, on the reverse strand, counting down.
AGGAAGTCCAAAAGCTCACTGAAGAAAATACTTCCTTAAAAATTAGAATAGAGCAATTGGAAGCTACTGACTTTTTGAGAAATCAAGACATTGTAAAACAAAAACAAAAGAATGAAAAAATAGAAGACAATGGGAAATATCTCATTGGAAAAACAACTGACCTGGAAAACAGATCCAGGAGAGAGAATTTTAAAATTGTTGGAGTACCTGAAAGTCATGATCAATAAAAAAGTCTAGACATCATCTTTCAAGAAATTATCAAAGAAAACTGCCCTGATATTCTATAATCAGAGGGCAAAATAGAAATGGAAAGAATCCACCAATCACCTCCTGAAAGAGATCCCCAAAGGAAAACTCCTAGGAATATTGTAGCCAAATTCCAGAGTTTCCAGGTAGCCAGAAAGAAATAATTCAAATATTGTGGAAACACAATCAAGATAACACAGGATTTAGCAGTTTCTGCATTAAGGGACCAGAGGGCTTGGAATATGATATTCTGGAGGACAAAGGAGATAGGATTACAGCCAAGAATCACCTACCCAGTAAAACTGAGTATAATCCTTCAGGGGAAAAAATGGACATTCAGTGAAATAGAGGACTTTCAAGCATTCTTGATGAAAAGACCAGAGCTGAATAGAAAATTTGACTTTCAAATACAAGACTCAAGAGAAGCATGAAGAGGTAAACAGGAAAGAGAAATCATAAGGGACTTATTAAGGTTGGCCTGTTTATATTCCTACATGGAAAGATATTTGTAACTCATGAGACCTTTGTCAGTATTAGGGTAGTTGGAGGGAAAAAATTTATATCTGTGTATATATATGTATGTATATATGTATGTATGTATAGATATAGATAGATCAATAGATACACAGATAGTTGGCACGGGGTGAGTTGAAGATGAAGTGTTGATATCTGGAGAATAAAATTAAGGGGTGAGAGAGGATCATATTGGAAGAAGGAGAAAGGGAGAGGTAGAATGGGGTAAATTATCTCACATAAAACAGATAAGAAAAAGCTCTTACAGTGGAGGGGAAGAGAAGAAAGGGGAGAGATCATGAGTGAATCTTACTCTCATTGGATTTGGCTTAAGGAGAGAATACTATACACACACAATTGGGTATGGAAATCTATCAACCTACAGGAAAATAGGGGGGAAGGGGATAAGAGAGCAGGAGGGGGATGATAGAAGGGAGGGCTGATTGGTGGAGGAGGTAATCAGAAGCAAACAGTTCTGAGGAGGGACAGGGTTAAAAGAGAGAATAGAATAAATGGGGGGAGGGATAGGATGAAGGGAAATATAGTTAGTTTTTCACAACATGACTACTATGGAAGTGTTTTGCATGACTACACATGTATAATCTGTACCGAGTTGCTTGCCTTCTCAATGAGGGTGGATGGGGAGGGAGGAAGGAAGAGAATTTGGAACCCAAAGTTTTAAAAACAAATGGTAAAAAATTGTTTTCACATGCAACTGAGAAATAAGATATACAGGCAATTAGGTATAGAAATCTATCCTACCCTACATGAAAATAGAAGGGGAATGGAATAAGAGAAGAGGGGGATGATAGAAGGGAGGGCAAATTAGGGGAAGGGATATTCAGAATGCATGCTGTGTTGGGTTTGGGGGAGGGGTGAGATAGAGAGAAAATTTGGAACTCAATATCTTGTGGAGGTGAATGTTGAAAACTAAAAATAAATAAATTAATAAAAACACATTTAAAAAACAATAAAAAAATTAAAAAGTTCACAAAGAGACTGAGGTGAATGCAGAAATCTGGTAGAAGTAGCAGTGAAGAGACAGACAAGAGGCACTATGGACAGAACCTGGTGACATTCTGACTACAGGTGAAAGCTATTTTTTTTAATGTAGTCAAAGGTTTATTATCCCTTCACACTAGAAGGTCTATGGAAATAGCTCTTAAGAAAGGAATATTTTTTCTTTTTCCCCAGTTACATGCAAAAACAATTTTTGACATTCATTTTCAAAACTTTGAATTCCGAATTCTCTCCCTTCCTCCCTTCCATTGAAAAAGCAAACAATTTGATATAGCTTATACCTGTGTAGTCCTGCAAAAACATATACATAATAGTCACATTGTGAAGGAAAACTTAGAAAAAAAAACCTTCAAGAAAGATAAAGCACAAAAAAGTGTGCTTCAATTTGTATTCAGACCCCATCAATTCTTTTGCTGTGGATGGAGAGCATTTTTTCATCATAACTCCTTCTGAGTTGTCTTGGATCATTGCTTAGCCCAGTGCCTGGCACACAATAGTTCTCAAGAAATGCTTGCTTCCTTTCTCCCTTCTATTATGGTTTCCAAGTTCTTAGCAATTCACAAAGGCCTGGATGGGCCTTCACTCTGAAAACCCATTGACTATCAGCCCACTATTTAGACAGCTGGGTAGTTTCCACAGTGCTTTATACTACAGCTCTGCTTTGGAATCCACAAAGCCCATTGTTCCTCTCAAACTCTACAATTTCATGAAGTTCTTTGTCATTCACAGACACCTCACAGAAACCCTTTCAATATCAGCTGGGTGGTAGGCTCAACATCATGAGGGTTATGGAAAGCGATGTCAAAATTTGGTTGCCCAGAGAAGTTCATCAGCATTGGACGTCAGTTTCGCCATGGCATGCTTTCCTGAGTTCTGGATAACAGATGTTGCTCTCACTCTATCCCAGTCATCAGTGCAGTGAAACAAGGCTGTGTACTTGCTCCCATGCTTTTTAGCATGATGTTTTCAGCCATGGTGTCAAGCACCTTCAATGAGGGCTAACATGGCTTCAAGGTCAGCTACAACACAGATGGTAAAGTCTTCAACTTCAAAAGGTCACAAGCCAAGACCAAAGTGGAGGGAATGTTGGTTCATGATTTTCTGTTCACAGATGATTGCGCACTCAATACAGCCTCTGAAGCTGAGATGAAACAAAGTATGGATCAATTCTCTGCTACTTGTGCTGATTTTGGCCTAACAATTAATGCCAAGAAAACATAGGCTTCCTTCCTCCCTTCTATTATGGTTTCCAAGTTCTTAGCAGTTCACAAAGGCCTGTATGGCCCATCACTCTGCAAACCCATGGACTATTAGCCCAATGAATTATTTACACAGTTGCTTCATTTCCAAAGTGCTTTGTACTACAGCTCTGCTTTGTCATCTACAAAGCCCCTTCTTCCTCTCAAATCTTTTAGAGTTTCACCGAGTTCATTGTGTCCTCACAGAAACCCTTTCAATATCAGCTGGGTGGTAAGCTTAACATCATGCATGCAGCAAGTGCGGTCAGGAGACAGCAGGGGATTTGTGGAGTGGGATTCTGTGGAGCATAGAGCCTGGGTGTGAACCTAGGTTCCCTTCCTCCCAGTGGAGATGTGGATTCCCTCCCCAGACACAGCAAACACACTGAGAGGTTCTTACCAGGTGGAGCCAGAGACCCCTGCAATGTATGTGACCATGTCCAGGAGCCCCACATGGCTCAGCTCACTAAGGACACCTTGGCAGGCTATGGCAGCCCTCAGGCCCCCACCAGAGACCAGCACAGAAACCACAGGACCCTAGGCACAATAGAGAAAGAGATGAAAGTAACTTACCAGTTTCATACCTGGGAAGGGAGGTGAGAGAGGGAAATGTTACATGGGGTGGGGAGGAATGGTAGGTAGGCTTCACATTTTGGTAAGGTATAAAGGAAGTTACACTCCAGGAGGTAGAAAGAGGATGAGGATTCACACCCTAGGGAAAAAGAGGAGAAAAAGTGATGGAATTTTCATTGAAAGGAGAATAAAAGGTAATGTTTTACTCCTGGGAGTGAGGAGGGCCTGTAAAGGTACCAGGAGGGTCCATAGCCTGGAAAGGCAATGGTTTAGAGGTCAATAAAGCAGGAAATGGAAGGAGGGAAAGGCTGGAATTGAGTCCAGTAAAGAGTCAGGCAAATCCCAAGTATCCACTTCATGGAAACTTCTGCAGAGCACCCAGGTGCTCCTGGGTTCTGCCCAGACCATGGCCTCCATGGCCCCATACCTTTTTGACTTTGAGGCCCAAGTTTATCAGGGCTTTCAAAACATGCTTCCCCCGATTTTTCAATGCTGCCTTCTCTTCGTCCGAGATTCCAGAACGGATACTGATGTCAGAACTGCCCAGAGTATTAAGAGACTTGTTATAGACAGCTCCTTGGGTTCAACCCCTTGCCCCTGAGTTGACTGACCAGTGTTGAATTCTACCCTGGAAGTTCTTCCTACCATCAGGCTGAAACCCCTCATATTTTCAGTTTCTAGTCCTAGCTCACAATCTGCCATCCATGGACCCACCTGCCTCTAAACCTTCTCTGCTCTTTACCAAACCACCCCCATATCAAGTCAGATATCACATGTGCCTGGGACCCCCCCTCACCTTTCGTCACATTTGCCAGGATGATGCTTGGCACTGCAGGCAACTTGCTGCAAAAGACAAAGGCTAGTAGAGACCCTTTATAGAAGCTGATTAGTATGACTGTCTCCCACTCCCCACCTCCCTCACCAATATTCACATAGATGGAGCCATGAACTCCTTCCTCCTAACAGGCAAGCCCAATGACAGTTCCCCTTAGCATTTAAGACTCTATTTGACAACTCCAACCACTTCATCTCCATTCTCTCTCTGTCCCAAAGTGCACATTTCAATCCCACATATGAAGTTACCTGGAAGATATTAGATCCAGACATTAGGACAGTACCTGAGGTATAGCCATGCCTGCTGTCTTCACCACCTCCACCGATCACAGAATGATCTGAGTTAGAAAAAAAAAATCAAGGAGGTGTGGTGAGGAAAACAGAAGCTGCCTACAAGGATCTGTCTCTGTCTTTCTCTGTGTGTGTTTGTATATTTCTCTCTGTCTCTGCTTCTCTCTTCCTACCCATCTCTTACCTCTCAAACTTTTAAAAAGCAGAAATTTTTTGCGAAAGATAAAGCAACTTTGGCTTCAACTTCCCAGGTCTATAAGAACCAGAAGGCAATGTGAAAATAGGAGAAACCCACCAGTCATCTCTGGAATCACCAAAGTGAAAATACCCAGGAATGCCATAGTGAAAATCCAAAGCTTCCAGGTCAAACAAAAAAAAAAAAAAATACCGCAAGCAACCAGAAAGAAAGAGTTCAAGTACAAAGGAATCACAGTCAGATTCACATGAGACTCTACTACAACTAGTAAAAAGAAGGGAAAGTAATGGAATACAGTATTTTAAAAGGCAAAAAGAAAATTAACTTAAAACAAAAAATAACATGACCTGAAAAAAAGCTGAATATAATGCCATAGGAGGGACAAGTCACTTTCAGCCTATGGACAAAATTAGCTCAAAGCAAAGATACTTGCTGAGAAAACATTATAGGAAAGGTAGCTACAAAAGATTCTCTTATAGACCAGGACCACACCTTCCAAAAATATATACAAAATCAATGGGAAGAGTTGACTCAAATATAAAGTAAACTAGTGGAGACGAGTACAGGTAGTTAACACACTGACTAAAGGAACTAGAACCTCCAATATTACAGGTCCCTACTATTCTCTTTTTCCTCTTGTGACGTCATCATACTGTTCCCCTAGATGTGGTATCTCTACTAGCAGAGCCAGCTATAGCTCTCCACTGTTTCATGACTTAAATACCTGTGCCTTCTTCCTATTAGATGCAGTGTCTCCTAATGGAAGATTTGCTTCACTGCAAGATGCAATAGCCAATTGTGGGAGGATGAGAGAGAAATCCTCTCCCACCCCTGAAGGGATGAAGAACAATTCCTTCTCAAAGGCAGATCTCTTCTTCTATAACTGGCTCTCTGCTCTGCTGTCAGAGTTGATACTCCTCAGAGGTATCTCCTGTCTCAGCTGACTCCCTAGACAAAGTGTCTTGCTTTTTAAAGACCTCCCTAGGTGTGGCAAATTCTGTGGTCATCCAATGGCTCACTGCCATCTAATTGTACCAAGCTTGAATGAAGAAATTACTCACATCTTAAAAGGGTAACAAAGCAGACATGCTCCTTTGTACTTTACATTAAGACCATAACACTTTTTTTACTCTCTTGCTTCTTCCCTTTTGTAATTTATCCATTGGGCTGGGGAGAAAAAAAAAAAAGATTATGGGATTCCTAGTCAACTCCTTCCTACTGCACTACTATCCTAAAAGAACTTTTAAAGCCTGGTGCCAACTAAATCACTCAAGGTTTCAAGTGTGTCTTTCAGAGAAATAGAGAAAATATAAAAAGGAAAGAGGAAGGAAAATGGCAGTACTGAAAGAAAGTCCTTATCTTTGATAAAAGGGAACTTCAATGTGGAGTAACCAACAAAGATATTAATATTAGGTGGAGAAACTTTGAGTGGAATGGTTATGTTACATTTGGATTGATAAAATTGATTTTAAAAATAATAAGAAAGTACATACTCCCTTCCGAGAAAATGACCAAAGGAAAAAAACAATCCTAAAAATGATATCTCTAAATGCAATTGGGCTAAATTCCCCTAATAAAAAGAAAGAAAATGATAATTATATTTGAAAAACAGAATCTAAGATAAACCTATTGTAAAAAATGATTTCTCTTGGTAACGTGTCTTGGAGACTCAAGTTCTTCGAGGGGCAGCTAAGTGGCACAGTAGATAGAGCACCGGCCCTGAAGTCGGGAGGACCTGAGTTCAAATCTGGTCTCAGACCAAACACTTGATGCTTGATGCTTACTAGCTGTGTGACCCTGGGCAAGTCACTTAACCCCAATTGCCTAAAAAAAAACAAATTCCACAGGGTCACATACTTTCTTTCAGCAAGTCACTTAACCCTGATTGCCTCAAGAAAAACTGATCCTTGATAACTAGGGCCATGCCCATCCCAAGGGATGAGAGCATCCAAGTTCAGGGCCTTACCTTCAAGATAAGTAATGAGCATTTCTTCCTGGGTACTTGAACCCTGGATCAGTTCTGTGAAGAAATCTACAAGGAGAATGGAGATTCCTTTAGAAGGACATCACTGATAATGAGATTGCATTGAATCTTCTTATCCTGGTCTCACCTGAATTGATTTTATCCTACTCAGTCTTGGGTGGAGACAGATACTACTGCCCAGATAGATGGAGGCTGAGAGTGGTCTGGAATGATAGCAGGTTGATATCAGCCTCTGTTGAAAGGGTATATAACGCTGTACCCTAAAATTCCTTTTGAGCCAGTTCTGAACTGGCCCCCTTAGGGGAGCCCAGTTTTGGACTGGACTCACGTGCAATGCGTGTCAAGCCAGCTTGAGACAAATTAAACCATGGATACATGCACCCTAATTTTGTCTCTTTCTTAGATAATAAATCGGGGTTCACATTAATGGTACCATGATGTGGATTTGGACTTGTATTTTTGGGATATGCTTTCACCCCAACAGAGCTGGGGTCTGGGAACCCACAGGACTTTTTCCTGAAGTACCTGAAGGGTAGGTAAGTCTTGTCCCCAAAATCCCTGCTTCTTATCTATTGGACCTCCCGTTTTTACATTGCAGTCCATTTTCTTTTTTCTCCAAGTGGCTCTGGGATCAGAGACCTCAAAAAAAAAAAAAAAAGGTCTCCACTGATGGATATCCTCTGTTATTGGTTAGAAGTCAGAGTAAGTTGGCATATGATAACTCTGAATTTTGACTGACAAATCATATTGTAATCTGAACTGGTTGAAGGCTAACTTGGTTTATCTTAAAACAAACTAAGCCTAAAAAGCCAGCAAGAAAATTAGATGCGTGAGCACTTTGTCTTGTCAAGTTGTTTCTATCTCTGTGTGCATTTGTAAAATGTTTCATGTTTGTGGCAAAAGATCTAAAATGCAGCTAGGAAAAAAAAACTTCTAAGGAACTTCTAAGGTCTGTAATTAGAGAGACAACATTGGGAAAGAGCTCCCACCTTAGGCTTTCAGTAAGAGATTAATATTATTTGGCGGGGGGCGGGGAGTCCCAACACTGACCAAGTTGGGATACCAGAATAAAGTTAGATAATGAGTAATGGAAGCAAAAAGCAGAGAGAGACTCTCCCAGAAGTTAATGGAAGGTGAAATCAGAGCAGCAAGCAGCTTTTACTGATAAGGATCTAGAGCATGCAGCTCAAGATAGCAAGGACAGAGACAAGGAAAAGCTAAAACTTTGAATTCATGTTTAATCAGATCCCAAAGCCAAAGTTTGTACTTTATGTTTAAATTAAATCTAGAAGGCTGTCTTTGCACCCCTTCCACCAGCATATTTTATATCAGGGCAATGTGTTTAAAACTGCAGAAATAAGGGTTTTTCTGTCTTTTAAGCATTAACATTATAAAAGCTGTAAAGGTGTGAGGGAAATAACAGCTCTCTTGATTTGTAAATCGGTAGGTGATTCTAACAGGTGAAGAGAAGCAGGACCAAAAGTGGGGTGAGTATATTTGTGTTAATTTGTAATGTAAAGGAAAGTGGAGGTAGTCTAAGTAATGGGTTTGGAAGATTAGGAAAGAGGAATAAAGGTTAGAGTGAAAATATGTCAGGTAGAGAAAAAATGGTTTGGGAATAGATGGGGGTGGGGTGGTACACAGCAAATCCACGTGCTCTAAGCCCCCCCGCTCCATCCTTGGATAGTTGTCCTGCATGCCTTCATGCCAGTTTCAGATGTTTAAGTATGTTGGTTTTAAACATTTTTATTGCATCATGATCTGAAAAGAATGTATTTAATATTTCTGCCTTTCTACATTGGATTGTGAGGGTTTTATGCCCTAATACATGGTCAATTTTTGTGTAGGTGCCATGTACCACTGAGAAAAAGATATGTTCCTTTCTATCCCCATTCAATTTTCTCCAGAGATCTATCATATCTAACTTTTTCTAAAATTCTATTCACCTCCTTAACTTCTTTCCTGTTTATTTTGTGGTTAGATTTATCTAGTTCTGAGAGGGGGAGGTTGAGGTCCCTCACTGAGCCAATATGATAAAAATGAGAATTCTACCAAAATTAATTTACTTATTCAGTGCCATAACAATCAAAGTACCCCCAAAAAAAGTCATTTTTAGGGCTAGAAAAAATAACAACAAAATTCATCTGGAAGAACAAAAGGTCAAGAATATCAATGAAATTAATGGGGGGGAAATGTGAAGGAAGGTGACCTAGCCATACCAGACCTCAAACTATATTATAAAATGGCAATCATCTAAACTATCTGGTACTGGGGCAGCTAGGTGGCACAGTGTACAGGCACCAGCCCTGAAGTCAGGAGGACCTGAGTTCAAATCCAGTCTCAGACCAAATACTTGACACTAGCTGTGTGACCCTGGGCAAGTCACTTAACCCCAATTATCTAAAAATAAAATAAAATAAAATAAACTATCTGGTACTGGCTAAGAAATAAAGTGGTGGATTAGTGAAATAGATTAGGTACACAAGACACAGTTGTAAATGACCATGGTAACCTAGCTTTTGATAAGCCCAAAGACTCAGGTGCCCTGACTCTGTGTCCAGCACTCTCTTTCCTATGCCATGATGCCTCTGAAGACTGGTGGAATCAAAGACCTCTGATGATAGGTGTTTTAGGCAGTTGGGATTGGAGAAATAGAGGCATTGAACAAAAACTGTTTCTTTCAAAAAGTTTCACAGAGAAGAAAAGAGAGTGAGGCCATTGCTGAATAAGCTAGCAGAGTTAAGAGAAAGTTAAAAAGACGATGCTTTGGGAGGCCTGAGAAATGGTAGGTAGAATCCCCTGAACTTCAATTCCGTAGGTGCAGTCAGCCCCTTTAGGAGAGATAGCGTCTTGGCCCTGGGTTCACATGATTCTTATGGTCTGATGCAACAGTGAATTTGCTGTCATGGACAGTTAATGAGTGGCACAGAAGTGTAATCTTGTAACTGTTGGACATCTTTTTTAAGGGGACCAAAAGAATGTTTGAGATGTTGTGCCAAAAAAAGGAACCCAGAGGTTATCTGGCCCAACTCCCTAATTTTAGAGAGGAAGGACTGATGAAGTGAAAAGACATGCCCAAAGTCACATGGGCAAGACACAGTAGAGCCAAGGTTTGACCTGAGATATTCTTGCTCCATCTTCCACACCTTCTCTTTGGGGGAGAGGGACACTTTAAAAAATTTTAATTAATAAAATTAAATTTTTTATTTTTATTATACATATATGTATATATATATATTATTTTGTTTTCCCAATTATGTGTAAAGACAATTTTAACAATCATTTAAAAAAATTTTTGAGTTCCAAATTTTCTCCCTCCCTTCCCTCCTCCTTAAGACTGTAAGCAATTTGATATAGGTTATATATGTGCAATCATGTAAAACATATTTCCATATTAGTCATTTTGTTAAAGAAGAAACACACCGAAAGAAAAAAAAATAAAAGAAGTGAAAAAGTATGCCTTGATTTGTATTCAGACTCCATCAACTCTTTCTCTGGATGTGGATAGTATTTTTCGTCATTAAGTCCTTTGGAATTGTCTTAGATAATTGTATTGCTGAGAATAGCTAGATCGCTCATAGTTGATCATTGCACAGTATTGCTGTTAACTGTGTATCATGTTCTCCTGGTTCTGCTCATTCCACTTCCCTTCAGTTCATGTAAGTCTTTCCAGGTTTTTCTGAAATCCACCTGCTCATCATTTCTTATAGCACAACAGTATTCCATTATATTCATGTACCACAACTTGTTCAACCATTGCCCAATTGATGGGTGTCCATCAATTTCCAATTTTTTGCCACCACAAAAAAATGTGGATATAAATATTTTTGTAGAAATAGGCCTTTCCCCCCCTTTTTTATCTCTTTGGGATATAGACCTAATAGTGGTATTGCTGGGTCAAAGGGTATGCACAGTTTGATTGCTCTTTGGGCATAGTTCAAAATTACTCTCTAGAATGGTTGAATCAGCTCATAATTCCACCAACAACGCTTTGGTGTCCTAATTTTCCCACATCTCCAACATTTATCATTTTTTCTGTCATATTAGCCTAACAGGTATGAGCTTGTACCTCAGTTGTTTTCATTTGCATTTCTCTGATCAATAGTGATTTAGAGTATTTTTTAATATGACTACAGATAGTTTTGATTTCTTCATCTGAAAACTGCCTGTTCACATCCTTTGACCATTTAACAATCGGAGAATAACTTGTCTTCTTATGAATTTGACTCAGTCCTCTATATATTTGAGAAATGAGGCCTTTATCAGAGGCCTCTCACTGTAAATATTGTTTCCCAGCTTTCTGCTTTCTTTCTAACCTTGGTTGTGTTGATTTTGCTTGTGTAAAACCTTTTTAATTTAATATAATCAAAATTATCCATTTTACATCTTCTAATGCTCTCTATCTCTTGTTTGGTCACAAAATCTTCCCTTCTCTGTAGATCTGACAGGTAAACTGTTCCTAGCTCTCCTAATTTGTTTATGATATCACCCTTTATATCTACCTTATGTGCCCATTTTGACCTTATTTTGGTACACACTGTAAGATGTTTGTCTATACCTAGTTTCTGTCTATACCTAGTCTATACCTACTGTTTTCTAGTTCTCTCAGCAGTTTTTGTCAAATAGTGAGTTCTTGTCCTAGAAGCTGGGTTCTTGCCTCAGATACTCATTAGCTATTTGACTCTAGACAAAGTGCTTGATCTCTCTGGATCTCAGTTTCTTTACCTATAACATGGAGATAATAATAGCACCTACTCTACAGAGTTGTTTTGAGGATAAAATGAGATAACATGTGAAGTATTTTGCAGACTTTCAAGCACTCTATAAGTGCTAGATATTTTTATCATGTATTAAGTGCCAACTATGTGCATGGCATTATTGTGGGCATTGGGGATACAAAAACAAAAGTCTCTGCCTCCAAGGAGTTTCTTTTCTATTAGGAAAAATTAACATAGATAAGTATTAACATGGATAAGTAAATTAAGTAATAAATAAATTAAGCAATACAATAAATGAATGAGTAATTAAATACTAACATTAAATGATATTTACATATATGTAAAAGGCACAGAGTAAATAAAAAGTAACTTCTAGGGGTAGACCCCAGCAAATAGAAGAATCAAGAGAACCTTCATGAAGGAGATGACACCAGAGCTGAACCTTAGAGGAAGTTCAGCATTCTAAGAAATTGGAAGAAGAGAATGAACATTTCAGGGTTGTGGGAACAAGAGAACCAAAGAAGCCTGCTAGAAAAAGTGAAGAAAGAGAAGAGCAAAATTAACCTTCTGCTCTCCTGTCCAAGTAGAAGGAAAGAGAGAAAGGTCAAGAGACAAGAAGTGAGAACCCAACCATAGGTAGTTACTATGGGGATAGAGAAGATCTGGGTTCATATTCAAAGGAAGATAATGGAGCTAAAAAAAGTCACTCCTTTTTCAATTAGAAATATCAAATCATCCCAAGCACAAAAAGAGTTATTGGGAGAACTTGAAAAGGACTTTTAAAATCAAATAAGAGAGATTGAGGAAAAAGTAGGAAAAAAATAAGAACAGCCCAAGAAAATTATGAAAAGAAAGTCAACCAATTGGAAATAGAGAATCAAAAACTTAAGGAAAAAACTAATTCCTTGAAAACTAAAATTGGGCAAAGGGAAGCTAATGACATTCTAAGAACACCAAGAAATAATAAAACAAAATCAAAAAAAATGACAAAATAGAAGATAATGTGAAACATCTTATCAGAAAAAACAACTGATCTGGAGAACAGATCAAAGAGAAATAATATAAGAATATTCAAATTACCTGAAAAATTATGATAAAAAAAGAATTGATACAATATTACAGGAAATTATCAAGGAAAATTGCCCTGAAGTTCTAGAACAAGAAAGCAAAGCAGAAATAGAAAAAATTCACTGATCACCACCTGAAAGTAATCCCAGGAGGAAAACTTACAGAAATGTCATAGCCAAGTTTCAAAGTTCCCAGATTAAGTGAAAAATATTGGAAACAACAAGGGGGGAAAAAACAGTTTCAATATTGTGGAGCTACAATAAGGATTGCACAAGATCTAGCAGCTACTACATTGAAGGACTGTAGGTCTTGGAATACTATATTCCATAGAGCAAAAGAGCTGTGGTTACAACCAAAGTTAACTTACCCAGAAAAGTTAAGTATAATCCTCAATGAAAAAAAAAATGGATATTTAATGAACTCAAAGACTTTCAGGTTTTTGTGACAAGAACCCCAGGACTTAAGGGAAAATTCAACATGTAACATCCAGGAGAAATATAATGTAAACATTAAAGATCAATCATAAGGGACTCAATAAGGTCAAATTGTTTACTTCATATATGTGAAAACATTAGCCATACTCTTATGATTGTCATCATTACTTGGGTAATTTGAAAGAAAGGCATAGGCTAAGATGAGTACAATGGGGTGATTCTAAGAAAATAAAACTGTATAGGGAGAGATAAAAAGGAGTAATTATCTCATACAAATGAGATATAAAAGGAAAAATTGATACAGAAGAAGCTAGTAGGGGTAGAGGGCAGGTAGTGCTAGAACCTTACTCTCATTGGGAATGAGTTAAAGAGGGAACAACATATACATATATGTGTGTGTGTGTGTGTGTGTGTGTGTGTGTGTGTGTGTGTATGTATATCTAGAAGGGTATCAAAGTCTCCTAAATTCAGGAAGAATTAAGAGAACAAGGGGATAGGGTGGGATGAGAGGATAAGGGAGGGACTCTTAGAGGAGTAGAAAGGTTAAGGAATAAGAGGGCAAGGTAGCAGGTAAAAGTAAAGCAGAGGAGTGAGGAGGCATAGGAATAGGGTGAGAAAGATAGTGAGGAAAAATAGGAAGAAGGAAAATACACAATGAAGTACAGCTTAGAATGTGAATTCGATAAATTTTCCATAAAACAGAAATGGATAGCATATTAAAAATTTGAATTCAACAGTATGTTGCTTTCAGGAAACATTATAAAAATGAGAGATACATACACTTAGTATGTAAAAAAAAAAAGTAGGGATAACAATCATGACCTCAGACAAAGTTAAAGTTAAAATAGATTTAATCAAAAGCGAAAAATAGAGAAACTACACTATGTGTCAGCAATATTATTCAATATTGTTTTAGACCATTTAAAATGCCTAGACCAGGGGTGGAGAACCTGTGGCTTTGAGGCCACATGTGGCCTTCTAGATCATTGGCTGTAGCCTTTTGACTAAGTCCAAGTTTCACAGAACAAATCCTTTTACGAAAGGGAATTGTTCTGTGAAGTTTAGATTCCGTCAAAGGGCCGCACTAGAGGACCTAGAGGGTCATATACGGCCTCAAGGCTGCAGGCTCCCCAGCCCTGAACTAGACAGCATAAAATACCTGAGTGTATACCTGCCAAAACAGACACAGGGACTATAGGGACATAAATATAAAACACTTTTTTTACAAATAAACTCAGATCTAAATAACTGAAGTAATATTTATTGTTCATGGATAGGTAAAGCCAATATAATTTTTAAATAACAATTTTATCTAACTAATCTATTTATTCAATGTCATCCCAATAAAATTACTAAAAAAAGTATTTTATCAAGTTAGAAAAAAATAATAACAAAGTTCATTCAGAAGAACAAAAGGTTCGGCACTTCAAGGAAACCAGGGAAAAATATGTAAAGGAAGTAGATTCAGCAGTAACAGACCTTAAACTATATTATAAGGTGAGAGCATTGTTGAAGTGTAAAAAGGATCATTTCAATTATTTTAAATTGAAATGTATTTGTATAAATAAAACCTTTGTGGCCAAGAACAGGAGGAATGCAGAAAATTAAGGGGGAACCTTTCGTAGACAATATCTCAGATAGGATATGATTGGGTTGGAATATCGCTGTAGTGTAGGAAATGATGAGTTGGTTGATTTAGAAAAACATGGAAAGACTTGGACTTATGAAGGAAGATGGTATCCACCTTCAGAAAAACAGATGACAGGTGGAAATAAGCGTAATATGGTCTCACATATTTGTGCATGTATATGAGTGTATATGTATATATGTGTGTGTGTATGAGTATATATGTGTATATATACATATGTACATATATATACATATGTGTATATATATACATCTATATATCCACACTTAATTATAGCCTTCTTTAGGGTGGTAGGGGGAGGGAGGGGAAAAAATAAAGTGAAAAGTGCACAGCAGAGAACAAAAGAAAACCAACACAGAAGCAAAGAAAAGCTGGGAAGTTTTTAAAATAACACGTAGTATTTATCATATAGGTTTTCTTGAAATGGAAATTTGTTATTTTATATTTTATCCTCTTTTGTGGTGTACATGGCAGTTTTTTTTCTTATTTCACTTTGTATTTAAGTTTAAAATTTTAAAAATTTGCAAAAAAAGAGAGAGAGAGAGAGAGATAAGAAGTGTTCTGTATCATTAAGCCCTGCCGACTGGTTCTGCCCTAGTGAGATCACATGATCCCAGTCAAGATCTTCATCCTAAGGACCCTAGGTGTAGAACTGAAGTAATCTTAGTCCAATTCCCTCATTATATAGATGAGAAAACTAAGGCCAAGAAAGAGGAAGCAACCTGCCCAGGATCACACAATTGCTAAATATTTGAGTGGGATCTGAACCCAGGTCTTTCTGACTCCAAGTCTCTCTGCTACACCATTCTGCTTTTCAGTTCAATACACCATGCTGCTCCTTCTTGCCTACTCCTCAGCTTCTTTTTCCTCCCTTCACTGAGGAGTAAAGGCAAAATCTTCCCTTCCCCATTCCCATATCTGTCATATCTGAAAATCAACGCACATATCATTCCCACCACTGTTCCCATAGTTTTCCAAGAAAGGAGTCATTTTTTGTCATAGTAGACAGAACACTGGTCTTGGAGTCAAGAAGACCTGGAATTCATATCCTGCCTCAGATAGTTATCAGCTGTGTGATCTTGGGCAAGTCACATAATCTCTCCCAACTTTAGTTTCCCCATATGTAAAATGGGGATACTTATAGCACCTTCCTCACAGGGTTGTTGTGAGGAGCAAACGAGATGATATTTGTAAATCGTGTTGCAAAATCATTAGCTATTAGTAATTTTTTTAAGAGAATGCCCCCTCCTCAATCTAGAAAACATGACTTTTGGGGACCACAGCTTTTTATAAAGGGAATCCTGCCCTGTTCGTCAACATAAAGCTGCCCCAACAATCCAGTTGACATGACTCATTGGGACCACTTAACTAGTTAGAGGTGAGTGGGGTAAAGTGAGCATCTCTCATTCCAACTACTGTCAGTGCTTAATTATAAAATTGCCGAGGATGTCTGAACTGACAGACTTCTGACAATAGGACTGGCCATGTCCATCTAACTGGTCACTAGCCCTCAACCTCATGCTCTGGCCATGGCTTCCTTTTCTTACCAAATGGGCTAGAATTACATAGAGATACACAGACCTTTCATAGTGTATCTAAAGTAACTTTACTGCCGGGCCCCAGCTGCCCAGCCAAGCAAGGTGGTGTAGTGCTATGCCATTTAATTTGTTGTGAATGAAGGCTTCTTTATGAATGGCATTCTTCCCATCATGACCCAGGGCCTCCAGAACCACCCCTCAGGAGGATTACCCCACACCTCTCACCAACACTGTTTCATAAGAGTAAGTATACACAGGACCCACTAATTACCCTTGGGGCCTCTGTTGCCCCCAACATTCAGAGCCCACCAAGGGCAGAGTCCACCAGACAAACATTGGGTCTTTCCCCAACAGCGCCAACCTGAACCTCACTTAACCATATCCCATCAGAATCTTCTGTTCCCAACAGTATATCCTGAGGACAGGCCCCTGATCCTTGTAGATGCATCTTAAATGCCACAGGGCCTCTCCCTTTACCCTGCACCTAGACTTTCCTCTGCACATTGTCTCCCTAAATCACAATGGGAATGCTCCGGAAATCAAGACTGTACTGCTTTGGGGAAGATTGACCTATTGCTTAGCCCTAACTGACAGAAGTGACTGACTCACCTGCCCACAGATCAGAAAGTTCCTACATACCCCACAACGGCCTCAGTCAGCTACATTCAGACTTAGGAATGCAAGGATAGCAGACTATTAGCTTAACAAACTTCATCTAATACAGATGTGTAAAGTTAATAAGCATTGCCAAGCACAGAGTCTTTCTGTTGATTAAAGGGGAAAGGTGATGGCTTCAGTATTCTCAGAATTCCTTCATCTGAAGCATAAACACTGAGGTAATGATGTGGCCCCATTAAATCTTCAGCAACTTTCCTTGGGCCTTAAAGCAAACTGTTCCTAAGACTAGAGTCAGAAGAGCCAGTCACCAAAGAAAACAAAGGGCTCTTTCTTTTGCGGACCACAAGCAAAGTCCCAATGGCCTCTAAACTGGAGATGACACAGAGAGGAGGAGGCAGAGGTAATGAGGGCCACCCAAAGAGTCCCTCCCTAGGTCCAGGACAAATGTCTCCAAAGTAGTATTGGACAACCCTACCCAGGGTTGTCCCCATTGCGGAAGCCTAAAAACTCAGGTAATCCACTAGTGAAATCTTTGAAAATAAAAGTGATGATTTTAAGGGTATAATCTGAAGAAGTTGGCCCACACCCTATCAATTCAGATCACTGACCAAGCCTTTCCTAATATGAGCTTATCATCACCCATGCTCCTCTATGGCTAAGGCAAAGAGTATTGCAAGATATGACAGAACCACCTCTGAGAACTGTGAAACTAGACAACATCTCTCCTTGATAAGAATGATCCATTTCTTATACTCAGGAATAGCTGGTGATTGTACCTAACTGTGCTTAACTTCACCTCCTTTTTTAATCATCTACATTAAATACTGAGAGGCAATATTGCATAGCGGATAGAACACCACTCATAGAAGCATGAAAATATGGGTTCCAATCCTATCTCTGATATATAGTGACTATGTGACCTTTGGTAAGTCATTGTGGTGGGCAAAAGATGAGATGGCTGAGGAAATAAATGTTTGAGCTTCCAGGCATATCAGTTTATTAAGCAATGCATGCTAATTGCATAACAAATTGACACTAGACCTCCTCAGCTTAGGGCTGGACCCCAAATACAAAATCATAAAAACAATCTGATACTGGCTAAGAGATAGACTAGTAGTATAAATTAGGTACACAATACACAGTCGTCAATAGTAACCATAGTAACCTAGAGTTTGATAAACACAAAGATCTCAACTTTTGGGACAAGAAATCACTGCTCGACAAAAACTGCTGGGAAAACTGGAAAGCAGTTTGGCAGGAACTAGGTATAGACCAACATTTCACACTAGATGCCTAAATAAGGTCCAAATGGGTACATGATTTAGACGTGAAGGATGATACCATAAGCAAATTAGGGGAGCATGGAATTGTTTGCCTGTCAGGTCGATGGAGAAGGGAAGAATTTAGGACCAAACGAGATAGCATTATGGCATGTGAAATGGATCATTTTGATTACATTAAATTAAAAATGTTTTGCACAAATAAAACCAATGGAACCAAGATTAAAAGGAAAGCAGAAAACTCTGGGGGGGGAAATTTACAGCCAGTATTTCTAATAAAGGCCTCATTTCTCAAATATATAGAACTGGATCAAAATTATAAGAATACAAGTCATTCCCCAATTGATAAATGGTCAAAGGCTATGAACACGCAGCTTTCAGATAAAGATATTAAAGCCATCTAGATTCATATGAAAAAATGCTCTAAAATATTATTGATTAGAGAAATACAAATTAAAACAACTCTGAGCTACCAACTCACATATCAGATTGACTTTTGTTTGTCGTTTTTTGAAGAGGACCGATGACATCAAGGGTGACGTCTTGACTTGCTTATGAATTGGATTTGTGAGGCAGACTTGCACAAAGCCATCAGTCTTGCTCCCTCTTCCTGAGTCACTGAAGTCCAGTGGCAGAACAAAATTCAAGATGGCTGGCAATGGCCCAGGATGCAGTGGATGACCTTGGTGTCTTCAACACCTGACCAAGCTCTAAGTGCTCCACAGAACATGCTTCCACTGACTTCATGTCCTTCTCAGCCATTCATTCCACAGTATACACATCCCCCTAACTGGCCAATAGCTTTGAAGCCTATCAGTGTCCTCAACCTGGTTTAGCCTGTCTGATGAGATGGTTTATTGGGGATGTGGCTACCGTGTATGCTCCAGCTTCTAGAAGCCACAGGTGAGAGTTGGGTGGACACCAAAAATGGATGGGTAGCTCTGAAAAGAGCTCAGCATGCCTTCACACCAGAGGTACTAATCCTCCTGAACACCCCATACACCCCAGATTAGCTAATATGACAGAAAAAGAAAATGACAGATATTGGAGGGCATGTGGAAAAATTGGAACACTAATACATTGTTGGTGGAGTTGTGAACTAATCCAACCATTCTGGAGAGCAATTTGGAACTATGCCCAAAGAGCTATAAAATTTTGCAAACCCTTTGACCCAGCAATACCACTACTAGATCTGTATCCTAAAAAAACAGATTTTTTTAAAGGAAAAGGACCTTTAAATACAAAAATATTTATAGCAGCTCATTTTGTGGTGGCAAAGAATTGGGCATTTGAGGGGATGCCCATCAACTGGAGAGTGGCTGAATAAGTTGTGGTACATGATTGTGATGGAATACTATTGTGCTATAGGAAATAATGAGTGGAGTGCTTTCAGAAAAACCTGGAAAAATTTAGATAAAGTGATATAAAGTGAGCAGAATCATGAAAACATTGTACACAGTAACAGGAATATTGTACAGCAATCAACTTAGCTATTCTCAGCAAAGACCCAAGACAATTTCCAAGGACTTATGTTGAGAAATGCTATCCACCTCCAGAGAAAGAACTGATGGAATCTGAATGCAACCCATATGTCCTATCGGAAAATTGCCTTCGTACTGGTTAATTAGATATTGTTTCTATGTTCCTTTGATGGGGAACAAACATGGAGTGAGGGGGACACCTCTTTTTCTGATTTCAGGGAGTTATACCTATTTATTCTCCCCCTCCCAACTTGGAAAGTCCTTGATTTTTCTCCAATTAGAAATCAGATTACCTAATTTTGTATTCTGGTTAATTGTTTTCTTTTAATTAATCGGTCTTATTTGGTTGTTTTTAATGTACAAAAATCTATCTCCCCCTATATTTGAGGTCTAGCCCTAAGCTGAGGAGGCCTGATGCCGATTTATTATACAATTAGCATGCATTGCTTAATAAATCAATATGCTCAAAAGGTTGAATCTTTGTTTCCTCAGTCATTTTATCTTTCACCCCCCACAGTTTTTAGCTAAGTCAACCAGGTCAATTCAGGATAACAGCTTCTAGGTTGTGGAAGACTGTCCCCAGAGATTGGACTCTATTTCTTCCAAATTCAGGTAAGGTTTAGGGTTTAGTTTTAGATTATGCTTTCCCCCTGGATTGGAGTGGTTTAGGTTGCCTAGACTGGAGTCAGGAAGACTCATCTTACTGAGTTCAAACCTGGCTTCAGACACTTACTAGATGTGTAACTCTGGGCAATTCACTTAACCCTGTGTGCCTCAGTTTCCCCATCTGTAAAATGAGATGGAGGAGGAAATAGCAAACCACTCCAGGCTCTTTGCCCAAAAAAAAAAAATGGGGTCATGAAGAATCAAAAATGACTGAAATAACTGAACAATAACAAGGGAGTTGTCACCCATGCATGAATGGAAAGTGTTATTACTGTGCTTGAAGAAACAACAAATGTTAAGGGCAACTGGGTAGCGCAGAGGATAGAGCACAGACCCTGAAGTCAGAAAGACCTGAGTTCAAATCCCAGACACTTGACACTTACTAACTGTATAACCTTGGGCAAGTCACTTAACCCCAACTGCCTCATGAAAAAGAAAAAAAAGAAACTACAAATGTGATGAAGACAGAGTTACAGGGAAAGACTCCTATGAACATACGCAAAGAGAATAAAGCAGAACCAAGAACAATGGTAAATAACAGTAAGAACAAAAAAAATCAAAACTGAATGCTGCAAAAAGTATCATGGTCAAGCTTGGTCACAAAGGAGACAGAAGACACAAGCCCCAATTTCTTTGCAGAAAAAGGGAATGCTACAGATAATTCCAGGCTTTTTTATATACTGTTTAGTTTTGTGAAACTTTTTTCTGTCTTCCTTCCTCTTTATTTTAAGAAATGGATTTCTTGGGGCAGCTAGTGGCACAATGGATAGAGCTCTGGCCCTGGAGTCAGGAGGACCTGAGTTCAAATCCAACCTCAGACACTTGACACTTACTAGCTGTGTGACCCTGGGCAAGTCACTTAACCTCATTGCCTAGCCAAAGAAAGAAAGAAAGAAAGAAAGAAAGAAAGAAAGAAAGAAAGAAAGAAAGAAAGAAAGAAAGAAAGAAA
>NW_020953943.1:465024-480706 GCF_900497805.2 Vombatus ursinus | reverse complement strand
AAAGAAAGAAAGAAAGAAAGAAAGAAAGAAAGAAAGAAAGAAAGAAATGGATTTCTCAGAAGGGGTGGTAGAAGGATGCAGTGGAAAATGTAACTTTTGGGAAACTGAGAGAAATCAGTTAAAATGTACATTGAAAAATATGCACAGATCTGAGCGAACAATCACTTCAAAGTAGAACAAAATATAATCCAACTTGGGCATAAGTCAGGAAGAAATCTCTCAACCCAGACAAATTCCCATCATTCCAGAGAATGGAACCATTGGTTACAGCAAACGGAGAAATGTTGAATGCTGTGGATAAGTTAACTTGCCTTGGCAGTAGACTTTCCAAGCATGTACACATGGATGATGAGGTTGACAAATGCATTGCAGAGCTAGCTTAGTGTTTGGGAGGCTCCAAAGGAAAGTGTGGGGGAAAAGAGGTATTACACTGCGTACCAAACTGAAGGTCTACAGAACCATTGTGCTGACCTCATTGTTGTATGCATGTGAAACTTGGACAGTCTACCATCACCATACCAAAAAACTAAATTGCTTCCATTTGAATTGTCTTAGAAAGATTCTGAAGACCACCTGACACTGAGGTCCTTTCTTGAGCTAAACTGCCAAGCATTCAAACTCTACTGCAACTCTGATGGGCAGGCCACATTGTTCAAATGCCAAACATACATTAGTCTAAAAGACTATTTTATGGAGAACCCACACAAGGCAAGCACTCACCTGGAGGTCAGAAAAAGCAATACAAAGACACTCTCTTTTTTTTAAGAGGCAATTGGGGTTAAGTGACTCGCCCAGGGTCACACAGCAAGTAAGCAGTCAAGTGTCTGAGGCCAGATTTGGACTCAGGTCCTCCTGACTTCAGGGACTGTGCTCTATCAATTGCACCACCTAGCTGCCCCACAAAGATTAAGGATTAGGGAGAAAAGGGATGTTTGCAGGCACAATCTGGCAGAAGAAATGAGATCAAGACTGCAAGTAAAGGCACTGACCTTGATGAGAAGGGTCAGTTGTTTATCAGACTAAAGTAGAGGAGGAGATTATCTTTGCCTAGTTTTGTATCTCCAGCTCTTAGCACAGTGCCTGACACAGAGTAGGCACAAAATATGTAGGTTTCTCCATTCACTGATTTTCAAGTGTTGCAGATAAAATTCATTTGTAGGTATGTGTTAGACTAAAAGGCCCCTGAGACTCTTGCCAACTCTGAAATTCTGATGCCAAGAAAAATAATTATTTCTTGGAAAAAATGGATATCAATGAGCTACATGACTACACTGATACGGTGGAAAGAAAACAGGCTCCCAAGGAATCATAGGAACCGCTTCAGAGACCAGCTCTGATTCTATCTATAAGTAAGTCTCTACTTTGGGCAACTTCCTGCCTCTCTCTAGGACTCAGTTTCTTCATATATAAAATGGAGGGGAGGGGGACCCTGAGACCTATAAATTCCCTTTTAACCCTAAATCTATAATCCATCCTATGCTGGAGGAAACAATTCCCATCAAGTTATCTGTTTTTGTAGCCACATTCCCGAGGGCCATTTCTCCCAGAACAATGGGTCAGCCGTGAATCCTGGTGGTGCAGGAAGCCACTAACCCTCCTCTCCTGAAGACTTTTCTCCAGCAGGCAAGGTAGCTGGTGGTACAGTGGATGGAACACTAAGCTTGGAAATAGGAAGACTCACCTTCCTAAGTTCAAATCTGGCCTCAGACATTTATAAGCTGTGTGATCCTGGGCAAGTAACTTCACCCTGTGTGCCTCAAGTTTCTCATCTATAAAATGAGCTGGAGAAAGAAATGGCAAACCCCTCCAGTATCTTTGCCAAGGAAACCCAAAATTAGGTCACATGACTGAAACTGAAACAACCGAACACCAGATTTCTCCAGCAGATCATCAGTGACTTTTCTCTGGACATCCACCAAGTTCTGATCAAATGAGATGTTGGTAAAGTATTCAGCAAAATACCTGGCATACAGTAGGTGCTTAATAAATGCTTTTGCCCTTCCTTTCTCCCCTCTGTGTCCAGGCCCTGAAAGCTAGCATTTCTTTATCACTTTAAGGTTTCCAAAGTGCTTTACATATATTATCTCATCAAAACCTGTATTCAATGAGTGCTGTGACTTAGAAAAACTCTGGTTCCCCATGGCAAGAAGAACAAATGAGGCCCCAGTCCCAGAGCTTTGGACAGCCCAGAGCAGGGCCAGAGTTAGAGCAAGGGGCTTGCTGGGAGCAGGGCAGGAGGTGGCAAGGGCCCCATTTTGGCCTCTGAACAGAGAAGCAGGATGGTATGGCGGACAGAGCACTGAACTTGGAGTCAGGAAGACAGGTTAAAATCCCAGCTCTGCCATTTACTACACTGTGTGATCTTGGGAAAGTCACTTTCCTTCTCTGCAACTCATTTTCCTCATGAGGAAGTTGAATTCTAACACCTCTAAGGTCTATGTCAGATCTATGTCTCTAACCGTACGAACATTCCCTCATAGGCCCTTAATGAATGGTCAGGACAGGCTACTGGATGAAACACTGGTAGGTCTGGGCCAGGGCTTTAACTCGGAGCTGCTCCCTGAGGAGCTGAGGGGAGAACCTAGGCCATGGGCCATTCCGCAGTCCCAGAGGAGATGTCCTGGCCTCTGCTGCCCTCTGCAGGCCATCATTCTCCAAGTTTCTGCTCCTCTGTCTCCCCATGTAATGGTTTAAGGGGCAGCTGCCCAGTCCCAAGCCACCCGTCCAGAAGACAGGATTCAGAGGACTAGTCATCATTGGGCAATGACCAAAACAATGAGCATAAAGTAATCTAAGGAATATGGTGCCTGGAACCTAGGAAGTGCTTTTTGATTGACTGACTGCTGAAAGACAGACTGAGGAGGTAACAGAACTCTGGACAAGTAGCAGTCGATTTCTGTCCTGGTTCCCTAAGTCAAAGGCCCAGCCCCACCCCTGCTGACAACAGACTCCCTGGTTTTCCAACGGTATGCTTGGAGGGGGTGTGGTTGCTTGGGTGTTGGTTGGGACATAATCTGTTGGGTCCAAATAAATGAAGCTAATACCTTTTTTTAGTTCTCAAGAAATGGAAAAAACAAGGCTTGAAAAGAATTTAAAAGAAGCAATAGCAAATAAAAAGAGAGTTGACCACCAAAAAAAAAAAAAAACAGTGAATGTGACTCTAATTCTATAATGGGATATTTGATAACCCACCGCCCCCATCATCTCCATTTCTAAAAACCAATTCCCCAAGGATAGAGGAAGAAGCAAGCAAATTCAAATCTTACTTCAGACATTTACTAGCTGTGAGACCCTGGGCAAGTAAGTCACTCAATCTTGGTTTGCCTTAGTTTCCTCATCCACAAAATAGGGATCATAATAGCACCTAATGCCCAGGGTTGTTGGGAAGAGGAAATGAGTTCGTATTTGTAAAATACTTTGCCAGCCTTAAAGTCATGGCATCACCTTCCTGATGTCATGGTCCTCTTTGAGAATGAAGCACAAACAACAATCAGGAATTAGGGTTAGAGTTTTATGTCATGGACCCCTTCTCTGAATATTTTTAATGCAGAAAATAAAATGCATAAATTATAAAGAAGACTGTCTTAAATTCAGTTCTCGAAATAATTTTAAAACAAGTTCATAGACCCCAGGTGAAGAATCCCATGTTCTAATACCATCGACTTGAGCTCCCACTGGTTTACTTCCCCCTGTCTCCACCACCACCACCACCACCCTACCAAGATATCCAGTCAACCTTAAGTAGCCGTTAGGAAGGGACATTACTAGATATGCCCAGTTGGTACCAAACATCCCCCCCAGTATGTGTGGCACACTCTGCCGCAACAACATACAAAGTCCGGAGGAAAGTGGGTCCAAGTTTAAGAGGCATGTGTAGCAAAAGGGTAGCTCACAACTCCTGTTGCTGGAAGCCCTTTTCTCTTATTCATGATGAATCTCTGCCCATCTATCCTTGATTACCAGTGCAGACACTGCCACTGCCTTATCTTGGGAAACCGATAGGACACTAATAGGAAGACAGGTGGTCTCACATCCTCCAAACCCATCAAAGCTAACAAGGCTTCTCTGGTCAAAGGGATATGCTAGAAAACCGCATTTGCTCCAATTTCTGGGAAATCCCTTTTCTAAAGAAATCAATGCTTTTATCCGGGACTCAGAGGATATGACAATCCCCCAGCCAATTGGTACAGATCTCTTATCTGCCACCACTTCACTTTATCAAATGGCTTTCAAAGACTTGTTATACTTAGTCTTAGGGCCTATAATCAATTGATTGAGATATGTTCTCATCTAGTCAAGGTATCCAGCAGCTAGGTGGTACAGTGCTGGGCCTGAACTCTGGAAGACCTGAGTTCAAATCCAGCCTCAGATACTTACCAGCTGTGTGACCCTAGGCAAATGACTTAACCTCTATTTGCATCAGTTTACTCAAGTGTAAGATGGGGACAACTGGAGAAGAAAGTAGTAAACCGCTCCAGTATCTTTGCCAAGAAAACTTCACAGTGGTTAGGAAGGGTTAGACTAGACTCATTCAACAAGAACAAATAAAGATATCCAGAGTAAAATGGTGGGTGAGGTAGTTTTGACCACCACCCTCACACTGAAAAAGTGGAAGAAAATCAGAATCAAGCAGTTCTGCCTTCCCTTGGTTGTCTTATCATTGTTTCATCCACTACAAGCAAAGCTCCTATGTTTTCTCTGAGTCTCCTTTTTCTCCTGATATAGAAAAAAAAACCACCTTATTTTTATTACTCTCTTCCCCCTAGCTTTTTGTGACACTGTTCTGTCTATTTTTCTACCCATCTGACCACTCCTCTCTCTTCTTAAATGGGTCACATCCACTTCCTACCCCTTAACCCTGATTGCTCTCCAAGGTTCTGACCTGGGCCCTCTTCTTTTCTCTCTTAGCACCCTTCCACATCAGCTGCTCTAGGTTGAATTATCTATTCTGATAATACATTCAGATCCATCTCTCTCCTGTGAGAAATGGTTCTTTTGGACTCCTACTCTATTCCCATCAGCATTAGTCAGTTTGATGTGATTTCATAGGGGTAGCGATTATAAGTTCTGTATATTAGGCGCCAGAGCTGTGAACTGCAGATTGTAAGTTCACTTGTTTAATCATAACAAGCTAACTAGAGGCCCTCCACCCTTGTTTTTCCTTGTTATGGTAGCCAAGCCCAGCGTGGCAGAGGTAACTCAATGACATGGAGAGTCCCTCATCTGTTTATGCTACCCCTCCATCCCTTGTCATCCCTCTATTGCCCAACATGGGGAGATGACCAAGAGCACTTGACCATCAAGTGACCCTGGTTACCAACCTATGGCCTGCATTTCTACCAGCCCATGGGTGTGCTGATCAGGATCTCTTGAAAGATTGATAGATCTGTTAAGATCTGCTCAAGAGCAAGGTTTTTCAGTCAATGACATTCTGTATTTTACCAAGCCTCTTTTGCATGTTTGGGTGTCAAACCCTATAAAAACAGCATCCTGGGGGCCAGCAGCATCTGAGATCATGCGGAAGATCTGAAGTCCACCTCATTAGAGGAGACAATGGGCCCTTTAATAAAGTGTCATTGGCTCAGAGCTGTTGGACAATTTTAAAACTCCAAAAATTGGTGACCCAGGTGACGTGTGGACCTCAGCCTCTTTAGACCAGCCCCTACAAGAGACTCAAAAAAGGAAGTGCACACTAGGATGAAGACTGCTCACCAAAGGCTCCCCCATGGACACAGGCCCCGGGAGGCTGGACTCCCCTTGCCATTTACACTCAAATTATCTGAGCCTGAGGTAAATGTCCTCAAGAAGAGTGAGTCTGCCTTAGTTTACCCCCTAAAGTTCTTTCCCTTAAAGAAGGATCTCCAATTGGACTAAGAAGGAGTATTTGAATTTATAAGTTCTAGAGCAATTAAATTAATTCTATTTTTATTATAAAAAAATTATATGGCTATAATTTTAACTTTTTAAACATAGGACCCTGGATGTTTTTTCTTTCTTTTCCCTCCATTTTCTTTACTTTCATTTTGTTAGAGATTCAGCAATGGAATTGCTAGCTTATCATTTTTAGCCACCTAGCTAATTTTAAAATTTCCTGTTGGCAGTGTTAAAATGGATTTTTTTTTTGCCTTTAAATTCTTTTAACAAGGAATAATTAAATCATTCTTGTCATTAGTAGAGAAATCTCTTAATTGGTTAAGGGGAAACTTTTGGTGGCTCACAGTGGGGTCTATGGCCAGTGCTTGCATGGGTAGGGCTTGGGGGAGTGATTCTGCACTCATCTCAGACACTGCCTTGCTCAGATACCACCTTGAGGGAGCAATAATTCAGGATAGACCCAACAGCCTTAGGGGAGACATTCCCTCAATGGTAAACTATCAAGAGATGTGACCGTTCTGGGAGCAATCCTACCCTCTTCTGACCTGAGAAGACGGCTTATTTTAGTTTTACAGAAATGAGGAAAGGAAAAGACCCCTTTTCAGTTACTGAGTAAGGTTATTTTGTTTGTGCACGATTAAATCAGTTACTGACATTCAGAGTTAAGGTTTTTAGGAAGTTTTAAAGGAAAGCTGGCATAAATTCTGTTGAAAATTTGGTCTCAATTGAAATTACTTTATAAAATTTATCCCTGGGTGTCTTCAGCATAGAGTTTTCAGAAACCAACCACCTGATTTTTAATATTTTTATTCACTTATAAAGAACCTTTGGGCCCTAGTTGACTAGTCTTAGGACCCTAAAGGTTAAGTCTAGAAATTAAGAATTGGAAGTATTGAAGAAATTGCCAAAACAAATCCCTCAAAATTATAGCTGTAGGAAACAATCCTCATAAGAGCAAAGCTCAGATAGTCAGGGGACTGCCCATTTAAAAAGTCAAGGGGGAGGGGCAGCTAGGTGGCACAGTGGATAGAGCACTGGCCCTGAAGTCAGGAGGACCTGAGTTCAAATCTGGCCTCAGACACATAACACTTAGTAGCTCTGTGACTCTGGGCAAGTCACTTAATCCTAGTCAAAAAAAAAAAGTCAAGGGGGAAAAAAAGCCAAGGAGGACCATCTCCAGCATCTTTGGTGGGGGACTTCTCAGATGGAATAAGCCAAAAGTCCAATTCTCTCTGGAGAAGGTCCTCAGAGGAGTGCCCCCAGGGGAGATGGGGTCAGGCATAAGAAGAGAAATGCATCCTACAAGATCCCCATTGGGACAAGGGTAGACTCCCTCTCCAGGGATGACTAGAGAAAGAGCTATTAAGCTGTGTAAAGTTTGAGTGAAAATACAAAGAGTTTAGGGGACTACTTTGGCCAAAGTCTACAACATTTATTTACCCTTAGAAAATTACAAGTTGGACTGATGCTGAGTGAAGTGAGCAGAACCAAGGGAACATTGTACACAGTAACAGCCATGTTGTTCAATGACTGACTTTGATAGACTTAGCCCTTCTCAGGAACGCAAGGATCTAAAACATCCTCAAAGTTCTCATGATGAAAAATGCTATCCACATCCAGAGAAAGAATTATGGAGTTGGAATGCAGATCGAAGCATACTATTTGCTCTTTTTTTCTTGTTTTGTTTTGTTTTGTTTCTTCTTTCTCATCGTTCCTTCCATTGGTTCTAATTCTTCTTTACAACATGACTAATGTGAAAATATGTTTAATAGGAATGTATATGTAGAGCCTATATCAGATTGCACACAGTCTCAGGGAGGGAGGCAGGAAGGAAGGGGAAGAAAATTTAAAATTCAAAAGCTTATGGAAGTGATTGTTGAAAACTAAAAATAAATTAATTAATTTTTTAAAAAAAGAAAGTTACAAGCAATCTCCTAAAACTAGGGAAACTCACTTTGAGCTAATCTCCCTGTGTTCATAATACCTGAAATGTTTTCATTTTATTCAGTCTCCGTTTTTCTTCCTGTGATTATACTTTGGCTAAAGGTCTAGAAGAACGGAACTTTAATAAAAGAAGCTCTTCTATCCATTAGGGAATGTCTAAATACAAAGTACACTTTAAATGGGTGGACCCAATTGGCAAAAAAAAGCAATTGTATATTGTTACTAAATTACATGTTTTATTGACAAGATTCTAAAATCATTAATATAATTAGGAAAAAGAAGAATTACCTTAGGCTGACAGCAGGACCCCAGCCACAAGATCATCTTAAGTTCTATGCCTAATAGAGGAGACAGGGAAGATCCTGACTTCAAAATCTTCTAGAGAAAAACTTAGAGGTTCAGGCCTGATTTAATGCTGTGTCTTGTTCTATGTTCTATGTGTGTCTGTTATGTAAATGACAAAACTAAGTTGAGGAATAGTGGGTTCTTTACTTCAAATAGAAAGGGACCTTATACAATCAGGAAAATCTCTAAGAGAATGGAAAATAAGTGCCTGCTTTGTCTGTGTTATCCTATTGGAGCTTTGTGCTAACCCACAGCCAACAGGTGTTTTACTTGTGCCTTTTCTTTTGGCTTGATTAACTGAAAAACAAACAGGCTATAAGAAAGCAAACTTTCAAGATGGTCTTCAAACAGGACAAAGCTCTCTTTTCTCTCTGTTTCCAACACTGGCCATGTTGGAGATTGCTGAGATGAAAGACAGATACAGAAACTAATTGAAAACCAAGATACAAAAACTGATTAGAAAACAAATTTGTGAAAAAGGAATGATCAATTTCTTTCATTTCTAAATTATGATTTGAATGTCTTTATAAAGTAGTTTGATGAAAGATACTAGCAAACTCTGTAGAGTCTGATGAAAACAAAAATCTCACAAATCACTTACTCCTTAATGGGGTCTTTAAAATCACTAGGGATTGATTTAAAGTTGTAGTTTGAATTCTGGGAAATGTTTTATCAATTATGATATATGTTCAGGAGAGATTCCATGAAATAAGAATTCAGGGAAGTGTTAAAATAAGAAAAGCTTAGAGAATAATATAGGAGAATTTAGAATAAAACTCTTGTGAGCTTAAATAATTCCACAACTCAGAATTTAAAAAGAAACATTTACTAAGGCTGAAGAAGTTTCAGCAAGCCAATCTCCAAGTCTGAAGTTTTGGAGTATCAATTTGTGAAATTGGTTTTAATGTTAGTGATAAAGGTTTGCTTAAAAATTGTACTTCAAGTTGGGATAAGTTTATTGAAGGAAGGAATTTTATTATTGGAAGACAGAATAAGGAAATCTTAGACCATCTTCAGAAAAGAATAAAAGTGAGTCAAATTGAGGTTCGTTTACCCTTCTGTTGTTTACTGCTTTTAAACAACCAATGGGAGGGCACCAAGGAAATCATGATTAGGGCTTCCAGACTGAAGGTGATCCCCAAAGTGCTCCCAGAGAAGGGAAAACTTGTTTTCAGATCAGAAAGCAACTGAAGGCAAGTGCAAGTTAATGCTACTACTGCAGTTTAAATCAATCGTTTAGGTAAATTAAAACACAGTAAAACTTGTGTTGAAATCAGTTATCTAGTGAAATCTAGTGAAGTGTCTAGTGAAATCATTTGTCTAGAGAAAATAAGTTCAAATTGTACAAATAAGGCTACAAATTATCGACCTGAAACTTTGGTTAAAGAGGCAACAAGCTAGGTGATAAATAAATTCATATTGCTTATTCCCGTAAGTTAGCGACATGTACATGGAGTCAAACCTTTAACTCTGACTGACTTCAGCAATTTCAAATCGATAATTTATATTCTTAGAGCAATCCCGACTCAGGATGTCTGTGTCACTCAAAAAATATAGCTTTTATATGTTTTTAACATATAGCATGAGAAAGGAAGTTTATTAGTTGAATAGGTTGTAAATACAATAAGACAAGAGAGGTAACAAAGTGTCAATTGGAATTATAGTCCCAGGATATCTGTGTTTCCCCTACATAACATATGTCCATAGGTTACCAAGATAAGAAAAGTCCCACTATTCAAGACGGTGTCTGGTCCCAGGTATTCTGTCCTTAGTGATCACAGACAAGAAGAATGCTGGTCAGCTCCAGCTGGTAGTTGCTGACACAGGAAGGAGCATTTCTAGTTCACTCAGAGAGCACACCATGCAAAGCATTATGGTAGTTTATGCCCAGACTGGGCCAAAATGTCTCTCCTGATTGGCCAATCCAGGTTTTAGGCCTTTCTCAGGTTTTGGGGTTCAAAATGGTTTGAGTAGGGGTCTACAATATGTATATATACACATATATAGGAGTGGCGGTCTAGGGTGGGGCCGGGTGCAGGTACAGGCGGTTTTGTATAATAAAACTGTGTGCTAAAGTGTAAAGCAAAATTCAATGGAGTAAAGACTAAATCTGTAGGAATCAGAGAAAGACTTTTTGGTCCCACTGAAATAGATAAGATTTAGGAATTTTTAAAGCAATGCCCTTTTATAGTTGCTACATGTCTCCCTTCCCCAACCAGTATAAGACTACAAAATAAGTTTCACAAAATTCACATAAATTATTTGATCGATAGAAGAAGGATTATCTCCTTGCCCTTTTTTCAATAGATAAACTAAAGGATTAGTCATTTAGAAAAATTTAAGGGAATTGATTCGCCTCTTTGGGTAATTCAAAGAAATAAAAAAGCAGTAATGGGGAGTCAGAGATGTCACCATGAATCTTTAAACACGGGCTAGTGAAAAACAATGGACCCTTATGAAAAAATTGAGATTTGAGTAGTGTCACTAGTAATGATAAACCAATAATCGGTTGAGTTAAAAATACTGTTGTACTAAATTGGAAGAATTTAATCAGTCTTGATATGCATAAGGGGATAATAAATATTCGCACTCAGAGTCGTTCAGAGAAACACATAGTTGTGAAGTGTTTAACACACTGCCTGGCTTGTGTAAAGGATGAGAACTGTAATATTCAGACCTTGTGGGAATTCAATTGAACAAAATGCTATCCCATTTACAGGTACTTTTTCTAATTGGCATGGAGTGTTAACCAAAAAAATTAAGAAAATATAGACTAGACATTTTAAAGTATTACTAAAAACAGACTTATGCAACTTTCAAGATATAGAAAAAGTCTGGTACATGGTAGGCACTCCATAAACTACTATGATTAGCGTGAAAATGCCAGGGGTAATAAGGTAAATTACTTTCTAGGAAACAGAAAGTCTGAAAGGTATTTAACTCAATTATCACCTGACTGGTGATGTTTTAAATACAAGGGGGCTAAGAGAAGCTGTTAAAGCAAGTTTCTTCCTCTTTTCAATCTGAATACCGTTACATTATAAATGTGTCTGTTATATAATTGTTAGAGCATATTTTGTTTTTTTTTAAAAACTTTAAAATAAGAAGAAGAATATGACTTACTGTCGGGAGACAAGTATGGTAAAATCATCTTGGGAGATCTTTGTCTGTGAGGTTCCTTGGGATGAGCCTTGCTGACAGGGTATAGCAAAACTCTGAAGCACTGTGTTTGAGGAAACAGAGCCTCTACCCCCCAGGACCAGAGCTCTTGATCCATCCCTCCTTTCTGTTTACAACTGATAAACTTTTTCAGGTGTGTATTTGGGTGGAACAGGGAGGCTGTGGAGAGAAGTGTCCATTTTATTAAAACAAAATGTATTGATAATTTTGGATTTTAACAACATACATTTTAAAAAGAAAAATAACTCAAAAGAGTAGACTATTGGGTCAAATCAAATAAGCTGAAAAACTTTTAGGAATAAATGTAAAGTTGTATACTTAGGCACAAAAAAGAGAGCAATATGGAGTGGGGGAGTGTGGCTAAGTAGCTAGAGAAGAGCGCTTGTGGAAAAGACTGACAACTTTATCGGATCACAAGTTCATCATGAGTCAACATAAGTGATTTGATGTTTAAAAAAAATTCTAATTCAACCTTGGGCTGCACCGAGAGTCATAGGACCTGAAGTGAGGCACAGAAGTCCCTCAGCATTCTGTTCTGGTCAGGTCACATCTCAAGGCACTCCTTGGTTGGCTGATTGTGATGATCATTTAAGAGCATTTGAGCCCCAATAAGGGCCAAAACCTGAACTAATCAACTAGAAGAAGCACCCCAACATAATAGACATGCTTTTTCTTTGTTCTCTGAGTGAACTCAAAATGCCCTTCCTGTGTCAAATGAGGCTGAACGGGAGCATTCCTCTGTCACGGCTACTAAGTATAATAAGCACCTTAACCCAGACGCTACCTTGAATAATGGGACTTTTCTTATCTTGGTATTTTATGGACATGTGCTATGTTAAACACAGATATCCTGGATTTATAATTTCAACTGACACTTTGACATTCTCCTGTCTTATTGTATTTGCAACCTATTCAATTAAGAAAATTCCTTTCGCATACTGTAGTTAAACATATAAGGAGACCATAAATTTAAATCTGAGTAACACAGACATCCTGAGTCAGGGCTTAAATGTCCTTAAGGGAATAAACAATATGAATTTACTTATCACTTAGCTCGTTGCCTGTTCAACCAACTTTCAGGTCGACAGTAATGGTCCGGTGACTTCAGATGGAACTGAAGGAGTAGGTGAAAATAACACCCCACCCCGGCAATGCTAGTGGCTCGGGCACCTCAGGATACATTTTTTCCTGGAGTTCTAACCTTGACGGGGCCCGGGTAAATTCCCCTATTCCCAGCCTCCATGGGCCTCCCAATAGCTTGGTTGAAGTTCAAAAGAAAAATTCTCTTAAGCTAGCTCTGGGGTTGGGGATCAAGTTGAGGTTCAATCACTCTGTATCAGTTAGATTCCCTCAGGTAAAGATTGATCTAGGAAAATTAGCCATGAATCAATCAGAAAATAAAATTAGAGATCTGGCTAACAAGACCACCGCCTCCTATGTGTCAAGCCATTGCCAATCTGAGGAACACAAGTACTGCCAGCGCTGATGTCAGTTAACTAACGATGGCCCCAAGTCATATTGGCCACAATGGGGTTCTTTTGACCCGTCAAAGTTACTTTCTCTTAAAACCAAATTAAGTTTAAAGGCCAACAAAACATCTAGCCAAGAGTGGGAATGTTTTCATCTTTGGGTTGCTGAGATGATTGAGCAAGAATGAAAGGCAGAAGCCTCTTCCCTTAAGGTTATGGTCCTGACAGGGACTCAGATCCCCGAACTTGCCCCTTTAACTTGTCCCTTTAAATCTGCAGCCTCAGGGGCACTCAGAGGAAGGCTGGAAAGATCCACTTACACTCTCAGGTCTTGGGTCCTTGCAAATTCCCCAGCCCCGCTTCCTTTGAATAATAATAATAGCCAATTCATGTTGGGGGTTTCTAACAAGGCTCTAATTGCCCCTCTCTGTGTTGTTAATTGTGTGCTCTGTTTGTATGTGTACTGTCGATTTGTGTGTCAGTGTGTGTCTCTGTGTCTGTATCACATGTGCTGTAAGTCTATTACTTTGTAAGATATAAAATGCAGCCAGCCAGAGACTTCTAAGGACTGAAGCTAGGAAAACAAACAAACAAACAAACCTGTAAGACTCTTTTCTTTGTGGATCCAGGCCTGGCCAGCCTAGAGGGACAGAGAAAAGTTAGATACAGCTAAAGACATCTTAGCAGATTCTGGAGGTTTTGAGATTAATCCACCCCATTTCCTAATTTGTAAAAGGAAAAATAGTAATGTTTGTTGTTATGGGATCAAAATGATATAATGATTGTAAAGTGCTTAACACAATGACCACCGTATGTTAGACAACATTATTATCTCTCTAATTTAATGTAATTGCTCCATGACTGATAACTTTGAAGTGGTTTTTTTTTTAAATACCAAGAGTAAGATCAATAATTTCTATATGTGACAATCTGGAAATGCAGTCGAGGTCATCTGAAGTTTATTGTTTGTTTTATTACTATATTTCTAAATTGTATTGTATTTCTAAAACTCTCTGAGATTGTAAAATTTGAGAGACCATTGTGAGCTAGAAATAGTGCGTATGAATTTGTATTTTAAAAGGATGTGATAAAATAGAGATAATTTGAAAACTTAATATTTAATGAGATACATTTGGTTATAAGCAGGTAATAATAATACTGATATTTACTATGATGGCAGATTTTTCATTTGAAATTTTGACTATTATAAAAAATGTTTAAAGTTATGGTTTCAACATATTAATGATGAGACGAATGATTCTCCATGCAAAGTGATTTGGCAGTGCATTCATCTGAATTGATAAGGAGTTGTTTCAAAGTTTATTACTATTGGGGAAATAATACCTGTTTATACTGTGTGTTCTGTAGTACAAACGTGTTTTATTGTGAACAACTTATTGATATGCACTATTATGGAATTAATTAGGTATCCTCCCAAGTCTTTTATTATAATTGGAGTCAAATCAGTCTCTTATAAGCAAATTCACTTGTTTAAATATTGAACTCAAGGGAGGAAAAGTTTCTACCTGCAAAATTGTTGTTACTTATATTTACATGTATAGGGTTAGATCCTCAATAGCATCTAATCTTCCTGAAAGGAATTGGAATCAGAGTAGAAACTTTTAAGAATAAGTCTGGTCCTCCCAAATATCAATTAGAAAAAAATGTGAATTTATGCATACTAATCTTTTCTCTTAAAGTGCCAAGAGTATTGGGCCTTAGAAATTAAAATGTTACCATTAACGATCACAAACCCAGATTTGATTTGCTCATCAAACTAAATTAAGGTCACCTGATGGTAATTAATTGGTTCAGTTTCAAGTTTTAAATAAATGATAATTGCTTATGGTAAGGTTATATTTCTGAATTTTCTTATATGGTCTAATCTGGTAAACAAATTGTATCAGCTATGTTGTTGAAAAATCAATTCCTCTTACTATCTAAAGATGTTAGATTAAGAATTGTACCCCCAAAAAAATCGGGGAGAAAGAATAAACTTTCAAGATTTATCTAATTTAAGAAAAAGTTTCACCTAAAATTCTTATCAATTCTGTGCAAAAGTTTCCTGTGTTGTGTATTTTCTACTAAGTAAATGAGAATTCTTGAAAGGAAAAAAAAAAAAATATATATATATATATATAAAAATTTGGAGATTTATGGAGTACCACATTTACTATCTATGTGAGATTCCAGAATGGAATTATTTTCCAGTGATATATTTAAAGACAAAGGAAAAAAGATAGTGAGTAAATTTTTTAAAGGCTTCATAATATTTGTTATTGTGATAAGGCTAATTTAATTGGGTATGTTTTTCTTGGCTTATAAAAACTGAATTTCCTCTCCATTACAAACACCTTTTTGACTAAGGAACTTTGTGATATCTAGGAATTCTGTAATAACTAGGAATTTAGTTTATTATAATACTTTGGGAATTTATTTATGTTACTTAAGGACATTTTACACGAACTTAGTTTTAATGAATTCCAATTTCAAAGGTTTA
This sequence comes from Vombatus ursinus, assembly GCF_900497805.2. Lineage (NCBI taxonomy): Eukaryota > Metazoa > Chordata > Mammalia > Diprotodontia > Vombatidae > Vombatus > Vombatus ursinus. Next base: position 465,394 of record NW_020953943.1, on the reverse strand, counting down.
TTTTTGCTTACAGGTGAAAAAGAGAAATATCTATCATTTTAAAAGTTTCCAAATAATTTTCCTCCATAAAAGTTTAGTGATTATTCTTCTTAACATCAAGATAAATTTTAATCTGTTTTTAAAGAAGAAAAATAGGGGCAGCTAGGTGGGGCAGTGGATAGAGTTCTGGCCTTGAAGTCAGGAGGACCTAAGTTTAAACCCAGCCTCAGACACTTGACACTTACCATCTGTGTGACCCTCGGCAAGTCACTTGACCCCATTGCCTAGCCAAAAAAGAAAGAAAGAAAGAAAGAAAGAAAGAAAGAAAGAAAGAAAGAAAGAAAGAAGGAAGGAAGGAAGGAAGGAAGGAAGGAAGGAAGGAAGGAAGGAA
>NW_020953943.1:464604-465014 GCF_900497805.2 Vombatus ursinus | reverse complement strand
GAAGGAAGGAAGGAAGGAAGGAAGGAAGGAAGGAAGGAAGGAAGGAAAGAAAGAAAGAAAGAAAGAAAGAAAGAAAGAAAGAAAGAAAGAAAGAAAGAAAGAAAGAAAGAAAGAAAGAAAGAAAGAAAGAAAAAGAAAGAAAGAAAGAAAGGAAGGAAGGAAGGAAGAAAGAAGAAAAATACTTTTAGAAGAAATGTTTTGAAAAAAAACTCTTGTGTGGTTTTTAGAAGGCCTACTAAATTTTCATTTGCAAGATAATTTATTGCTAGATTAATGTAATGAGCTGTAAAGCAGAAGAGATCTTGCTGTTTTCATCTGAATTTGTAGTCGTTCCATGGCCTAATCAAGAGTTAAATTACTGTTTGAACTTATTTGTGTGTGTGTGTGTGTGTGTGTGTGTGTGTGTGTGT
>NW_020953943.1:400772-464594 GCF_900497805.2 Vombatus ursinus | reverse complement strand
TGTGTGTGTGTGTGTGTGTGTGTGTGTGTGTGTGTGTATGATTCAAATCCTGAAGTGTCTCATTCTTCCACAGTGAGTATACTTACAATGAATAAAAAAGTTGGTGAAACAAGGACATAAATCCATCAACTTGTGAGGTTAGTCAGAAACCTCTTTGCTTTGTTCAAACTGGAATAGGATTCCAGTGCAGACAGCCACATCAGTGAAGAGTAGTAACTTATGAGCTCTTCTGTGTTATCTTAATGGGAAATCTAATATTATTTTTAATCTGAAAGCAGAACATGTGCAGAAATTTATGCAGACTGCTTAAGACTGACCTTAAGATGTTCCCATCCAGCCTTAGACCAAACACTTGACACTTACTAGTTGTGTGACCCTGGGCAAGTCACTTAACCCCAATTGCCTAAAAATACAAAAATAAAATAAAAAAATAAAGATGTCCTATTGTTGAAAGGAATTATGAGAGCAGTAGTACTTTTCTGTGATCAATTTCTTACTGTTACCAATGTGACATTAAATACTTGTCATCTAGGATATGTGATCCTTGAGAGCTATACCCACCTGAAGCTCTGATTATTGGAACTTGCTATTCAAGACTTTACAGGACTGCACTTTACTGTTGTTCTGAGCTTTGATTACCCGGGATAATTGTCTGAGTTGTCATGAAGCCAACAGTAGAATGGCGTGTGCTGCAGGTTGAGAACTGCTAAAGGTGGATGTCTGTGCCTGGGAAGAGTTTTGAGGATGACCTTGGACGCAGCCTAAGTAGGATCTTTCTGACTCTGTTTCCCAATTGTGCTATTTCCTTTCTGAAAAGGAAAAATTCCTCACCTGATTAATCCTGAGCCCTGCTTTTAACATCAGGTGACTGCATGATTGACTATCAAATATGACTCACGCCTGAAATCAGACAGAGCTACGGAAGTTCTTTCCTTCTGATATGATATACAACATTGTCCCTCATTTTCTTTTAGAGCAAATATCTGTAATCAAGAAATTCTGTAAGTACAGTATGACATTTATTAAATAATAGATGGATACTGGAACACCTCTGAGTTGTCATAATAGGATGCAAGTATGAATAGCTTACAATATTAACTTACATTCATGGCCAAATAATAATAATACAGGGATAACATCCTCCTAAGGAGGAAATGTTTAGACAAAGTAATAAGACAAAGATGTAATGTGATAGATGTCTAATTAAATGGGATAGCAAATTTTGAGAAAAGCAACAGGATTAGACTGATTCCTCTAAGAATTATACATAGATGTATATGATCGGCTTCCGATCATATAATAATAAAATGTATCTATCACGGAAATCCAAGCTTTAAGCATGTTCAGGTAATAAGATCTCAAATTTAGATTTTTACACCAAAAATTGTATAGGATAGTGGTAAAAGTAAGCAAAATTATTTCTCCTTTATTAAGGTATCTCTCTGGTAATTTTAAAAGGCAGGAGACCTCATTTTATGGTTGGACCTTCACATTTTAAAAGATTCTTATACCAGGTACAAGATTTAAGTAAGGACAGAAACAGCAGATGATGTCAAAAATGGAGAACCAAATTTTAGTGATTGTACCAATTTATAATAAGTAAGAATTATCTGGGAGCTTCTAGACCTGAACCAGAGAAGCAGAACTCCCTTTTAGAACTGTCCTAAGAATAAAATCTATGGTCTGAAAAAGTATATCTGGAGACCAGATAACTACATGAGACATCTGGAATTCAAAAGGTGCTATTTAAATAGACATTGGGAATAGGTTACTGGGATACAAGGAATTTAATGTTATTTAAATTGGTAATAATGATTGCATTGATTTGTATGGTTCATGTTTAAGTTTTCTTGGTTATGTTGGTGACATGTAAATCTCCCTTCTCAAAATTAGTCTATTGTGAGCCCCCTGAGTAGTTTAATCTGTACCTGACTTGATGTAATTATGCAATTTTGTGAATTATGAAAAAAATGTTGTTGTATTGTTTGAACCTAGCCCTTCGTGGCTGGGAAACTGAACCATCTCTATGTGCCTTTAACTAAGGACCTATGCGATGCTATTTTCTCTGAATTATCAGCTCATATGTCTTCTAAGAGCCCCTATCAGGTCTGTGTGACTACTCCCATAGCTACCAACCTCTGGATGTGGACTCTGGGATCATCTGAAGATGCCCACTCCACGTGGACATCTTTTCCCACCTCCTGAGGAAGAGGAAGGTTTTTCCCATACCTTCCTTGGACTACAGGTGGCGCCTTTGGCTTACCTTTGATTAAAAGGAGAAAATGATGATCATTTAAGATCATTTGAGCCCCAGTAAGGGCCAAAGTCTGAACTAATCAACTAGAAGAAGCTCCCCAACATAAGACATGCCTTTTTTTTGTTCTCTAAATGAACTCAAAATTCCCCTTCCTGTGTCAGCAACTGAGGCTGAACAGGAGCATTTCTCTGTTACGGCCACTGAGGATAATGCACCTTAACCCCGACACTACTTTGAATGACGGGACTTTTCTTATCTTGGTATTTTATGGACATATTCTATGTTAAACACAGATATCCTGGATCTATAATTTCAACTGACACTTGGACATTCTCCTATCTCATTGTATTTACAACCTATCCAATTAGGAAAATTCCTTTCTCATGCTGTGGTTAAACATATATGGAGGGGGTGGAGCCAAGATGGAAGAGTGAAAGCAGGGACTTCCTGGAGCTCTACCCCAAACCCCTCCAAATACCTATAAAAAATGGCTCTAAACAAATTCTAAAGCAGTAGAACCCACAAAAAGACAGAGTGAAATAAACACATATGAAGACCATAAATCTGAGTAACACAGACTTCCTGAGTCAGGGTTTGAATGTCCTCCTAAAATTGCTTGATTCAGTCAGAGTTCAAGCTCTGGCTCCACGTACATGTCGCTAACTTAAGGGAGTAAACAATATGAATTTGCTTATCACCTAGCTTGTTGCCTTTTTAACCAACTTTCAGGTCGACAGCTGGTTAGTTACTATCTCGAAGAAGACCAAAATGACACCACTAGGCTAGAGTCAAGTTTCAGTGTGTCCTACTGTGGCTGACCAGACCAACAGCTCAGAATGTTCTCCCATGGGTCAGGCCCAAATGGTCAGTGGGAACATCTGGGGTGGATGCTCTAAATTTCTGCGTCTTGCACTTCTTCGGAGCTATTTCAATTCTGCTTTGCTCATAGAGCACAGCACCTTCTCTGACGTGGGCACACCACACTGGATGGTCCTGTGCCAGCGTCTGCATGTCACACAATCAACTCCAAAGTTCTTAAGAGACCTTGAGAGTTTCCTTATATCGCTTCTTCTGATCACCTTGTGAATGCTTGCTCTGTGTTTGTTCTCCATAAAAGAGTCTTTTTGGCAAGGGTACGTTTTGCATTTGAACAACATGGCCAGCCCATCAGAGTTGTACTCTCTGAAGTAGAGTTTGAATGCTTGGTACTTTGGTTCAAGAAAAGACCTCAGTGTCTGGTACCCTATCCTGCCGGGTGATCTTCAGAATCTTCCTAAGACAATTCAAATGGAAGTGATTCAGTTTCCTGGCACGGCGCTGGTATCCTGTCCAGGTTTCACAGGCATATAACAATGAGGTCAGCACAACAGCTCTGTGGACCTTCAATTTGGGTAGTCAGTCTAATACCTCTTCTCTCCCATACTTTCCTTCGGAGCCTCCCCGCAAGGCACTTGTAATAGGCCTTTGGCACATACCCAGAAGAGAGTGACCAAGATAGTAAAGGGTCTCAAGTCCACACCTTATGAAAACTGTTAAAAGGACCTAAATGTTTAGCCTGGAGAGGAGAGATTTAATCAGAAGTGATTGTTGTCTTCAAGTATTTGAGGGTTATTCCACAGAAAATGGATTAGACTTTTCCTTGGAGGGCAGGAACAAAAGTTAAGAAATAGAAAATCAGATTTAGGTTTAATGTAGGGATAGAAGGGACAAGAGAACAAGCCGACCTGAAGTCACGAGTCCTCCCCCTCTTCACTGCCCGTCTTCAAGCAACAGCTAGATGACCTCTTGTTGGGACATTAATAAAGGGAATTCCCACTCAGGAACAGATAGGATTAGATAGCTTCTAAAATCCCTTCCAGGTCTTAAATTCTGTAATTCTGTGACCAAGGGGCCTGGAGGGATTCAGTAGGCTCCTGGGATTGAGGGGACCATTGGGCTGACAGACTAGAGGACAGAAGGGACTGACTGAATGCCCTCACAAACCTCAATGCATTCATTCCAGGAAAATGGAGCACACTCATAGCCCAAGCAACAAGAAGTCACAGCCTCCCTGTTCCATCCAAATACATACCCTGAAAAGGTTTATCAGTTGTAAACAGAAAGAAGGGACCAGACAAGTGCTCCTGATAACCCCGTGTCATCAGCAAAAAGGCCAAGTTTGTTTCTACTCTCTAACTATTTTTATTCTCTCCTTCCCAGTCCAAAACAAGAATTTATTAAGGATTTGCTACATGCCAAGCACTGTGCTAAGTACTGGGATACAAAGAAAGGCAAATAAATATAGGGTCCTGCCCTCAAGGAGCTCACATTCTAATAAGAGAGACAACAATTACATACAAACAAGAGATATTCAGGGTAAATAGGAAGTGACATTAGAGGAAAGGTGTTAGCCATGGAGGGGACCAGGAAAGGCCAGAAGGGAGAGGTGAGGAGGGATAGCACTCCAGCCGATGAAAAAAATGGTCAGGACTTGGTGGGACATCAAGACAGCCGGTGTTGCTAGATGGTAGAATATGTGGAGGGGAGGAAGGTGTAAGAAGACTGGAAAGGTAGGCAGGGGTTGGGCTGTGAAGGGCTTTACACATTTATATTTGAGCCTGGAGGCAATAGGGAGCCACTGGAGTTTACTGAGAAAGGCAGGTACTGTGGTCAGATCTGACATGAGGTGTACTTTGGAAAAACGGATTAGAATGAGGAGAGACAAACCAGAAGGCTAATACAGTATTATGATTATAATTACTACTGTATTAATAATACAACATTCCAATGAGTTGATGAAGGCCTGAGCTCAGATAGTGGCTGTGTAAATGGAGAGAAGGGGGCATGTAAGAGACGCTATGAGAGTAGAAACAAGAAGACAGATTGGCCAGGTGGGGTCAAGGGTGGGGTGAGTGAGAAGGATGTCAAGGTGATAACCAAAGTGGCGAGCCTAGGGGACCGGGACACCGAGCCTAGGGGACCGGGACACCGAGCCTAGGGGACCGGGACACCGAGCCTAGGGGACCGGGACAACGGGGAAACTGGAAAAAGGAGAGGGTTTGCAGGGAAAGAGCACGAGTTCTGTTTGGACACATTGGGTTTGAGATGCCTACTGGACATCCATCTGGAGATGTCCAAGAGGCAAGTGGTGAATCTGGATTCAGGAGAGCTTAGCAGAAATGTTGAGGCTGGCTACCCAGAAGTCATCTGCATAGATCAGATAACTCAACCCACGGGAACTGATGAGATCACCAAGTGAGAGAATACAGAGAAAAAAAGCAGGCTCAGGACAGCCCTTTGGCAGATACCCACCTTTATGGCCCACATTCTGCCATGAAGGTGAAAAGGGATGAGTTGGGGGTAGGGGGCAGGGGAGTGGATCTTGTGCGGGTCTAAGGGAGGAGGCCTACCTTTTGTGGATCACACGGCCAGATAGTCTCAGGGCTGCCTGACTATGCTGACAGGATCTTGGATTTCATTCCCCCACCCCTTTTTAAAAAGAGGAGAAAACGGAGGCCAAGAAAGGCGGAGTTATTTAGCTAAGGTCACCCAACAAGTCAATTAAAAAAAAAAAAAAAAAAAAAAAGACTCAGAGGTACCAAAGTTCTCTAACACAAGCATGTGAGAGCCCACAGGCACCTTAGAAGCCTTCTGATTGGGGGGGGGGGGGGGGGGGGGGGGGGGGGGGCAAAGCCAAGGTAGAGAAAAGGCAGAGAGTTGCCTGAGCTCCCCCAAATTCCCCTCTAAAGAACTTTAAATATTACCTCAAAATGAATCCTGGAGCAGCAGAACCCATAAAAGGTAGAGTAAAACAATTTTCCAGCCCAAAACAACTTAGAAGGAAGGCAGGAAAGCGTGTCACACCAGTGTGACAGTGGAGCGCAGTCCAGTGCAGGCCTTGAGAGCAACTGAAGCAGAGGCTGTAGTGGCAGCTTCCAGACCTCAGCCCACAGACAGGAAGGGGGTCAGGCGACTGGTCAAAAGAAGATTGCAGGGGTCCCTCTGCTGGCACTGGGTGAGGATTCTGGTTGCGTTGCCTATACGTGGCTCTGAGGAGGAGCACTAGCACACCAGAGCTTACAGGAACAGTGGAGCAAGGACACTCATCAGAGTTCCAGGGGAGAAAAGAGTGCTTGTGATTGCTCACAGACCAGAGCACAGGCCAGGAAAGTAGTAAACACACCTCTCCTTGGATCATAAACTAAAAACTTACAGACGCCCAGAACTAGCTCTGAGAACAGCCGCAAGAAAGGCCTGAAGCTTGGGACGGTGCCCCATCTACCCCAGCAGCACAGCCCCACTTTAACAGAGAGTTAAAAGTCATTAAACAGGCTAGAAAAATGAGCAAAAAAAGAAAAGAACCTGACCATAGAAAGTCATTATGGTGATAGGTAAGATCGAAACACAAATTCAGAAGAAGACAACAAGTCAAAACTGCTACATCCGAAGCCTCAAAAGTAAATGTAAATTGGTCTCCAGCGGTGGAAGAGCTCAAAAAGGATTTAAAAATCAAGTAAGAGAGGTAGAGGAAAATTTGAGGCAAGAAATAAGAGTGATGAAAGAGAATCATGAAAAAAGACTCAACAGCTTGGTTAAGGAAACCCCAAAAAACTGAAGAAAATAACACCTTAAAAAACAAGTTAGGCCAAATGCCCAAAAAGGCACAAAAATCCAATGAAGAGAAGAACGCTTTAAAAAGAAGAATTGGACAAACAGGAAAAAGATGCACAAAAATTCGCTGAAGAAAAGAACTTCTTAAAAAGTAGAACTGGCCAAATGAAAAAGGAGGTACAAAAGCTCACTGAAGATAATAATTCTTTAAAAATTAGAATTGGGCAAATGGAAGCTAATGATTCCATGAGACATCAAGAAACAATAAAATAAAATCAAAAAAATGAAAAATAGAAGAAAATGTGAAATACCTCATTGGAAAAACAACTGACCTGGAAAACAGACCCAGAAGAGATAATTTAAGAATTATTGAACTCCCTGAAAACCATGATTAAAAAAAAGCCTAAATATAATCTTTTCAAGAAATTTTCAAGAAAAACTGCCCTGATATTCTAGAACCAGAGGGTAAAATAGAAATTGGAAGAATCCACTGGTCATCTCCTGAAAGAGATCCCAAAATGAAAACTCCCAGGAATACCATAGCTGAGTTCCAGAGCTCCTAAGTCAAGGAGAAAATACTGCAAGCAGCCAGAAAGAAATGATTTGAATATCATGGAGCCACAGTCAGGATAACACAAGATTTAGCAGCTTCTACATTAAAGGATCAGAGGGCTTAGAATATGACATTCTGGAGGGCAAAGGAGCTAAGGTTACACCCAAAAATCACCTACCCAGCAAAACTGAGTATAATGCTTTTGTGGGGGGGGGCAGGGCAGGGGGAGTAGACATTCAATGAAATAGAGGACTTTCGAGCATTCCTGATGAAAAGACCAGAACTGAACAGAAAATTTAACTTTCAAATACGAGACTCAAGAGAAGGTAAATGAAAAAGAGAAACCAATGGTCAAAGGATATGAACAGGCAGTTCTCAGATGAAAAAATTAAAGCCATCTATAGTCATATGAAAAAATGCTCTAAATCACTACTGATTAGCGAAATGCAAATCAAAACAACTATGAGGTACCACATCACACCTATCAGATTGGCCAATATAACAAAACAGGAAAATGATAAATATTAAAGATGTGGGAAAATTGGAACACTAATGCATCGTTGGTGGAGTTGTGAAATGATCCAACCATTTTTGGAGAGCAATTTGGAACTATGCTCAAAGAGCTATAAAAATGTGCATAACCTTCGACCCAGCAATAGCACTTCTAGGACTATATCCCAAAGTGATCATACAAATGGGAAAAGGACCCACATGTACAAAAATATTCATAGCAGCTCTTTTTGTGGTGGCAAAGAATTGGAAATTGAGAGGATGCCCATCAATTGGGGAATGGCTGAGCAAGTTGTGGTATATGAATGTAATGGAATTCTATTGTGCTATAAGAAATGATGAACAGGCTGACTTCACAAAAACCTGGAAAGACTTGTATGGTCTGATGCTGAGTGAAGTGAGCAGAACCAAGAGAAGGTTGTACACAATAACAGCCACGTTGTATGATGACTAATATTGATAAACTTAACCCTTCCCAGCAATGTTAGGATCTAAGACATCTCCAAAGGCCTCATGATGGAAAATGCTATCTATATCCAAAGAAAGAACTATGGAAGTTGAATTGCTATTTTTTTTCTCTTCTGTTGAGTTTTGTTTCCTCTTTCTGGTGGTTCCTCCTATTGGTTCTAATTTTTACTTACAACATCACTAATATGAAAATATGTTTAATAGGAATGTATATATATATAGCCTATATCAGATTGTGCACCATCTTGGGGAGGGAGGTGGGGAGGAAGGGGGAGAAAACTTTAAACTCAAAAGCATATGGAAGTGATTGTTTATAAATCAAAATAAATTAATAAAAAAAATTTTAAAAAGAGAGAAACCATAAGGGACTCAATAAGGTTAAACTGTTTCCATTTCTATATTTGGAAGATGATACTTATAACTTCTAAGAACTTTTTCACTATGAGGGCAGTTAGCAGTATACCTAGACAGAGGGCAGGGGTGGGTTGTTGACTATGATGGGATATCTAAAATAAAAAAAATTAAATTAAGGGATGAGAAAGAGATGCACTGGGAGAAGGGGAAAGGGAGAGGTAGAATAGAGTAAATTAGCTCACATAAAAGAGGCACAAAAGAGCTTTTACAGTGAAAGGGAAGGTGGGGGAGGCACTTGAACTTTACTCTCAACAGAGGCTCAAAGAGGCAATAACATACATGTTCAGCTGGGTATAGAATTCTATCTTACCATACAGGAAAGTAGGAAGGCAAGGGAAGTGGGAGGGGAAGCTGATAGAAGGGATGGTGGATGGAGAGAGGCAGTAGTTAGAGGCAAAACACTTTTGAGAGTGGACAGGGTGAAAGGAGAAAGAGAATAGGATAAATATGGGGAAAACAGGATGGAGGCAAATACACAGGTAAAAATAGAACTGTGGGGCAGTTAGGTGGCACAGTGAATAGAGCACCAGCCCTGAAGTCAAGAGGATCTGAGTTCAAATCTGGCCTCAGACCAAACACTTGACCCTTACTAGCTGTGTGACCTTGGGCAAGTCACTTAATCCCAATTGCCTAAAAATAAAAATTTTAAAAATTGTAACTGTGAAAAAAAAATTATAGCAAGGCCTCATTTCTCAAACATATAGAGAACTGAGTCAAATTTATAAAAATAAGAGCCATTCCCCAATTGATAAATTCAGGCAATTCCCCATGTAGGAATATAAACAGTTTAATCTTATTGAGTCCCTTATGATTTCTATTTCCTAGTTTACCTTTTCTTGAGTCTTGTATTTGAAAGTCAAATTTTCTATTCAGTTCTGGTCTTTTCACCACAAATACTTGAAAGTCCGCTATTTCATTGAATGTCCATTTTTCCCCCCAAAGGATATGAACAGGCAGTTTTCAGATTAAGAAATCAAAGCTATCTATAGTCATACGAAAAAATGCTCTAAATCACTATTGATTAGCGAGATGCAAATTAAAACAACTCCGAGGTACCACCTCACACCTATTAGATGGACTAATATGACAGAAAAGGAAAATGAGAAATGTTGGAGGGGATGTGGGAAAATTGGGACATTAGTGCACCGTTGGTACAGTTGCGCACTGATTCAACCATTTGGTTGAATTTGGAACTATGCCCAAAGGGCTATAAAACCATGAATACCCTTTGACCCAGCAATATTACTACTAGATCTCTATTTAAAAAAAAAAAAGGAAAAGGAACTATATGTACATAAATATTTATAGCAGCTTTTTACGGTGGTATAGAATTGGAAATTGAGGGGATGCTCATCAATTAAAAAATGGCTGAAGAATTTGTGGCATATGATTGTGATGGAATATTATTGTGCCATAGGAAATGATAAGCAGGATGCTCTCAAAAAAACCTAGAAAGACCTACATGAACTGACGCAAAGTGAAATGAGCAGAAACAGAATATTGTACACAGTAACGACAATATTGTACAATGATCGATTGTGAATGGCTTAGCTATTCTCAGCAATACAATGATCCAAGACAATTCCAAAGGACTTATGGTTAAAAAAAAAAAAAAAAGTGCTATTCACATCCAGAGAAAGGACTGATGGAGTCTGAATGCAGAATGAACCATACTTTTAAAAATTGTCTTTATTTTTCCTATCGGGTTTTTTTCTGTCTGTGTTTTCTTTCATAACTAATATGGAAATGTTTTGTATGACTGCACATATATAACCTATATCAAATTGCTTACCTTCTCAATAAAGTGGGAAAGGAGAGTAGTAAGAGAATTTAGAACTCAAAATTTAAAAAAAAAAGGCAAATGTTAAAAATTGTTTTTACATGTAATTGGGGAAAAATAAAATATTCAATAATTTTTTTTTAAAGAAGCCTCTGACTCAGGAGTTCCTAAGTGGAGTCCCTCAATTTTTTAATAAATATTTTGACAACTATATCTCAATATAGTTTCCTTTACAATCCTATGTATTTTTTTTTGCATTTGAAAACATTATTCTGAAACCTACAAAGATTTACATGAACTGATGCAAAGTGAAGTGAGCAGAACCAGAAGAACATCGTACACAATAACAGCAATATTGTACAATGATCCACTATGAATGACTTAGCTCTTCGCAGCAATATAATGATCCAAGCCAATTCCAAAAGACTCATGATGGAAAATGCTATCCACATCCAGAGAAAGAACTGACGGAGTCTGAATGCAGATTGAAGCATACTACTTTTCACTTCATTTTTTTCATGTTTTTTTTTCTTTTTGATCCGTTTCTTCTCTCACAACATGACTAACGTGGAAATGTTTTACATGATTGTACATATAACCTATTTAAAATTCTTACCTTTTTAGGGACGGTAGAGGAAAAGGAGGGAGGGAAAAAATTTGGAACTCAAAAAATTTTTTAAATGAATGCAAAAAAGTATTTTTACATATAATTGGAAAAGCTAAAATACTATTAAAAATAAATTTTAAAAAACCATTATCCTGAGAAGGGGCCCATAGGTTTCACCAGAATGCCATGACACAAAAAAGGTTAAGAAACCCTGATCTAATCCAACCCACCCATTTTATAAATAAGGAAATTTAAGACCAGCACTCTCAAGCAATTAGGTAGTAGAAAGTATGTTGGATCTGGAAGTCTGAAAGACCTGGGTTCAAATTCTGAATCTGACACACACTAGTTACGATGACTTTGAGTAAGTCCTTGAAACCAGGGTGGGGGGTGCCTCAGCTGCCTCATCAGCAAAATGTAGGGATCAAGCTAGATGTCCTTGAAGGCATCTCCTGTCTCTAAATCTAGACCGTAAGAGTTAGCCAGGGCCCACCAGACATTCCAGGCCAGAGGGTGGAGGCCAGGTCAGTCTCAGCACAGAGCCCTGGCCCTGTGGCCTTTCCTCTCTCCCTTCCACTCTTGCCCATCCTTTGGTGACCAGCTCCAATAATGCCCTCTCCTCTAAGAGGCCTTCCAGGAACCCTCCTCCCTCTGCCGACAGACCCCATAATGCCATGCCTGTTACCCGCCTGTCACTCATCTTCCCAATAGTCCATGACCTGCAGGAAAGCAGCCACGGTATCCAAAATCCTCTCAAACTCTTCTCGTCTCCCGGCGTCACCAAGTACGTGGCTCTTACACAGCAGGTGTTTTTAAAATGCATGCTGGATTCACCGAGTCAAGTAACAGAATGACCTTCAGTACCAGAGAAGCTGGACCCAATAGGGGGAAAGTCTTCTTATGGGGTTCCCTGACACCAAAAACGATGTTAGAGCTGAGAGGGGCCCTTGGGATCATCTACTGCAACCTCACCCCCACCACACCTTTCACAGATAAAAAAAAATGCATTTTCATCCCCACTTCCACAACCACCCCTTCCCTCAAAAAAGTGGCCCAACTCGTGGGAGGTAGAACACCCCACAGAATGTGTTTTATTCTTGCCAGCAATCATACAAAACTGCCCCTCTTCTTCCCTAGTCCCTGCGGGAGGCACCCCTCCTGCCAGTCCTCCTTCCTAGGCCAGTCCAGGTCTGAGGGGCAGGGGAATAGGAGAAAGAAGGCAGACCCATGACGTTCTCTTCTGCCCTCTCCAGTGTGGGAATTAGCAAAAAGGGAGGTCCAACCATGGTCCCAGTCAAGAGCCTTACCCATCATCACCAGCAGGGGGCAGAAGGCTGACATCAAAGAGGGCCTTCCCTGCCCACAGGCGTGCAGCAAAAATGTGACGGCAGGGCCTGTGGCCGGCTGTGAAAATAGAGCAGCTACAGGAGGCCAGGTCAGCCCCCACAGTGAAGGCGGCTCCTCGGCCTGTCCCCTCCAGCACAAAGCCCCCACCCTCTGCCGGCTGGATGCCCCCACCGTGGCGGGCCAGCGCCAGTTCCTCAGCCACCAGGGCTGCCACCTCCCCAGGTCCTACTGCCTGGTAGCGCCCAGCAACCTCTTCAGCCTGCAGCCCCTGAAGTTCCATGGGCAGGCTCTCAAGGTCCAGCAGGCCCCGAACAGAGCCCGCCAGAGATGAATCTCGCGTCAGAGCAGGTAGCAGCTTCTGCCTGTGAGCCTCGAGGTGGTCCACAAAGGGGCAGCTCTCCCCGCGATGGTATGCCCAGCAGGCGACCCAGGAGCCTTTGTGTGGATGCCAGGTCTCCAGGAAGTAGCGGAGGAACTCGAGGGGGGCCACGTCTTCCAGGTCACTGAGATACTGGCTGTAGACCTTAGGGGAAGCCGCATTGGCCAGGTTGTGCAGGAGGTTGATGATGTGCCGCTCCCCGGGCACGGCCAGCTCTCGGGCCCTGCGCCCCAGTGCCTCCAAGACCTGAGCACGGCACACCTGCACTCTAGCGCAGGGCAAGACCTCCTCCACAGTATCCACACCTGCGAGGCAGGACACACCAATGGTCAGACACTCCACCAGGGCCTTGATCTCAGGCACACTCTGCACCAAAGAGGCCACGATGAAGACCAGCAAGTCAGGCGTGCCTCTGCGGGCAAGGCAGTAGGCCACCTCACGGCCTCGCCCATTGGCATCCTGGCAAAGGACGGAGTACAGCTCAAAGTCTCCAGGCAGGCTGGCCGCCTGGTCCAAGAAGAGGAGGCGGGGGAAGGAACGCGCCAGCTGGTGCATGTGAGACGTGGCCAAGAAGATGGAGTTGAGGATGGCCACATCCTCCTGGAAGACCAGCTTGACCTTGGCCCCCGGGTCAGCCCGGAACAGTGTGTGCATCTCCCCAAGCAGCTTGCACATGCCCTTATCCTTGGCCCGGCTGTAGTCTTCCAGGTTCCAAACGAGGTCAGGGGCCAGGAAGCGCTTGGAGACGCTGTTGGTGATACGAATGGGCAGGCCCAGGCTGGCCTCCAGCTGGCGGCGCTTGAAGCATCGGGAGAACTCCCTGGGCGAGAGCTGATGGTTATGCTGCAGTTTGGCTTCGGTCACCACCAGCCGATCCTTCCTGGGGCCCAGGCGGAGGGTGATGAGGGCCGGACAGTCAATCTTCTGGCTTCTGGCAGGGAGAAAGCGGGAGGGGGGCGAGGAGACAGGAGAAAGGTGGGAAAGAGAGAACCCGAGAGAGAGGACAGTGGAGGGCGGGGCTCTGCCCTAAGGAGGAAGTAACTCGGGGACAGCCAAGCAGCACCATGGACAGCAGAGCTGAAGTCAGCCTGCAACTTCCCCCCAATCCTTGTTCCTGGCTCTGCCCTTGGGGTCCAGAGAGACTAAATCAGTCCTACCCTTCAGATGCCATCTCTCCTACAGGCTCACCATTCCCAAGGCCCACACCCAATCCTGCTATGGTCTGGGTTCCAGGCTGCTGCCCATACTGGCCAGCCCCCTCTGGCTCTCCTCCCATTGGGGCCCGCAGTGAACTGAACACAAGACTCACACGGGTCTGATGGCCTGCCCCTACAGCCCATCGCTTCTCTTAAGGAAGCTGAGGGTTGCACTTTGGCCAGGGATTTGGCTCCCACCTCCCAGACCGCCTCCCTTGGGGCCTGCTGAACTCCCCATCCTCTCCCCGCTGTTCTGCTGACAACCTGACAGTAGCCCCCACCTCTGCACCCAGGAAGGGGGCAGGAGGGAGGCACTCACTGCTGGTCTCGTTGCACAACGCTCTGCCCCACATAGGTGCCACTGTGCTTGCAGATGAGGCGTACAAAGCGGAAGCGCAGGGTCGTGGCCAGGCTGGGCAGGTAGGGCAGTGGAGGCTGGCGCAGAGAGGTCAGGGGCTTGAGGCTGGCGATGATGAACAGCACTTTGTGCCGCTCACACCAGTCATCAAAGAAGGTGCTGAAGTGGTGCCACGTGTGGAATTCGAGGCCCAGGCCCAGCTCGCCCATGGTGGCGCCACCGGCGGCGAGGCCAGCACAACGCGAGGCTCCTTCCTCCGGCTGTGGGATGGATGGCAGGTGCACCGTGAGGCCCCTCCCTCTCTCTCCCTCCCACCCTCTCTGCACCCCCTCCCACCCCAGAGTGTACCCAAGTCTTCTTCCTGAGGACTGACTATGTGCAGGGGCAGTGGAGGTGCTCGGAACCAGGGAGTCAAGTCTTTCTGAGGACTGACTGTGTGCAGTGAGAGCACCACAAAGGCTCCCAGTCCCTCCTCGGACACTTCCTAACCGTGAGACCTCTCCAGGTTTTGGGACACCCCCCTCTCCCTTACTATGTCCCATAGACATTTACATTCACCAATTCCAAAACTGAACCCATTATCTTTCCCCTTTGCTCCCCCATCTTCCCTATTATTGTGGAGGGTCCCCCCACTCTCCCAAGTGCCTCAGGCTCACAAGCTAAGAGTCACCCTGGACTCTCTTCCCTCACTACGACTTCATCTTCGAACCATCTCCCCAGTATGCCCCCTTCTCTCCTCTGACACAGCCCCTACCCTAGGGCAGGCCCTCATCACCTCACACCTGGATTACTTCAACAGCTGCTGGGGGGATCAACCTCCCTGCAGTGTCTGCTCACTTCAATCCATCCTCCGCTCAGCCACTAAAGTGATTTTCTGAAGTACAGATCCAACCATGGCACCTACACACAATAAACTCCAGCGACTCCTTATCACCTCTAGAATCAAACAGAAAATCTTGTTTGGAGTTCAAAGCCCCTCATAAACTACCCTCCTTTGCAATCATCTTATGACTTACACAGCAACCTGTGCTTTTAGATCCAGTGATGCCAACCTCTTTGCTGTTCCTCTCAGATCTCCTTGGATATCCACTCGGGGAGTCCCCCAGGCCTGCGACGCTCTCCCTCCTCATCTCTGCCTCCTCATCTGGTCTCCCTGGCTTCCTTTAAGTCCCAGCTAAAATCTCATCTACAGGCAGCTAGGTGGTACAGTGGATAGAGCTCCGGCCTTGGAGTCAAAAAGACCTGAGTTCAAATCTGACCTCAGACTCTCGAAACTTACTGTGTGACCCTGGGCAAGTCACTTAATTTTGATTGCCTCACCAAAAAAATAAAATCAATTCTCATCTACAGGAACCCTGGGGCAGTCTCTCAATTCCAGTGCCTTCCCTCTGCTAATTATTTCCTATATATCCTGTCTATAACTTGTTTGTACATCTTTGTTTGTTTGCTGTCTTCCCCATTAGACTGTGAGCTCCTTGAAGGCAGCGATTGACTTTTGCCTCTTTTTTTATATCTCCAGCACTTAGCACAGGGCCTGGCACACAGTAGACACTTAATATTTAGTGACTGACTGACTGATCTGTACTATCTGCCTACCTCACAAGGACCATGTGAAAGAATGTAATAAAAGCACTAGAGAAATGTCAGCATAAATATTCCCTGAGAAGGGATGGGGCTGGGAGTGGAGGTCAGAGCTGGAGATGGAAGAGGAGACAGGTTCAAGGGGAAGAAAGGATTTCAGGAGGAGATCTGGTTAAGAGGAGAGAGAGGATGAGAGCTGGAGCTGGGCTGGGGCAGGCCACAGGAGAAAGAGGGTAATGTAGGGAGTGGGAGCTGGAGGGGGCAGAGGACAAGCTGAAGAGAAGGAAGGCAAGGGACAGCACCAGGTGAGCAAGGGCAGGACCTGGGACAGAGGATGGGACCCAGGAATGCCAGCGTTAGGGACCAGGAAGCAACTGGAGATGGGGGAAAGAAAAGGAATGGGAAAGGATGGCATGAGACCCGATCAGCTGGGAGGAGTTTGGGGACAGGAGGGCAGTGGGGAGATGGGGATAGGGTCAGCACCAGGGACCGAGATGGGGATGGGGGCAGCACCAGGGACGGAGATGGGGGTGGGGACGGGGGCAGCACCGGGACGGAGATGGGGATGGGGATGGGGGCTGCACCAGGGACCGAGATGGGGATGGGGGCAGCAGCAGGGACCGAGATGGGGGTGGGGACGGGGGCAGCACCGGGACCGAGATGGGGATGGGAATGGGATCAGCACCAGGGACGGAGATGGGGATGGGGATGGGGGCAGCACCGGGACGGAGATGGGATGGGGATGGGGCAGCACCGGGGACCAAGATGGGGATGGGGGCAGGAGCACGGACCAAGGGATAAGGAGGGGGATGGGGATGGGGATGGAGACAGGACCAGGAGGAGTGGTCAAGGACAGGGAGAGCCCTGGTTGGGCTCAGGATGAGATCAGACCCAGGGGGCTGGGAGTGGGATAGTGTCAAGACAGGCCTGGGGGTAAAGGTAAAAAGGGGTCATAGGTCACGGTCAAGGTCGGGAACTACTCTGGGCAGCACAGACCCACCCGCCCCACCCACCCTCTTCCGTTACCATGGAGACCCATTGCGCTCCCGCTCATTAAGCCCCTCCGTCACCATGGCGACCAGGGCCGCTCCTCCCTCCCCCATCATCATGGCCACCCACCCCCACCCGGCCTAGCGTGTTACCATGGAGACAGGCGCGGCCTCCGCCTCCACCCCTGCCCCCTCCTCTGCTCCCCGAGAGATGGCGGCGCCGAGCGAGCCCCCCGAGCAGCGGACTGGGAGACAGGCCCACAATGCCCCGCGCGCCCTCAGCGTCCCGCCCCTTCCGCACATGCTCCCGAAGAAATTCCTGCGGAGGGGCGACGACCCCCTCCCTCCCTCCCTCCCTCCCTCTCCCCCCGCCCCCCGCCCAGCGCACGCGTAGATCTCTTTCCTGGGACTGGACGGCGGCAGCCACCGTCCGACGGAAGAGAGCGCGTGGCATCCTGGGAGTGGTAGTCCTCACTTAACTACTTCGACTCCCCCTCCCTTCAGGAGCCTTGGAGCAGGCGGCGACGGCCTTTGGAGGGACGGAGAGCGTGTCGGGGGCGGGGCTTTGAGAAGGAGCGTGTTGTTTCCATAGCGACGGTGAGAGCCTAAAGATGCGGGGGGGGGGGGGGGGGGGGGGGCCTGGACCTAATCGCTGGTTTCCTGGGGGGTGGGGGCCTGGGATGGATAGTCTGTTTCACTAGAAAGGAGTTTGAAGATGTCTATGGGCAGGACCAGCGGATACAGCTGCCGGGCCTGGAGTCAGGAAGATCTAAATTCAAATCCAGCCTCTGACACTTACTAGCCGTGTGACTCTGAGCAAGTCGCTTAACCCTGTTTGCCTCAGTTTCCTCCTCTGTTTAAAAAAAAAAAATGCTGGAGAAGGAAATGGCAAACCAGTCCAGCCAGTATCTTTGCCAAGAAAACCCCAAATGGGGTCACTAAGAGTTGGACAGGACCGAACAAGAGCCTGGGGAGGTGAGGCTTGGTTGTAGTTTTTGCAGAGGCAGAGCCTTCCCCAACCTTCTTAATTCCAGTGCCTTCCCTCTGCTAATTATCTCCTAATTTATCCTGTATATAGCTTGCTTCGCATACCGTATATTGGTTTGCATGTTGTCTCCACCATTAGATTGTGAGCTTCTTTAGGACGGGGGCTGTCTTTTGTGTCTTTTTGACTCCCCAGCGCTTAACACAGCACCTGGCACATAGTAGGAATTTAATAAATGTTTATTGATTGATTGATTGTCAGTTTCTCAGGGGTGGGGCCTGAGTCAGATTGTCTTCCAGGGGTGGAGCCTGATGTCCATGGGCAGGGCCTGAGGAGGCAGGGCCTGAATTTAGTCTGTTTCTCCAGGGCCAGACCGGGGTCCAGAGTAGGGGCATGGGGTCCCAGAGCTGGAGGATCAGCCATAGATCCACCTTCCCCCATGTCCCCCACCCTGCTTCTCTCGGACCCTCCCCACTTCCCCACCCACCCCCCACCACCTAGCAGCTATAGGCCCTGTCCCTGGGTCAGCTAAGCCCATCTCTCCTTCTGAGAGGAATGGAATACCATCCACCCTGTGTGCCCTACCCAGCCCAGACAGGTGGCCTAGTTCATCCTGGCCTCTGAAAGCCCAGAGCAAAAGGGTTCCCCACTGGCCACCACGTCTGGACAGTTCCAGTCATGTCTTAATGATGGGGTTGGGATCTGGACCCCAGAAAGAAAAAACCCTGGACTTTCTCACATGGCCAAATCTCTGGCATTCACCTTAGGTTATAATCCCATCAACTGGCCTTTCATCGTGGCCACACCCAATCTCCCAATTTGGTTACCCTTAATCTAGCCTAGCTCTCCATTGTTTTACCTCCCTATGACCCCCAGCCATTTCCCACCCTTAATCCTAGCTAGGCACCAGGAGGTCCAGGTCCCAGGAGTTCTGTTCACCCCAGCTTACTGGCCACTCCCATCCAGGTCCTCCTTAGACTCCTCCTCCAGTCACCCCAAACTATTTGGCCACTCCTACATCCCCCCCCCAACAGTCTCTGTATATAAGGTTCATCTTGTCTCCATTAAGGTGCTTAGATTCTTATAATCTAACCATTAGCTCACTAATGCTCAGACTCCTTAAGAGGCTGTCCAATATGACTGATGTTGTAATAAACCTTGTCTTTGACTGAAAGAAGGCTTGGGTAGAATTCTTTCGGGCAGGATTCGCGTGTTGTGATATTGGGGTCCCAGCACTCCTAAACCTCAACATTTCCACCCTATTTATGTCTGTCTCTTTCTCACATATACACACTCACCTGTTTTGTTTCACACCTACACTTCCTTAATTACCATCTACTGAAAGTAAGCCCTTAGCCCCCTCTTTGTTGTATCGACTGGCCCCTTGATCCCATCTGATGGGGCCAGCCTGGTTAGGCCTCTATTCTGTAGCCTTTTTAAAAAACACCGATATTTAAGAAAGATGTGGATTAACTGGAGAATCTCTGGGGTGGTGAAGGGCCATGAGGAAAGAAAACTGGGGGGATAGAGAAGGCACGATGCTAGAGTAAGGAAGGGCTCTCACAGAGAGGCTAGATACACTTACTCAGTCTGGCCCCAAAGGGCTCCTGGGTCCCAGGGGCAATGGGAACACCTGAAGTCAGAAAAAGCTTCCAAACAACTGGACCTCTCTGGGTAGAATGGGCTGCCCCCTCCACATTGTGGATTTCCAGTGCTTCGAAGTCTTTGAGCCATTTGTCAGCCTCTCTGGGTTAGGCTAGAGGCACGGAGGTGTTCTCCAACTCAGACATTCTGTGCTTGTACAATTTCCTCCTTCTTCGCGCAGCCACATGGAGACCAAAGGTTTTCATTTGCTCACATTTCCCCCCACCCCCAAAGGCATGTATGCTCTTGTCTCAGTGCCTGCCTCACAGTAGATGCTTACTATATAATTATTCAGTGCAATTGAATGAGTGTGGCCCTGTGGTCAAAAACTCTTCAACACTGGGGGCCAAATTCTGATCCCTGGCTAGGGCTCAGACAAAATCTACACAGTCTACCCATCCAGGGACAGGCTAGAGCCTTTCCACCTAGGAGAACTCCCTCCACCCTGGGGTGAGACAGCAGGGAAGCATTTTGATGGGCGTAGGGATTACCATTCCCATTTTACAGATAAGAAAACTGAGGATCAGAGACAAAGGAATTCTTCAGATTCTGGTTGAACTAGATAAAGTCTAAAGTCCTTTCCAACTCTTGGGATTGGGCTTTTAGCACTTAACTGGCAGTTTATCTGATAATCTACAGTCTAGACCAACCTTCAGAGACAGCTGATCTAAGACCAGGGATTTGGTAAACCCTCCTCACCCCAAGGGGAACCAAGGACAGAATCGATTGACCAGTAAGCATTTCTCGAGTGACTCTGATGTACCAGGCCCAACGAAGTTTACTGGAGAGCAGTAAGCATCACAAGGACAGTGGGTAGGGTAGGGCTGAGGACCGAACCAAAAGCTTCCCCATGTTCCAAGATGCCCCCTCCGGGTCACAACACTTCAGTTCCTACCCAAAGGCCAGTTTCCAAGGGAATACAGTGAAAAGGACATTGGATTCAAAACGTGGGCTCTGTTTACTACTTTGAGTAGTCACAGTCTTTCTAGGGCTTAGTAAATTAAAGGGTGGCACTAAATGTTCTAATCCCATAATGGCTTGGGAGCTCTAAGCCACCCCCACTCCAAAAGAACCCCTTGCTATTGACAGGGCCCCCTCCTCAAGTTAGCCAGACTGACTGCCAGCCAGAGGCCTGCTGCTTCCTGGGTGTTTACCACGTGTGGCAACCAAGGGGACAGAGGGAACAATAGGGTCCAGAGCCCTGGGAGCCCAAAATCTCTGTGCTCCTGTTTCCAAGCAACCCAGCCCACACAGTTCAATCCTGATTATTCTGTAGGATGCTATAGGATTGAGGGCTATAAGGCATATTACAAGCCGTCTATTGTAACCCTCTCGTTTTACAGATGAGGAAACTGAGGCCCAGTGAAAAGGACTTGCTCAGAATCAACTCAACCCCACAGATTCTCTCAACACAAATGGAGGGCTCTAACAATTCCCTGTATAAATCGCTTTGTTACCTTGAACCCAACTGCCCATATCTGTGGAGATCCGAGACACGAGGCATTCTGAGACTTCTCAGACTTAACTCATGGCACAAGCCACAGAAATCAAAGAGATATTTTGATAGAATCTCTCCAGCTCGAAGTCCACACCCACACAGGCCTAGAGCTTGGCACAAAGGGTACTCCTACTGACCAGTGGATGTGACTCATCGGCCCCACTTGGACTTAAGGTCTATAAGGAGAAGTTATGTCTCTTTTTTTTTTTTTTTTTCCCTGCCTGCCATAGGGTAGGAGCTTTGGAAATGCTTGGGATTGGAGGGGATGCAAAAGTCCCGCCCCCTACTTAGCCCCTCCCCCCCCACCCCCCCCCCCCCCCCCCCCCCAGCAGCCTCGCTCTCCAAAAAGAGCCCTTCTTATGGGAACAGAAATCAACCCCCCACATTCACTTCTGGACAGACAGCCCGGGAACAGTCCCCTTGCCAAACCGTGTGAGTCATCCTCTTTCCCGCTCTCTCCTCCCTCCCAGGCCCAGCAGCCATGGGCCCGTCCAGTTTGCTGAACGGGGGCCAATTCACGTGAGGGATCCAGCTAAAAGTGAACTGGCTCCTTCCATCCCTTCTCTTACATACATCACATACCTTCACCTCTCCTCTTCCCTTCTGTCTTCTCCCATCTCTCTTCCTTTCCCCTTTCCCTAACCTCTATTTCCATTCTCACCCTAGTCCCCCTCTGCCCACATCCCTCAGCTGTCACCTTTTCCATTCCTCTTGGGGGATCGGAAAGGGAAAGAATTCTGTGACAGCTGCTGAAGAATCACTTTGTCCACCACGTACGGGTGGGCTTGGGGAATCTCCGAGCACTTGTCCTTCCCCAACGTAAAAAATCCCAAGGGAGGCGGGAAAGGGAGCCCCCGGATTTTTGGACCTCAGTGAGCACCCTCGCTCCTGGTGGTGGGAGGTGCAGGGCAGGGGGACAGAGTTCCGGGGCTCAAGGCTCAGGGGCCCCTCCCCAGCTGTCCCTGAGCAGGTCCATGTGGAACAGGGCAGCTCCCACCACAAGGCGGGCAGCAAAGAGGTGGCGACAGGGGAGGCGGCGGGCAGCGTGGATAGAGCAGCTGCAGCGGGTCAGCGCCGCATCCAGGAGGAAGTCCGAGGTGCCGTCCTGCAGAGTGTAGCCTGTGCCAGTCCACCGGAAGCCCCTGAGCCCATGCTGCCGGGCAAAGGTGAGCTCCTCAGCCACCAGACCAGCCAGCTCCGGCCCACACACAGCCCGAAACCTAGACAGCAGCTCCCAGTCCTCCTCCTCCGAGGAGCTTCGGGCCCGCTTCCTGGCCGACGCCCTCTCATCTCTAACCCCAGCCGCCCACCCTCTTCCCTGAAGCTCTCCCGCCGTGGCTCCAGCCTCCTCTCTGTCGCCCAGCTGCATTCTTTGCCCTCCATCCCACAAATGCAGCCCCCTCTCCCCTCTGTCCTCTCCCGGCTGTGTTCCCCTTTCCCCTCCGTCCACTAGTTGGACTTCACTTTCTCCCAACTGTGTCCTACTCTCTTCTCTGTCCCCCAACTGTATACCTCTCTCCCACAAATGGAATCCTCTCTCCCCTCTGTCCCCCAACTGTATACCTCTCTCCCCCAGCTGCATCCTCCTCTCCCCTCTGTCCCCTAACTGTATACCTCTCTCCCACACAGGCAGCCCCCTCTCTCCTCTGTCCCCCAACTGTATACCTCTCTCCCCCAGCTGTCTGCTCCTCCCCTCTCTATCTCCTAATCGTACTCTTCTTTCCCATAAATACATCCCTCTCTCTCTCAGCTCTCTCCCGCTCCCTCCCAACTGTATCTCCTTATCTCCTCTGTCCACAAGCTGTACATCTCTGTCCCCAAAATGCATCCCCCACTCACCTCTGTCCCCCCGCTGTGTTCCCCTGCCCCCTGTGTCTCCTAACTGTATGCCTCCCTCTCTCAGCCCTCTGTCCCCTAACTGCACACCTCCCTCTCCCAACTGTGTCCCCCCGCCCCCTCTATCCCCCCACTGCAACCCCCTTCCGCCTCCATTCTCTAACCCCGCCCCAGGTCCTGTCAGAGAGGCGTTGGATAGGCCCTCTTCCCCCACCAGCCCCTCCCCCTCACTGTGCCCCCGCTGCAAGGCCACCAGGTCGCGGATACACTGGGCAACCGTGGGTGAGGGGCTAAGCCCCCGCAGCAAGCGCTGCCGGTGCCCTCGGACCAGGGCACAAGCATCCACATTCCGGGCTGTCTCAAAGGCCCACAGGCGCACCCACATGGCCCTGCGGGGTGCCCAGCTCCGCTCAAAGTAGTCCACGAAGGCAGCCGGGCACGTAGCCCGCAGTTCGGCCAGCGCCTCCATGTAGGCTGCAGCGGAAGCCGCCCCGGCCAGGCGGCAGAGCAGCGGCCACAGCCCGGGGTCCTCCCCGGCCCCGCCCAGCTCCTGGGCTTTGCTGAAGAGCGTCTCCAGCACCTGGACCCGGCAGATCTGGACGCGAGCCCCAGGCAGCAGCTCTCGGACGGCCTCCAGCTGGGTGCCCACCTCGGGCCCCACGGTGACGCAGCGCACGCGGCCCTTGATCTCCGGGACGCTCTGCACCAGCGAGGCCAGCGTGAAGCGCAGAAGGTTGGGGGTGGTCTGGCGTGTGAGACAGCAGGCCACCTCCCGGCCACGGCCGCGGTCATCCACACAGAGCACCGTGGACAGATCGAAGGTGCCCTGCAGGCCCGGCAGGCGGTCAAAGAACAGCATGAGGGGGAAACGGCGCAGCAGAGCCATCATGCTGGACGTGAGGAAGAAGACGGTCTCCACCACGGCTTGATCTTCCACAAAAACCAGCTTCACCTGGGGAGGGCAGGGAGTCAGAACCCGCCACCGGGGCAGCCCACCGCCCACTGAGGCCCGCCGCCGCTGCCTCCTCCTCTCAGCCCCCCCCCCACAAATATGCATGCCCCGTGAGCCTGCACACGTACATGCGTGCCCCATGTACACACACAAGAATCACACCTCATCCTCATCTCAGCCCTGCCCCACCATGCACAAGCGGGCATACGCCGGGAGCCTGGACGGGTGCACAAACATACACGTGTGCCCACACATACACACCTTGTCTTGGCCCCACCCTCACAAACACACGTGCACGCATGTGTGCACACACCACACACACACACACACACACACACACACACACGGGTCACAACCCCTCAGCCTCATCTCAGCCCCCTCCCCACATAAACCTGCATAGACAGGGGTGCCCATGCACAGCCATGCTCACACATATGCCTGTATACATGCCTCCACACCCAATCCACACCTGTGCCCACACCCAGACATATAAACATACACATACACACACACCTGTGTACCCACACACCCACTCACACAAGTGTCTGCCTACACACCTCCACACACATACACATCTGTACCCATACCCAGAGACACACTCACACTCATGCACCTGTGTGTACACACATACACATTCTCACACACGTGCCCATCTCCACATTTACACACCTGTGTGCCCACATACACATGTGCCCACACTCACACACACCTGTGGGAACACACACACACACTCATACATACACACAAGTGTGCCCACACCTGACCAAGGGCCCCAGGAAAGCCAGCACAGTTGTGCACTGCCCGGCACATGCCTCCCTCTCCAGGCTTACCCTGGACTACTCATCCTCTGCCCTCCAAACACGCCCTGTGCTCTCCCACCTCTCTTCCCCACCCCCGGGCCCAGCTTCCTTTCCCTTTGGAGCTTACATCAAATGCCAGATTCCCTGTCAAGAACAACTTTCTGCGGAGTGACAGGATTTGGAGATCTGGGGCTACTTGGCCCAGCTTGCCCATACTCCCCATGAAGAGGCAAGGCCTACAAAGGGGAAGGCACTTGCCCAATGTTACGTGGCAGCGCTCAGACCCGAGCACAAGATTAGTCAGCTCCTCCTCCAGCAACCCCCAATGACTCCCTCTGAGCCCACCTGTGCCCCTGGGGGGCAGTTAGAGGTGCCCAGATAGCACCTGCCACATTGGCACCAAGGATTCCACCACACACACACACACACACACACACACACACGGATCCAGGCTGGCATGACCAACAGATCATCTCTCCCCATCAGTATTAAAGCTTCTGGGAACAGAGACCAAAGCTCTCCCCAACTTAGTTATTCCCTCAGGGGAAAAAATGGGGTGTTGACGTGTCCTAGTTTCTGCCTTAGTCTGAGCCTCAGTTTCCCCCCCCCCCGTAAAATGAGGACTAGATATGATCATCTCACAGAATCTCAAAGTGGGCAGGGATTATGTGACCCAAGGTCAAGGGTTGGAAGGGACAGTAGAAAACAACTAGTCCAACCTGCCATTTTACAAATGTAGACACTGAGGCAGAGAAAGGTATCCAAGGTCACATAGTGCCCTCAGGGGCATCTAGTCCAGCTGGTACCTAAACAGATATCTAATGCCACCAGGCCTTTGCTTAAAAACCCCCAGTGAAAGGGAATCAGTAGCTCATTCCAGCCTGGGACAGCTGCTGTCCTCAGGAAGCTGGTTCCTGACAGCAAACCTAATCTGCCTCTGCAATCTCCCTCCTCCTGGCTCTGCCCTGTGCAGCCAAACTGAACAAGGCTCATCTCTCGTCCACATAGCAGCCCCCCAGGTGAGCATTCAGCAGACTCTTTGACATCAGTATTTAGAAGAGCCCTTCCTACTCAGCCACCCCCAACATGCCCCTGAACACTTACAGACATTCATCATCTCCCTAGGAAGAGCCTAGCCCTCTCCCCAAAGGCTCGGTCCAGGTGACCCTCAGGGCTCTTTAGCTCAAAATTCCTCAAGACTAGGACGTACAAAAGCCCGTCCAGTCCTAAACCCTCAGATGCAGAGGGCTGCCTCACCTTTGCTCTTGGCTTGGTCCTAATGGTCAGTGTGAGGGGCAAGGTTTCAAATTCACATAATTATTAAAGTTCCCCAAGACAGGTAGGAAAGAGCCCAGAGCCAGAGAAGAGAAGGAAAGGAATGGGGCTGGGCCCTGCCCTGGGGTCTCAGGGGTAGACAAAACTCCTGCAAGAGAAAACACCCTCTACCAACACTGCTTGGCACCTTTTCTGCCTCTTCTGGCCTTACAGGGCTGCCTAAAGCCCCAAGCGGTCAAGACTTACCCAGCGACACACAGCCAAGCAGGGGCGGACAGAGGCAGGACTCAACCTAGGCCTTCTCTCTAGTTACTATGCAGCCCCCCATGCCTCTTCTTCCCCACCAAGAAAAGCTAACATCCTCCAGGCCACGGGCAGTGGCTTCCTGCCCTCCCTCGGACCAACTCTCCTTTGATCTCTTCCTCCCCTCAGCCCACCCAAAGAATGCACCCAGGCGCCAGCACCAGCAGCCTGCCCCTCTGCTCTTGGGTCCACCCGCCCTCTGGCTGCCTGCCCTCTGCAAAGCTAGCACCTTGGCCTCAGGGTCAGCCTGGAAGAGCCCCTCCAGGACGTGGAGGGCATCGAGGACACCGTGGTCCCGGCTCTTGCAGTAGGAGAGGAGGCGGTGGATGTCCGCAGGGGCCACAAACTGCTTGGAGATCTTGTTGGTGGTGCGGACGGGGAGGCAGGCGTTGGCAAGAAGATGGCCTGGGCGGAAATAGTAGGCAAACTCCAGAGGGCAGGCTGGATGTGAATGGGTCAGGTGGCACTCGGTGACCACCAGGCGGTCCCGCAGCGGGCTGAGCTTCAGGATGATGAAGGCCGGACAGCCTGGCTGGGGGCTCCTGCAAGAAGAGAGGGAGAGGGAGAGGTCACCCAGCTGCCTGCCTTGCAGGGTTTCGAGCTGGAAGGGGGCTTAAAGGACTCGTCATTCGATGCCATCCTTCTATAGATGGAGTGAAGCCCAGAAAGGTCCAAGACTTGAACCCAGGCCTGCTGACCCCCACTACGCCATTCTTCCCACTGTCCCAGACTCCCTTTCTTTTAACCTGAGTCAACCTGCTTTTTTGCCCCCCCCCCCATTTCTGACCATCCTAGCCAGGCTGCTCCATAACTCGGTACGTCTGTTCCTGTCCAAACTTCTTGCACCCCTCCCATCCCCCCCTTTCCTTGAGCTCTCTGCAGTGGTCACCTTTTCACACCCCCTTCAGCTAGTAAGCCTGCCTCTAATATCCACAGGAATTATTCTAGTCTCTCAGACTCTCCCTAAGAGTACCACCAGCGTGTTTCAAGTGGCAAGCCTCTGTCCTATGCACTCTTCTTTCTCTTGGTGACCTGATCACTTCCTGGGGCTAATGATCATTTCTACGCAGATGAGTCCTGTCCTATGTGCCCTGTCTCCCTGAGCCCTGCAGTCCCACGAACCCAGCAGCCAAAGCAATGTTTCAAGCTGGACATTCCAGAGACGCCTCAAAGCCAAGCCCAAAACTGAACCCATGCTCTTTTCCTCTGATCCTTCCTCTCTTCCAGACTTTCCTATCTCTCCCCAAGGGCGTGCACTACCAACCATCCTCCCAGGGTCACAAGCTTGGTGACATCTCACACCAGGTCTTGTCACTTCTATGTCCCCAGACTCTCTCACAGGCTCCCTTCTCTCCAATCACACAGCAGCCACCCTAATTCGGGTCCTCCTTGCCTCCTGCCCAGATGACCTCAGCTTCTATCTTCTCTCCTCTCTAAGCCACCCTCCACACAATTGCCAAAGTGATTTTTCCAAAAGCATAGGGATGATTACCCCCATTTCACAGAGGAGAAAACTGAGGTCCCAAAGGGACAAGTGATTTTCCCAGGATCACAGAGCTAGCAGACAAGAACCCAGCTCTCCTGACTCCAGCATCCTTTCTCAACTCCTTACAAGAATTCCAAGGTCAGCAGAGTTCAGCTCATTCAGACTTCTTTTACAGACAAGGAAACTGCCTCAGGGAGGCATATCCTACTCCTCCGTCCCAGCTCTGATCAGAGTCCCTGGTGCCCACAGAACAAACTCCTTAGTCCAACATTCAAGGCCTTGCAAAGTCTCCAGCCTGCTCTTCCACGGCTCTTCCTCATCTTCCTTGCACTCCTAGCAGACCAAAGGCCTCACTGCCCACGGAGCAGTCGCTCTGCATTCCCACCTCCCTGCCTCTGCTCGCACAGTCTGCTAGCCTCGGAAGGTCATTCCCTTCTTTAATATCTACCCAATCTTCAGAGCTCAGCTCATCCACAAAGCCTTCAATGTTCCCTCCTCCCCCTCCACATACACATGCCACCCCTTGCGTGCCCCAAATCAGAAACAATCCCTCCTTCTCTCTAATCTTGGAGCATTTCTTAGGCCCTTCTTCCTAGGCCTACATCTCCATGCCCACGGTTTGTCCCTGCCTCCCCCCACCATGTGCTGAAATTGTCTCGGGGGCCTTACTTCAACAACAAATGCAAAAACAGGGCCCTAAGATCGATTCAGATGTCACAGACAGACAAGTGCGACCTCAACCCTGCCCACAAAAACCTTATGATCCAATCGGGAAAAGAGGCATTCCAATAACTTGGGGGTGGCAATCAGCATAAAGGAGAGCTCAAAGTGCTGAGGAGGGCCCCAAGGCAAGACAGAAACTCAGAGGGAGGCTTCCTGGATCAGGCCGCCCTAGAGCTATCTTGAGCACAAGGGAAGGCCCAGCAACAGGGGCAGGTGGAAAAGAGGGAGCCAAGCACAGATACAGAGATGTAGAGCTGACAAGGACCTCAGGGGGCACAGCGTTGGAAACTGAGGCACAGATTAAACGACTCCCTCAGGGTCACCTGTCTCTACCTCCACACCCTTTCTCTAGGGAGTTATATTAGATAAGGATGGGCAGGTAAGCTGGAAGGGCCTTGAATGCCGGTGGGGAGGTTAAACTTTATTCAGTGGGCAAAGGGTAGCCATGGAGGGTTCCGAGTAGAGAGAGGACATAATTGGAGCAATGCAGCATTTGGGTCTCGCTCAAGCCAAGCGTGGGCTCCGTACACAGGGCGGACTCAGCGTGAACAGGCCAGTGAGTGAGCCAGCTCTGGGCCCTGGCCTGCCTCCCACAGGGAAGCAGGAGCAGGGGCAGAAGCAGGACCAGCAGGCCCTAGCCCCCCTTGAGCCTCTCACCCCGCAATGCCAGGCCGGCCGGCGGGTGCCCGCACATCCTTGCAGACGAGCCGCACGTAGCTGTATTTGAGGACATCGATGAGGGTGTGGAGCGGGGTATCGAGGGCCCAGCGGCATTTGGCCAGGTGCATGGAGCTCTTGACGAAGAAGAGGGCCCGGTGCCGCTGACACCACGCATCAAAGAAGCGGCTGAATTCTGCCCACGAGAAAAACTCCCGATCCTGCAGCTCCCGCTCCTGCTGGGCCCCGGCCTCAGCCCACGCCAGCCTTGGCTCCGGCTCCGGCTCCGGCTCTGATTCCTTCACCAGCTCCAGCTCGGGCTCCGACTCCAGCCCTCGCTCCTGTCCCGGCTCCCGCTCCCACTCCAGCTGGCGCTCCAGCTCCCGCTCCGGCTCCTGCTCCTGCTCCGACCCTGGTTCGGGCTCTGCCTCCAGCTCCCGCCCGGGCTCGGGCTCTGCTTCCAGTTCCTCCT
Organism: Vombatus ursinus; assembly: GCF_900497805.2. Lineage (NCBI taxonomy): Eukaryota > Metazoa > Chordata > Mammalia > Diprotodontia > Vombatidae > Vombatus > Vombatus ursinus. The sequence goes on along the minus strand of NW_020953943.1, from coordinate 434,934 downwards.
CCATCCTACGGTCCCTGGGAGTGACAAGTGGAGACCCAAAGGTCAAGAAAGGGAGGGCCGGACCAGCAGTAACCCTAACGCTGCGCTGCCGGCCCGGCAGGAGACGGAGGGAAGCTATACGACGCTGGAGATGGCAGATACTGAATCACGGGACACCTAAGCCCTATCTTCCACTGGGCTCCTTTACTGAACCTATGCCACCTCCCACCTCTCCCCCCAAGATGTGAAGCCCTACATCCAACTGGGCCCCTCCCTCCCACAGATGTGGCATTCCTACACCCAGCTGTCCTCCTCCCGCCCCCAGATGCGGCGCGCCAGCATCCAGCTGTGCCCCTCCCTCCCCCAGATGTGGCACTCCGCATCCAGCTGTTCCATTTCTCTTCCCCCAGATGTGGAGTCCCCCACCGTGCACCACCCCAGCAGCCTCTAGCTGTGACCACCCCCCTCCAGATGTGCATCTCTCCCTTCCTCCCTCCCCATCACTCACCCCTCCCGCCCTGCCCTCTCAGAGCCTGAAGGAACGGCTCCTGACGGCTTGGACCCTCCCACAATGCCCCGCGAAACAAGGCGCTCGGACCGCCCGTCTTCCCAGAATGCTTTGCTTCCCCTCCGCGGGGTCAGTGCTTGTCCTTCTTCCCATCGTGCCCCGCGAGCGTCCGTCCCGAAGCTCCGGCCTAACCCAACCCATCCCCCTCTTCTCTTCTGAGAGAGCAGAGCCCCTGCCCCTCCCATTCGGCCGGACCACAACTCCCAGCGTGCTCCGCGAGGCGAAGGGGCGGGCACCTGTCCCGTGACGTCACTCGCCCCAACGACTCAGCGCGCGAAAGTTGAGGCGCGCAGCAGGGCTGGTGGCGGGAGTGGAGCCCGGACCCTAGCCGGAGCCGGGAGCCGGGAGCCGAGTAGGAGTCTTGGCAGCGTCACGCGGAGGGAGGTCAGTGCGGGGGGGGGGTGGGGAACGGAGGACACGAGGACACACACGCACACACACGGTGCTCTGAGCATGCTCCGGGCCCGCAGGGCCTCTGCCGCAGCCCAGAGATGGGAGGCGAGCGAGGGCCTCTGCGCATGCGCGAGCCACGTGCTGGGGAGGGGGAAGGGGCTGTGGGTGGGTCCCTGTCTGGCCAATCTCGGCGGCCTCGGCCGGGCCACCCTGGCAGGTCCGGTAGTGTCAGCCCTTGCTTCGTCAGCTGCTGTGGCTCCCCATGGCTTCCCATGGCTTCCAGGAGCCTAGCAGTGCAGTGTTTGGCGTTCAGAGCCCTTCATCACACACACCCCCACTTCCTCTTCCTCCCCCTTAGACTGTAAGCTCCTTGAGGGCAGGGCTGCCTCTCCAGGGCATAGCCCCGGGCCTGGCACACAGCAGGTGCCTAATAAGTGCATAGGACTAGGCTGGGGCAGTCAGTGAGTCAGGGGAGGGGTGCCTGGCCAAAGTGGGCAGGGGTCTGCTTGTGGGGGGCCACCCCCGCACTGGACTCCGGGGGGGGGGCATCTTCCACAACCCGACCCGCTGGGGTAGGCCAGTGAGGGGGCCCCAGGCGGGGCGATGACCCGTCCCGAGTGGGTGACCCCGGGGATGGGGGCTGTGTGTCCAGAGACCACGGTGTCAGCCCTCTGGGCTCCTCCAGGCTGCTCTTTGGGGGTGGGGGGCCCCCACATGGACGGCCTCCGACCCCACCCCCACCCTCCATCTTCACATATCTTTCCATTTGGTTCCAGGAAGCGCTGCGGAGAGAAGGGAGGGAAGACCTCGGGAGCCGCCATGCAGCGATCGATAAAGTGAGGAGCTCGGGTTCTAGGCCGTCCCCCTGCCCCTGTGCCCGGCCCCCTGCCCCCTTCCTGCCCTAGCCCTTCTTTGGTGTCTCCCCACAGGTCGTTTTTCCAGCCTATGAGTGGGGACAAAGTGAGGAAGCAGGAGGAGTCCCCCAAAAGCAGCAGGGAGAGAGAGCCCGCCTCCAAGTGAGTGGGGGTCCGAGCGGGCAGGGGCTCCCCCAGGGGCAGCCCTTTGGGTGGATTGGGCGTCACTGGCCCTCTTAACACCCGGTGGCCCGGCCTCCCCACCCAGGACTGCCCTGAAAGAGAGGAATGCCGTAGAACCTGAGAGTGAGTCCCCCGTGAAGAGGCCTATGAGGAAAGTGCCCCGAGTCCTGGGGAGTGAAGGCGAGGAGGAGGACGAGGAGGTGGTCCCGACAGCCCCCCGAGACCAGGTAGCCGGCCTCCTCCGCAGGGTCACTGACGGCTTGCCTCCCAGGCCCCCTGGGGAGCAGGCGTTCTGACCTCCCCACACCCACTCTCTGTCCCCCGCAGAAGCCGAGCGTCCCCTCCCCGGCCACTTCTCCAACCAGCTCCGACCCCTCCCCCTCAGACTCCTCGCCCTGCAGCATCTCCCCAGCGGGGATCCCAAAGCGTCGGACAGGTAGGGGAGACAGACCAGCACCTCCAGCAGGTGCCTCCAGGCCAGGCCCTTCTCTTATGGCCACCCTCCCCTCCTCCCCCACTAAAAGAAAGCCGCCACGTGTTCCTGGGGGAAGAGGTGAAGGCCAGACTGAGCCCTCAGCAGGCTTCTTTCTTCCGCTACTGAGCTCCATCCTCAGCCTGAGTTCAAATCCAGCCTCAGGCACCAACTAGCCGTGGAACCCTGAGCAAGTCACCTGACTGCTGCCTGCCTCAGTTTCCTCATCTGTAAAATGAGGAGGTTGGACTTGGTGACCTAGAAGGCCCTTCCCATCACTGATTGCCCCCCCCCCCCAACCCTAACTTGGTCTCTTCCTAGCTCGGAAACAGATGCAGAAACGTAAGCTACAGGAGCTCACTGAGGACCATGAGGGCAAAGAGCCCAAGAGGCTTAAGAGGGAGGGAAGCGAGAGCACACAGGGAAGAAGCCAAGAGCCACCCACCCTGATACCCGACAGACAGCCGGTCCCCGAGCCCGCGGGGGAGGCCCCCAAGCCGCAGGGCACTGCAGAGGAGGCGAGGCGAGGCCCGGAGCCGAAGGCGCCCACCCGGGCACCCAAGGCCTTCAGCAGCTTTTTCAGTGAGTGTCTCTCCTCCAGTCCACAGAGCCTGGGCCTTCTCCTGTCTAGGCCAGACCCCATTCCATACCAGGCTTGGGGGGGTCTAAAGGGAAAGGAGCCTTTCCCCAGTGTCACATTTGTTCCACAGCCCCCCAAAAGCCAGCGACAGCAAAGCAGGACCCAAAGGAGGCAGCGGAAGAGACGTCCAGGGCGTAAGTTGGCCTTCAGGGAACCCCTCTGCTCTTGGGCCAGCCCCTAGCCATGTCTGTGCTCGGGGAAGGGGGCCCCCGGAGGAGGGGCAGGGCAAAGAGGCTCGGCTCCCCAGCCCCTGCCTCTGTCTGCCACAGGCCCCCAGACCCCGCCACCTACGACCCTTCCAAGAGCGGCTATCACCCCGTGGACGACGCGTGCTGGAAACCAGGGCAGAGGTGAGGGCGTGTGGGGTTTGTTGGTGCAGAGCGGTTGGCCCCCCATGAGAGAAGGCCCCATCAGACTGGGAGCCCGGCGCACGGTGGGCACTTGATCAGCACTTGCTGACCGGCTGGCCGGCTGAGTCCTTTTACAGCCGTGAAGGTCTCATGCTGGGGGCGGGGGGGGAGGGGGGATCGTCTCGTTCCTCTTCTACCCCGGGGGCTGCCCTGCACCTCAGGAAAGTGCACCTGGCAGGCCCCGTCCCCCACTGACCCTTGCTTCCCCCAGGGTCCCCTACCTCGTGGTTGCTCGGACATTTGAGAAGATTGAGGAGGTCTCTGCTCGGTAAAGCCCGCCCGTTTCCCTCTAGCCGCTGCCCCTTTGGCTCCTTCCGACTGGGCTGCAGTCACTGGCCCTCATCCACCTCCTCCGAGATCTGACTATTGTCCAGCGTGTTCCTGCCTGCCCCCTCCACATCCTCCCACACTCGCGCATGCCACCTCCCTCCACTCCCTCCCGCCCTCTCGGCCTCAGCCCTTACACTCCGCAACCTCAGCCCCACCCCCCGACTCCCCCGCTGGGCTGAGGGTCCTCACTCTCCTGCCCTTCCCCTCTTGCAGGCTCCGGATGGTGGAAACTCTGAGCAACCTCCTGCGGTCGGTGACCGCCCTGTCCCCCGCAGACCTGCTCCCCGTCCTCTACCTGAGTCTGAACCAGCTGGGCCCACCCCAGCAAGGCCTGGAGCTCGGCGTGGGGGACGGCGTGCTCCTCAAGGCGGTGGCCCAAGCCACAGGTGAGCGAGGGCGGGAGAGACCGGGGAGACACGATGCCCAACGCCCCACCCGGGGGGCGCTGCCCCGGTCATCCACACCCTCGTCTTCTCCCACTGCCAGGGCGGCAGCTGGAAGCCATACGGGCCGAGATGGCAGAAAGGGGGGACGTGGGGCTGGTGGTAGAGGCCAGCCGCAGCACCCAGCGTACCATGCTGCCTCTGCCCCCTCTGACGGCGTCCGGGCTCCTGGGCAAGCTCCGAGACATCGCCCGCCTCACGGGCGGCGCTGTGAGTGTCCCCGCCCACACCTGCTGGCTCCCTGCCTGTCGTCTGGCTTCTCCTTGGGGTGGGGGGCAAAGGACAGGGCTTGCCCGCCTGGGCCCTGCCATGGGTGTCTCCTGCTCGTGGGGGGCTTTCTCTCCTGGGCCCTGCTGTGGGGTGTCTCAGGGGAGGATGGGGCAGAGGCTGGGGCATTCTCCTTTGAAGTCTGAGCAGTCCAGTAAGGATCTGGAGAGTAGGGTGGCTTCCCACCCAGGCCAGAGAGTGAACTCGGGGTCGGGTGGTGCCCATCTCTCTCTCCCACCCCCCTCCCCACAGTCCACATCAAAGAAGATCGATATCATCAAAGGCTTGTTCGTCGCCTGTCGCCACTCAGAGGCCCGCTTCATTGCCAGGTGGGAGAGCAGCAGTCTGCTGGGGGTGGGAGGAGAGGCGGCGAGACCAGGGAGCATGAACCTGGGGGACCTGGGGGCCCGGACGGGGCCCTCCCTCGTGTCTGACCGGGAGCGTCAGGGCAGGGACTGACTTCCCCTCCTCCTGCCCCGCAGGGCCCTGAGTGGGCGGCTGCGCCTGGGCCTCGCCGAGCAGTCGGTGCTGGCTGCGCTTGCCCAGGCCGTGACCCTCACACCCCCCGGCCAAGGTAAGGATTCCCGGGCCAGGCTGCTCAGGTGCCCCTCACCCCCCTGCTATTTCCCAGCTTCCCCATTCGGCCCACCTCCCAGCTACCGCTTTGACGAGCATTTCCTGCCAGAACATCTCCTCGTGTCCACGTCCACCCGTGTGGGGCCTTGGGGAGAGAGGATCTCAAAGCCCTGGTGGGTCTTTCCCCCAGAGTTTCCCCCAGCTGTGGTGGATGCTGGGGCCGGCAAGCCAGCAGAAGCCAGGAAGACTTGGCTGGAGGAGAAAGGCATGATCCTGAAGCAGACCTTCTGGTGAGGGGCGAGCGGGCAGGGCACGGGGCGGCGGGGGGCACAGCCAGGAGGGCCATCGACGTACCCAGCCCATCTGTGTTCTTGTCCGTCCGCCAGCGAGGTGCCTGACCTGGACCTGATTGTCTCTGCCCTGCTCAAGCACGGGCTGGACCAGCTGCCCCGGCACTGCCAGCTGACCCCAGGTGAGCCTCCAGCAGCCTGCTGCCGGCAGGCTGGGCCCCACAGAGCCCTCTCAGCCCCCGTTCCCACCTACCCCCCCCCAGTCCCTGATGGCCCTCAGTTGGCAGGCGGTCTGCCCTCACTCTTGCTCTGGCTCTGCCACCCAGGGGTACCCCTGAAGCCCATGCTGGCCCACCCCACCCGCGGCATTGGGGAAGTGCTGAAGCGCTTTGAGGAGTCTGCCTTCACGTGTGAATATAAGTATGATGGGCAGAGAGCACAGGTATGGACCTGGGGGGCCTCACATGTGAGCACAGGTATGGTGAGGGGCCTCCACATATGAACAGGCCTGACCAGCAGAGGGTTCAAGTCTGGAGCACGTGAATATAAGTGTGATGGGCAGAGGGCACAGGTATGGACCTGGGGGGCCTCCACATATGAACAGGCCTGACCAGCAGAGGGTCCAGGTCTGGAGCATGTGAATGTAAGTGTGACAGGCAGAGGGCACAGGTATGGACCTGGGGGGGCCTCCACATATGAACAGGCCTGACCAGCAGAGAGTCCAGGTCTGGAGCATGTGAATGTAAGTGTGACGGGCAGAGGGCACAGGTATGGACCTGGGGGGCCTCACGTGTGAGCACAGGTGTGGGGGGGCCTCCACATATGAACAGGCCTGACCAGCAGAGGGTCCAGGTCTGGAGCACGTGAATGTAAGTGTGACGGGCAGAGGGCACAGGTATGGACCTGGGGGGCCTCCACATATGAACAGGCCTGACCAGCAGAGGGCACAGGTTTAGGGTGGGAGGCCTTTTTGCCCCAGCCTGTATCTCCTCCCCCAGGTGCAGGACTAGAGCAGGCGTGAAGGGGGCAGCCTCCCCAGAGCCATTCCCTCCCTGGCCATGCTGCTCTGCCCAGTGGCTGGCTCTGTGCCATTCCTGTGCCCACGGGAATGTGGTGACGTAGTCTTGCTCCTAGGCCCTCCAGGTTCCCCTCTGCCCCTACAGATCCACGTCCTGGCAAACGGGGACGTGAAGATATTTAGCCGGAACCAGGAGGATAACACGGGCCGGTACCCGGATGTCATCAGCCGCATCCCAAAGGTGGGGTTGGGCAGGCGGGGGGCAGATGGGGGCATGGCGGCGTGGCACAGTGGCTGTGCCTGGGGGCCGCGCTCTTCCCTGCCCACTGAGCCTTAATGCTTTGCCCCCGGCTCAGATGAAGCGTCCCTCGGTCGTCTCCTGCATCCTGGACTCAGAGGCCGTGGCCTGGGACCGGGTAAAGAAGCAAATCCAGCCCTTCCAGGTGCTCAGCACGCGCAAACGCAAGGTGTGCCCAGCCTATCTGTGCCCCACCCCTCCCCCGTGCCCATGCTCTGCCTCAGTGCCCCCCCTTCTCACCACTCCTCTCGGTGCTGTCTTCTTCACCCAGGAGGTGGAGGAGGCCGAGATCCAAGTTCAGGTGTGCCTGTATGCCTTCGACCTCATCTACCTCAATGGGCAGGTGAGTGAGGCCCCACGACACGCAGCGCCCTCTGTCCTCGCGGGGCTCTCGGTCCTCAGGCCTCTTCCTTCTCCTCACAGTCCCTGGTCCGGGAGCCGCTGTCCCGGAGGCGGCAGCTACTCCGGGAGAACTTCGTCGAGACAGAGGGCGAGTTTGTTTTTGCCACGTCTCTGGACACGGAGGACACTGAGCAGATTGCCGACTTCCTGGAGCAGTCTGTGAAAGGTAGCGGGGGGCCCCCCTCTCCCCTGGGATGGCCAGCCTCCCTCCTGAGGGGCATGGGCTGTGCCCAGCAGCTCATGGGCATCTGTCTGCTGATCCAGATTCCTGTGAGGGCCTGATGGTGAAGACCCTTGATACCAATGCCACGTATGAGATTGCCAAAAGATCCCACAACTGGCTCAAGGTGACCGTGCCCCCCCCCACCCGAGGACCCCGTATCCCGTTCCCCCCCACCCCCACAGTCCCCATCCTGTGTCTCCTGCGGCACCATTCCCCGTGCCATCCTCAGGCTCCATCTTTCTCCATGGTCTTGTCTTGCCTGGATCTCTCCCACCTGGTCTGCCCTGAAGCCCCTGCCCTCCCCAGGGTCCTTCCCCTGAGTTCTCCTCCCCCGTAACCAGCTGAAGAAGGATTATCTGGAAGGCGTTGGGGACACTCTGGACCTGGTGGTGATCGGGGCCTATTTGGGCCGGGGGAAACGGGCCGGACGATATGGGGGCTTTCTCCTGGCTGCCTTCGATGAGGACAGTGAAGAGTTCCAGGCCATTTGCAAGGTAGGGAAGCTGCCTGATGACTCAGGAGGGAGGCAGGGTCACCTGGGGGGGGTGAGGGGGCTGGGCCCAGCAAGGAGGTATAGGAGGGCCCGCTCCCTCTCTGCCTGCCAAGGGCCCATGTTCATGGGTGGGAGATAGAAGGCAGCCTACAGAAAGGTGGCCCTGACCAGATCTCCTTCCGCCTCCTCTCTCTCCTCAGCTGGGCACGGGCTTCAGTGATGAAGAATTAGAGGAACATTACCAAAGCCTCCAGGTGAGAGCCCCTGCCCCCTGCTGCTGCTGCTGCTGCAGCTGCCCTCCCCTGCCCCCGCCCCCTGCTGCTGCCCTCTCCCCTTCCCAGGCTTGCCCCCTGGGTTTGATCCCAAGCCCCTGGCTGCCTCTCAGCCCAGGCCCTGCTGCTCCCCTCCTGGACTTGTCCCCTCTGCTGGCTCTACCACTAGCAGCTCCTTTTCCCCTCCCTGACCTGGCCTTCTGTACCCTACCCAGGCCCTTGTGATTCCTGCTCCCCGTTCCTACGTCCGGGCTGAAGGGGCCGTACCCCCTGACCACTGGCTAGAACCAACCACTGTATGGGAGGTTAAATGTGCTGATCTCTCTGTCTCCCCAATTTATTCAGCAGCCCGAGGGTTGGTGAGTACAAAAGGGGACTTTGTCCTAGGAGGAAAGGCTGACCAAGGGAGGCATTGTAGCAATGTGCCCCATTCTGGGACACTGCGCCCCAAACAGCACAGACCTAATGGACTGGGCGGCCCCCGCTCTTATTCTAGCCCCTCCCGTCTCCCCCTCGATGCTCCAATTGCAGGGGTTGAGGCCCAGAGAGAGGTGACAGGGAGAATCAGGCCTTCCCCATACACTCCTGGGTTTGGGGGCCCCAGGCTAGGAAGGCTCTGGGTTGTGAGTCCTGGGGAGCAGGGATCCACGGGGGCTCAGGATCTAGGCACGTGAGGCCTCAGCTGTGGCAGATAGGGCCTGGAGCAGTGAAGAGATGGATGAGTCCTGTCTGGGTTGGTCCCCAAGGCATAACCCAGGAATCCATTGGGAGGGTGGAAATTTGGGAAGCTAAGTCACAGAGTAGATACAGAGCCAAGCATGAAGTCAGGAAGCCCCGAGTTCAAATGTGGCCTCAGATACTGGCCGTGTGATCCCAGACAAGTCTGCCTCAGTTTTCTCAACTATAAGATGGCAATGATGTAGACCTACTTCCCAGGGTTGTGAGGATCAGATGAGATGTGTAAGGTGCTTATTACCAGCACATTGCCTGGTACACAGTAGGTGCTTTGGCATACTTGTTGGCTAGCCAGGGAAACCAGGCCGCTGAAGGGAAAGCGTCAGCCTGTGGGTCAGGAATGCTGACCATCTATCAATGCCTGTGCCCATGCCCACCCAGGTGGAGAGCGACAAGGGCATCTCCCTGCGGTTTCCCCGATTTGTCCAAGTTCGAAAAGATAAGAAACCAGAAGAGGCAACCTCCAGTGCCCAGGTATCTGGGGAGGAAGGTTGGCAGGGAGGGGCGAGGCCAAGGCCTGTCATGCCAGAGCTTCATGGCGTCGCTTGCATCCTCCCTCAAACAGGTGGCCTATTTGTATAAGAAACAGCAACAGATTCAGAACCAGCAGGATTCCGAATCCCCGAACTTTGAACCTGAAGATTTCTACTAGGTCGTCCAGTCCTACCTGGGGGAGCAGAGCAAGGGTGCCACTGTTTACTCAATAAAATTTTGGGGCTACAGAGTGACTGATTGATTGACCAGGTGGGGGGGTCACAGCAGGGTCTGCCTCAGCTAGCACCCTGACCTGGGGGCAAGTACCTACTTGGGATCCAGCAGCCCATGCTTTTCTCTAGCCCCTCCCCCACAAGAGACAGACACGCAGAGTCCAGGACAACCTGTTTATTAGTTACAAAGCCCCAGGTGTGGCTCCTCCCCTTTCCCCTCCCACCTCATCTCCCAGCCAATAGCCACCACCACCATCCCTTGCCCAACCACTCCCCAGCCCCAGCTCCTTTGGCCTAATCTTCGAATGAGGCCCCAGAGCTGTTTTACAGCCCCAGACTTGGAGGGGAGTCCCCCCTTAACTTTCCTGAGGTCAATGCCCACCCCTTGACCAAGGCATATTTACAGAAAGGGGTAGGAAGCCTCCCTGGGTGGGGAGGGGTCCCATTCACTTGCAAGGCCTAGCCTTTGCCCTGCCCCCTCCAGGAGGGAGGAAGTGAGGCCAGGATGGCCCCCATGTGCTAAGTGCTCCTCAGCCTCTGGCTTCGGGCCTTGTACACCTCGATGAGCAGGTCCTTCACGTACTGGATCTCACGCTCCACAGACTCTGCCCGTTCCCGAAGCTCCCGGTTTCGGGCTTCCAGGCCCTGGCACTCGCCTTCCAGGGCCTCCCCCTCAGCCCGTTTCCTCTGGCGGTACCTGAGCGCAGCTGACTTGTTCTGGTCACGTTTTTTCTGCTTGCGGTCCCCCCTCGAGGAGGATACTGGGTAAGGGGCTGGCCGGGGGGCTGACGAGGTGGGCAGGGGGGCTCGGAAGACCTCCCCGCCTTCCCCCTCACCCCGCCCATGCTCCCCACTGCAGTAGAAGGTCAGCAGATCAAGGGTATCCAGAGGGGCCTGGGGAAGGTCAAAAGGGGGGAGAGGGAGGGGCACAGGCACCGGGGAAGGGGGCGGGAGTGGAGCATCCAAGAAGAAGTCCTCCATCTGCTCCAGCTCCTTCTTCAGCAGGGAGGCCATGGCCTCGAGGTCTGGAGGGCAAGGAGAAGGAGATGGTGGCGGGAGGGCACTGGGGGGCATTGGGGGCTCCAGGGGGAGCAGGGCAGTAAAGTCCACCCGCTCTGTCATCCAGTCTGAGAAGCCATCACCTAGGCAGGCAGGAGCAGTGGTCAGGCGGACAAACTCCCCACTCCCCATACATCGCCCCCCTCCCCTCCTCCCTTCTGCCTTACCTGCCAAGGGTTCGCTCCCCCCAGGAAGCCCCCCCTCCAGGGCTCCCCCCAGGGCCTCATAGGGACCCAGGGGGGCGGGGGCCAGGGGGAGCTTCCCATAGTCCACCCGCCAGCCCAGCCCGCTAGCTGGGAGCAGGGCCCTGTCTAACTCCAGCCCTAGGGCCGCCAGGAGAGACATGGCGGCCAGGACTGCACAGGCCGGGGCTTCGAAAGCCAGGCGAGCACGTGGAGGCAAGGCCCAGCTGGAGAAGAAGGCTGCGGGGAGGGTGACAGCTGCTCAGCAGGAGGGTGGCAGAGGTGGAGGACCTGCAGGGAGGGAGGGAGGACACGGGCGGGAGTTAGGGCCCAGCCCATTGGCTGAGGTGAGAGCAAGCTCCGCCCAGAGGCACAAAGAGGGCGGGGTTAAAGACCAGCCTCCTCCCTCCTCTCCCATTAGTTGAAGAGCCCCGCCCCTGCCCAGGGGAATTCCTTTTCTGGCCCCGGCCATCATTCTCAGACTGCCCCTTCCTTTTTGCAGCCCATTCCCCCGGAGGAAGCCCTCCTCTGCCCAAAGCATGTCCTTTTTGCCCCTAAACCCTCCCCAGACTCTGGCTTCTTCCTTCCCAAAGCACCTAGGCGTTTCACCCCCCTCCTCAAAGTCTTCCTTTGAGCTCCGCCCCTCCCTGCCCTCTGTTTCCCCAGGCCCGCCCCCTTCGAAAGGCTCCCTCCTAACAAGATCCCACCTCCTCCAATAAAAGGGCTCCGTAGAGCTCCACCCCTCTACCCCGCCTTTCCTTCGGCCCCGCCCCACTCAAAGGGTCTAGTCTGTGAAGCTCCACCCCCTATGTGCAGGGCTCTGTAATGCCCTCCCCCCTCCAAAAAGAACCCTACAAAGCCCCGACTCCTCCATAAAAGGGCTCTATAGAGCTCCGCCCTCTGTTTTTTGGGCCCCGCCCCTCCCTTAAAAAAAAAAATGCAGACTTCTACCAAATCCCTCCCCCTCCTTTTGACAGGTGTGCTGAATAGGACAAGGCACAGCAACCGAGCACTGCGCATGCGCCCATGCTGAGCGCACCCCGGTGGTCCCACGCCATCTCCCTCCCGGGAGCCTAGGAGGTGCCGGGAACCCAGTACGCAGGCGCGGGCAGGAAGGCGCATTCAGGTACTCACTCCATGGCTGCAACGGAGGGCGCGGAGGCGGCGAAGGCCCCGGCGGAGGAGGAGGCGGCGGCAGGAGAAGAGGGAGCCGAGAGGCCAAGCGCGGCGGGCGCCGAGGCGCAGCAGGGGCAGTGGGACGGAGCTACAGGGCCATGGCCCGGGGCGGGCGGGTGGACTGACTGCGTGGGAATTCCTGCGGCAGGTGGAGAGAAGGGGAATGAGGCGGCCCCGCGAGCGGGCGCGGATATAGGGCTGACCGCAGCTCGACAGATCCCTCCGCGCCCCGCCCCCGCGCCTCCAGGCTCCGCCCCCGCCGGCTCCGGCTGGGGAGGGCTCCCTAGTCTCCACTCCCTCTCCCTGGGCCTCGGTTTCTTTCTCTGTAAAATGAGGGCCTTGACCAAAAGATCCGGTCGGGCTCCTCCCCGCCGCCCGTGCTCGTGCCAGCCTGACCCCGTGCCCCCCAACGTGGCCTCCGCCCGGGGTGCCCTGCCTTCCCCTCGTGGATGCCCCGTAATGCCCATTGCAGTGCCATCCTCGCCAGGGACTCGCGGGGCTCCGTGGAACAAGCTGCAATGCCCGGTGGCCACCCAGTCCGACCGCCCACCGGCATCCAAACGCTGCACGAACGGCGCTAGGCATGGCTGCGAGGGTGCAGTGGGCACGGGGTCGGCCTGGACACGTGTTAGGAGGCGTTCCGCACGTGGGAAGCGCTGCCTCTGCCTGCGAAACTGAGCCCCCGCCTTGGGCCAGAGACAGTCGAAAGAAACCAAGAAGGCCCTGCCCTTGGCCATTCCGCACCCTCGCTGCGCTGCGCTGGAAGAGCAGCCTGGCCTCTGCCCTGCCCCTCCCCTCCTGCCGTGATGGAAGGAGCAGCTCGACTGCAGACGGACAGACAGACTGCCCGCACAAAGCGCTCTGCAGACGCTGGCCGCCGCTGTTGTTGTTGGAGGCAGCTTACCTCTCCTGATTACTAGCCTCGGTTTCCTCATCTGCAAAAAGGAGAGACCTCTGAGGTGCCCTCTTGATCTCAACACAGATTCCATTGGAGGGAAGGGCAAAGCCCCCTTCCCCACCCCAAAGGCCCGCTCCCCACCCAAGACTCTGGTTTGAGTCCTGGTTTGCTAGTGCGATGGACACTTTCTTCATCCCTCCCCTCAAGGTCTTTTCCAGATCTGGAGCTGGAAGGGACCTCTGAGGCCATCTTAGTCCCTCACTTTACAGAAGGGGAAAATGAGTCCGGGGAGAGTTGAGACTTGCCCAAGGTCACACGGGCAGTGAGCATCCAGGAGCATCCCCGAACCCAGGTCCTCTGCCTCCAGAGCCTAGCACTTATTCCACCAGACCTCAGGCTGCTTGCCTGCCTGCCTCCCTGTCCGGTGCTGGTCAGACCCTCCCGATGGGCCTCAGTCATGACTGGCAGGTGCCAGCCCCCTCTTCCCCCTCCAGCCCCGAGCACATCCCAATTTAGACCCTGGAGCCCCATCCACACCACGTCCTCCAGGGACTGGCATTCGCCACCTGCCAGCAGCCAGAAACCCAACACCCCTCCCCCTACCTTCCCCAGTACTGCTTGCAGAATGAGGGGAGGCGAACCTGGGTGGGGTTGAGAGGGACTTTTTGTTGAGGCGGAGGGGCCAGGCACAGGGAGTGAGTTGGCTAGAGCATTGCAGCCAGGTTGCATCAGCCTTGGCTGATGTGGGGAGGGGAGTGGGGGGGATTCTCCAGGGGCACCAGTTCACCTGGCAACAAGAGCTCCTGATTGGCCGGATTCTGTGGCAGGCTGAGGGGCACCCTAGGGAGAATACCTGAGCACAAAGAGAGGGAGGGGCCCTTAGGCTTCTGTTGTTCCTCTGCAAGCCCTGGTCAATTCAGGGGTCCGACAGACACCCTCAGTCCCCACTCGGGACCCAGACGTCCTCTCCCTCCAAACTCCCCACACCACTCATAAGACCCAGTGAGCTAACCCTAAATCCTGTCATCTCCAATTTCTGACCATCTAGATGTATGTCATGAAGTCCCAGGGCTTGGCCGAGCTGGTCCCTGCCGACATGGGGGAGGGGGAGGGGAGGGGAGTACTGGAGATGAGACTGAGGCCAAGGTTAAGGTCAGTAGGGGAAAGGGAAGCGCGTGGGCTGGGAAAGCCAAGCACACTCTTGCCCCATGGCCTCCCTGCCCTGTCTGCCTTTAACCCCATCCTCCTGTGACCCCCTTGGCTCAAACTTGAGGGATGGGGGACTTTCGCTGTCCCTCAGGCCCCCAGCTAACTCCCTGCAACCTCTCTGTCCTGTTGCACTCTCTGGCTGCCGGGCTGGGGTCAGCTCTCCCAGTCCATGTGCTGCCTTCTGCCCCTAAGGTGCCTGTCACTCAATTCCCTCCCACCAGACCAGTGATGGTTTCGGAGGAGGAAGGGTCCTTAGGCATTTTACATGTATACAGGGTGTCTGCCCCTTTCAGACTCTGGCAATTTTTGCTGACTGAGGGAGGCCAAGGCACAAATAAATAGGAGTCCTGCATTTGTCTTTGCTCCTTCTGAGGGAGCGTTGAGGAGGACGTAGCCCCTAATGAAACAGACAGACTGTGTACAAGTGACAGCCAGGATCTGAACCCAGGCCCACTGACTCCATCTCCAGCGAGCGCTCTGCCACACACCTGTCTGGCATTGGCTCAGGGCCCCTGCCGGGCCTCCATTTCCCTGAGGACCCTCCCAAAGCAGCACCTGGTCCCAACCATACCTGACCAAACATCCCCTCTGCAATGTGGGCCAACCGTCCTCCACTGAAGACCCTCCCTCTTGGGACTCCACCACCTCCTTGGGCAGCCCCTCCCACTGACCCAAAGCCCACAGTAGCCTCTTCCCCCAGTTCTCTGAGCCAAGCAAACAAGGCTCAGCCTTGGGTCTTGCACCTTACAGGCCCTCAGGAACTTGAAGACAGCTCCTCCAGTCCCCTACCCCCTCCAACCTCAAGCCTTCTTTCTTCTTCCAGGCTCAATGTTCTCATTTCAGCCAGAAGTCCTCATAGGACCTTTCAACATCCCAGTCATCTGTCTCTGGACACTTTCCAGTGAATGAATGAATGAATGAAGTTCTTAAAGTGTTAAGCACTTAATAGATGGCCCCTGCCCTCCAGGAGGAAATTCTACTATCTTCCAAGCCTCAAATGCCTGCTGGGGGCCCTTCCTCCCATTGGTTCTTCCCAGAACCTCTATTTTGGGGAAGGGGCTGCATCTCCCTCTCTGAGCAGGAGCCTCCCTCCTTTCTTTGTGGCTTGCTTCCCAGTGAGGGTAGAATGTAAGCTCCCAAAGCGGACAGGGGACTGTCTTTTCCTTGTCTTTGAATCCTCAGGGCTCAGCAGTGTGTCACTCATATCGAGTGCTTGGGAGGCAGAGAGCTGGCCTGTGAACACACCTTGTAGCTGTACTATGGGCTATGGGGTGGAGGGGCTGCTATTGTAACACATGGGCAGGGGTCCACATGTCCCCCCCCCCAACTCCTGCCCGAACCCGAGGATGCCTGGAATTTTGTCAGGCAGTGAGCTCTCCCTCCATGGAGGAGCCTGGGCAGAAAAGAAGCTGGCCTGGGCCGTAGGCACAAGCTGGATCTGTTTGAGGCCTCCGTTCCCCTCCAGATTAGGACATTCACCCTCTGCCTACTCTCTTCTTCCCTCCTCTAGCCCTCCTGCCCTGCCTGGGCCTCCTTCCAGCTCCCCCAGAGGCCCAAGGGTCCTAGATCTGGTGTCAGACACGGGGTCATCAGGAAATGGATGCATGGAGGAGACAAGGCCAGGAAGCAGGTCAAACACCAGCTCACTCTACGTGGGTTGGCCCACTAGGGCTGTGGACATCTGGGTCACAAAGGGCATGGAGAAAGGTAGTGACATGGTCTGGCTTCTAACCAAATGGTTTGCATGGCCCAAACACCATCATGGGTTACTGTTCCCTGGAACCTTCAGGCAATTCAGGCAACTGACCTCAGCCCCAGGTTCTTCCCCCGTATGGGGTAAGATCCCTCTGGCTCAGAGACTCTGGGCTTCTCTGGAGAGATTGGTATTTTAAAGGGCATGTGTTTATAATAGCCAATGATAATTAGAGTGGCTAGGTAGCACAATGGATTGACTGCTAGGCCTTGAGACAGAAAAACCAGAGTTCAAATCTGGCCTACTAACTGTGTGATCCTGGGCAAGTTACTTATCTGTTTGCCTCACTTTGCTTATCTATAAAATGAGCTGGAGAAGGAAATGACAAACCCCTCCAGTATCTTTGCCAAGAAAACTCCAAATGGGGTCCCAAGGAGTTGGACGACTTAATTAATAACTGTTCCAGCAGACACTGTCCAGTGGACACTGTACTAAGCCCTGCCCCAAGCGGCTCAGTCTAAGACAAACAGCTCTGTCATACAGGATGAATACCCAAAGTGAGTTACCCTCAGGGGTAAGGTGCTAGCAGGGGAGGAGGGGGCCATGGGCACAGTACCAGAAAAGGCTTCCTATGGAAAATGAGCTGAGCCCGGAGGCGAAGGGGCCGAGGGAGAGCCTTCTAGGCGTGGGGGCAGCCTGGACCCTTACCCCACCTCCACCTCAAAGCCAGGGCCTCCTACCCTCCTGCCCTGCCAGTCCTGACCTGCGAGTTCCTCTCCCCGTCCCCCTCCCCCTCCCCGGCCAGGTACAGACTCCCTCAGTACCCAAGGTAGCGGCAAGTCTCCATAGCAACCATCTCCCCTAGTGTTGTCTCCACTCAGCCTCTCCCACAGGCCCCTGGGGGCTGTGGATTAGAAGACGAGGCACCTGAACTTCCCTCCCCACTCCCACCCCACAAGCGAGCTGCTCAGACTCAGGTAGGACTTGTCCACCCAAAGTCGAGCGTCTGTGTAGGGTCCACTGGCTTTGACATCTCCAGAAGCTGCACTGTGGCCGGGGTATGTCACGGCATCCCCGGTGGGAACCCTGGGTCTTCTCTGACTTCTTCCTTTTCTTCAGGCTGATGTGCAGTTACATTTACTCTTCACCCCCTCCAGCCAGACCCCATGCTGGGTGCTGGGGACACAAAACTAACACAGAGGAGCCCCTGTCCTCAAGAAGCTTCCATTTCTTTCACTTGGGCAATACAACATCGATTTTTTTTTTTCCCCAGCAGGGTCGCAAATGGAATTATCTATTTTGGGGAAAGGACATCCCCAAGATAATACAGTGCAATCTTTCACAGATGCCATGGCCAAAGCGAGCAGGGCCTAGAGGGCACTGTGCTACCATAAGTCTGCAGAGAGAATCATTACCACATGTCTCCCTTTCCTGGGGCTGCCCAGCTGTGGGGAGCTAAGATGATGGCTGTGGGGGAGCTGGTCAGAACAAGATGAGAGGGAAAGAGCAGGAACCACTGGAGAAATCTGGAAAGGCTTCTTGTAGGAGGTAGCGCCTGAACTGAACCCGGAGGAGAGGCAGGGATTCTATCGGGAGGGAGGGCATTCCAGGCATGGAGAGTGGAGGTGGATGGCCATTATTGTCATCCATTTTGGATGGAGCATTGAGTTAAAGGGAGTAACATAAAATGAGTCTGCAAAAGGGAGGCTGGCCAGGTTGTGAAGGGCTTTCAATGCTGATCTGAATTGTATTTTATCTGAAAATTACCAGGGAGTCACTGAGGACTCTTGAGAACAGGAGTGACACAGTCCAGCCTGTGCTGTAGCTCTTGTAACACTGGGTTCCCCTGCCTGACCCCTCCTTCTGAGTCTTCTTTGCTGGCTCCCCATTCTCCTAATTAGTTACCCAACTTTTTTTTTCCCTCGCACCAGACCTCAGATTTCATTGAAATGGGAAACTCCCAGTGGGGAGTCACCCTCCACCAGTGCATGTCTGCATCTGCCCTGCTGTTTCTCGTCTGATTGCGGCCAGGCTGTTTTCTCAGTGTGGGGCAGCGAGCGAGTCCTTTGATGATGAGCTTTGGGGGAATTTGTTAGAATCTCAGCAAGGTGTCTCCCTGTCCTTTCGGCCCCCCCTTTCTCCAGGGCTCAAAGCCCCTCTTCTGGGGTTTGGCCTCCTATTTCCCAGGGTTCTATCCTGCTGGGTGGCCCAGGGCAAGTCCAGCTGGGCCAGAGATGGGCTGGCCAGGAGAAGCAGATCTCCCAGGGGACAGCAGGAAAACAATCACTCACTGTCTGAGAATTCAGAGCTGCCATTGGGAGAGCCTTTTACCTACAGCATAAGGGGAAGAGTGAGAAAGAAAGGGGAATCAGGAGGTCCGTGGTCTTACTCTTCCAGGCCCTGGCAAATGTGTGGCTTCTTTGGGCTGAGCCCTAGCCAGCCAAGCCATCCTAGGTCTGCCCCTACTCTCTTCGGCCTAATCAGGAATCAACCTCTATCCTAATAAAGTGCCGATGGGTACATCCACTGGGCTGACAGTTTGCTGGTCACTGTTGTGGAAAAATTCAGTGGAGCAAGGGTGTGTCCCATCCACCTTGAAAGATAACTTGAAAGACCTTTCAGCAGTGAGGTCCTCATCTGGTGACCAGCCTCTAATCACTCCCATCCGGGGCTGATTCCGGGACCGCACTGCATGCTGTCTCCAAGGGGCACAATGAATCAGGAAATGCCCTCCTGAACCATCTGAGTTCAAACTTTGACTCCTACCAGCTGTGTGACCTTGGGCAATTTCCTGTCCCTCTCAGGACCTCGGCATCGTCCAGGAGGGGTTGGGCTCCCCATGGGAAGGAGCCCCTTCCTTCAGACTGGGGATTCATTGGAATCAATGAAGGGGGCCCCAGATTCCTGCTCTGGGCAAAAGAGGAGGTTTCTTCCAGCGCCGGATGCCATGTCCTCATGACCCCAGGCCCAGGGAAAGCCCCGGAGAGTTCTTCTCCTTCTGGATCTCTTTCATATCTTCTCTCTGGCTCTGGCCTGTTTCCCCATCTTCTGCCCTTACTGGAATGTTCCTCTTCCCTTGCATTACCCAGACCCCACGTCCACAAACCACACTTTTCCTGGGTAACCCACACTTTCCCAGAAGCATGTAGACAGCCCTCAGGCCCTCTCTGGACTGGCTGCCTCCCCTTCTCTTCCTTCTTTCACCTCCTCTGCCCATCCCAAAGAAGCTCCCCCCCACGCCCCAGCCTGTCCAAAGTGTCATGGGATCGGAGCATCAGGGATTTAGAGGAGACCGTGGAGATGATCAAATTCAATTCTTAACCCCATTTCACAGGTGAAAAAGCTGAGGCCCAGAGAAGTGAGTGGTCATTTTACAGGGGTCACTTTGGGGGAATGATTGTGGTGAATGTTTAACAGGCATCTCACCACACGGGGGCCCGGCCTCTCCTGGAGCAAGATGGCAGCAGGTCTGCCTGTCTGCCGGCCATGCTATGGGAGCGGCCAGTGGTCAGAGCCAATGGGGGTCTGGCAGCTTCCCCCACCCATGTGTTTGGGAGCAAGCAATCCTTGGTGAAAAGGACTGACAGAAGACAGAGTGAGAGGGGCCCCGCATGGCCCTGGAGGCTGGGGGGCAGGGCTGACATCAAAACCTTGCCAGAAGCAAGAGGCCTCAGCCTCCAGAGTTACCAGGGTGGATTCTTGTTCATTTTGTCCCGTTCCACCCGGGTCTCTTGCGGCAGATTGTCCTGTCATCCTCACCTTTGACTTATCCTCGGTCTCTCCCTCTCTACTCCTCCTTCCCTCCTGCCTGTGTCTCCCTGTGTCATCACCCATCACTTGAACCACCCATCCCTGCTCTCATCCTGTAGCCCTTCCGCCCTTTGTAGCGAAACTCCTCCAAAAGACGGCCTACAATCAGAGCCTCACCTTCTCCCTTCTCACTCGCTTTTTAACCCCTTACAATCTGGCCCAGACCTTATCATTCCACCCAACTGCTCCTCTCCAAGGTTACCAGCAACCTCTTAGCTACCAAACCCAATGGCCCTTTCTCCATACTCATTCTCTTTGACCTCTCTGCAGCCTTGAACACTGTTGGTCACTCTCCTCCTTGGTTTTCTCTTCTGTCTAGGTTCTTGGGGATACCATTCTCTCCTGGCTGTCCTCCTCCCTCCCTGACCGCTCCTTTTCTGCCTCCTTTGCAGATCAGGCCCTTTCACATATGAGTCCCTCAGGGCTCTGTCCTGGTCCCTGTGCTCTTCTCTATATGACTTCGCTAGGAGATCTTCTCATCTCCCATGGATTTAATCACCTCCTCCATGCTGATGATTCTCAAATCTACCTCTCCTGCCCCAAAATCTTCACTGACCTTCTTTCTCCCATCTCTAATTGCCTTTCAGACCTCTCAAACTAGATGTCCAGTACACATCTTAAACTCAATATGTCCAAAATTATCTTTCTCCTCCCTCACCTCCCACCCCCTCCCTACCTTCCCTAGTACTGCAGAGGGCACCACCATCCCATCATCCTGGATTCCTCACTATCTCACCCCCCAAATCCAATATGGTGCCCAGGCCTGTCGATTTCACCTCTGCAGCATGTCTCCAACAAGCCTCCTTCTCTCTTTGGACACTGCCATCCCCCTGCTGCAGACCCTCATCACCTCATGCCTAGTCTATTGAAATAGCTGTTGTGGGGGGCTGCCTGCCTCCAGTCTGTCCCCACTTGAGTCCATCCTTCAGTGATTTTCCTAAAATGCAGGTTTGATCGTGTCACTCACCCCCTGCTCAATAAACTCCAATAACTCCCTGTCGCTTCCAGAATCAAATACAAAATGTTCTGCTTGGCCTTCAAAGCCCTTCATAACCTAGCCCCCTCCCACCTCTCCAGTCTTCTCACACCTTCCTCCCCAGCTCATCCGCTTGGATCCAGTGACCCTGGCCTCCTGGATGTTCCCTGACCAAGACCCTCCATCTCTGGGCATTCTCTGTGGCGGCCCCTATTCCTGGAACTCGCTTCCTCCTCTGTTCCGAGTACTGACCTCCCCAGCTTCCTTTAAGTCCCAGCTAAAATCCTACCTCCTACAGGAAGCCTTCCCCAAGCCTCTTAACTCCAGGGCCGTCCATCTGTTCATGATTATCTATTTATCTTGCCTAGACCTTGCCTCTTCTATATCTATCTGCTTTCAGTCTCCCCCATCTGTTTGTAAGCTATTTGAGGTCAAGGACTGTTTTTTGCCTCTTTTTGTTTCACCAGGGCTTAGCACAAACCCTAGCACACAGTAGGTGCTTAATAAATGTTTATTGAGTGAGTGAGTAAATGCATTTAACCTATATGCCAAAAGAGTGAGGTCTTTGTAGTGACACTTGTGGACAGAAAGCAAGCTTGGGAAACTGAGAGGGGATTCCTTGTGACTGAACTCACCGGTGAGCTGCTCTAAGGTGGGGGCTTTGCCTTTCACTTAGCACAGTCCTTGGCACACAGTAGGTGCTTAATGCTGTCAACCACTACTAAGTTCATTCTTAGGAAGACAAACAAAATTAGGCTGAATATGAGTGTTCATTTCTACCAAAGCTGGCAAAACATGTATATAGAGATCTGCAGGGGAGCTCATCACATAAGTAAACCCAAAGATGTACAAAGAGGATTTTCATATGCTCAAAGCAATTCCATCTCAGCCCTCCCTCCCTTCCCGGCTCAGGATGCCTATGTCAGCCAAAGTTATAGTCTCCAAATGTACTAACCATAATATGAGAAAGGAATTTCTTAATTGGATAGATTGTAAATACAATAAGATAGGAGAAGTGTCAAAGTGTCAATTGAAATTATAGATCCAGGATGTCTGCGTTTCTTTTACCATTAACGTGACATAATACAACATAAGAAAAGTCCCATTATTCAAAATAGTGTTGGGCTCAAGGCGCCTTGTCCTTGGTAGTCATAAACAGAAGAATGTTCCTGGTCAGCTTCATCTGGCCTTGTAGCTGCTGACCCAGGAAGGGGCATTTTGAGAGCAAAGCAAAGCATGTCTGTTATGCCACAGCACTCAAGGCATTGTGGTAGATTAAGGCCAGGGTGGGCCAAAATGTCTCTCCTGATTGGCCAGTCCAGGTTTTAGGCCTTTCTCAGGTGTTGGGGGCTTGGTTTGGGGAGAGGTCTACACTGCTTATTGAAGGACTCTGGAGAAGGACCAGGGACAGCTATGGGAGTCTGCCCATAGCGAGCGGCCAGTATCTCAGGGCTGGGATACTTTTCTTTTGGGATGGATGAGGAAGTGAACCACCAGGACAGACTACAAGTTAGTCATTCCTCTTGGGCCCTAGGCTTACAAAGTACTCAACTTTGCGCAGTCTTTCCCTTCATGATTCTCCACAGGGCAGCCACCTGCCTCCAGTGCCAGATTAAACATTGCTGCTCTGTGAGCCTCTCTGGAGGTACCTGGAAGAGTTAAGGAAGGGATGCTCACCTATGGGACTGAGAAGATAAGCTGGATGGTGGAACTCCTGAGGATGCTGGCCAGACCCCAAGCTGATGATCGACCCTGGCCCCAAAGCACAAATCTGTCCCCAGACACTGGGACCCACCTGTCCTGATCCCCAGCCCCAGCTTGGAGTGTGACCCAAAGAATAGTCACTAAAGAGTCCTAGCAAGCTGGAGGGGGTCTCTAGTGGAGTGCCCCAGGGATCTGTTTGGGTTGCATCAAGATAGAGATGGAAAGTTTATCAGATTTACAGATGGCACAATGCTGGGAGGGATGGGCAGCCCACTGGATGCTAGAGCTGGGATCTAAAAACATCCTGACAGGCAAGAAGGTTGGGCTGAATCTAAAAAGATGAGTACAGGGGGGATGTGTGTAAAGTCTACTCTTGGTTTTAAACAATCAACTTTAAAATCAAACTGGGCAGTCATGACTATAGCCAGCCACAAAATGGCCATCAAAACACCAAAATGACTAAATGGAGCCCCGCCTCCAGGGATGAGGATCTCACTGCCTTTATTTAAAGAATCACAGACCAGAGCAAGAAGGGATTTCAGGACCACCTGAGTCCAATGAAGAATTTCCTTTATGACCCCCTCCCACGCCCAGCACTATCACATTGTGGCCACCAGGTGGCCACCATTACCTTCATATGAAGTGAGGATCCAGGGGTGGTCCCAAAAGCCACACAGTACCACCCCCCTCACTAGAGGGCATCGCCTTCAAACTCTCTGACTGCGCCCTCTCCCACTGACCTGGGGCTCATGGCTCAGTGCCCGCTGCTTACAAGGTCAATCTAGGAGTATGGAAACAAGAAAATGGAAAGTCACTTGGAAGGAAGAGAACTCTGGGAATCTCCATTTTCCTCACATTATAAACTCCTATTTGGTGTCTGATCGGATGGTCAAAACATGAAACGGCAAATGAACAAGCTGCCACATGCGACTGTGTCTTCAGCAAACTTGCTGGGGTTCATTTTTCTTTTTTTTTTTTTTTTTTTTTTGCAGTTTTCTCCCCTGTCAACAAGTCCTCAGGACAGAGGTCTGGGGTCCCAGGGAGACGCAAGCATTATCCCTCCACCTGCTTCTCCAGTGCCATGCACAAAGGAGGCTTCACGGAGTCAGCGTGGCATAAATGTTATCCAGTCCCAAACTTGCAGTCACCTCCCAGATACTGTCCTGTGCGAATTCACCAAAGGACATTTTACAGAGCTTATCAGAGGTTATTGTTTGCAAAAAAAAAAAAAAAAAGCCTGCTCCAACCCATAAAAATAGAGAAAACTAGACATTAATAAGAACAAAAATTGGAATAATATAAAAGCTAGTAAAAGTAGGTGGGGGGTAGAATGGAAGGAAAACTGGAATTCTGCTCTCAGAGAAAGAAATCCTACAGCCCAGGTGAGCTCCCAAAACACATGGAGCTCTCTCCACTTGGCCTCAAGCCCCCAACTCCTTGCAAGTGAGAAAACAAATCATGAAGGTCTGGGCTTTGCATTTCCTGCAAAGTCGGCCAAAGCACAGTGGAATTATCCGGCACAGCATCTAATACCTATAAAGAGATAATAGAATATTATCTCTTCCTAGAGAATAGATTAGCAGATAATTAAAGAGATAATAGGATGATTACCCCAGGCTCCCAGGGAATCACCTTGGAAAGCCATACTCATCCACCATACATGCATCACTGGATAATACATACCCAATCCCTGCATCACCCCTCAGGACACAACAGCAAACAAACCAGGTGGCTCCGTGGTTAGAGTGCCAGGCCTGGAGTCAGGAAGACCTGAGTTCAAATCTGGCCTCAGACTCTAGCTGTGTGATCCTAGGCAAGTCACTTAACCTGGTTTACCTCAGTTTCCTCATCTGTAAAAATGAGCTGGAGGAGGAAATGGCAAACCACTCTTGCATCTTTGCCAAAAAATACCCCGAATGGGGTCACGAAGAGTTAACTGAAATGACTCACAACAAAAAAAGCTTTAGGTCTAGAAATAACATAATGAAGCAAAACAGGGAAAAACCACGGGGCCAGATGGAACAGTAAGATGAACACACTGTAATACAATAGATGCATAATACCAATACAGAGAAAATGTGCAAAACAAGAAAATAGTCAGGAGCCATACTTACGAGGGTAATAATTAGAGCACAGGGCTGAGTCGACAGCGGGCAGTAGATGTGATAAGCACCAGTATACAAATGATGCAAGGTTATCTCCAAGAAGCTGCTCTGAATCGTGAAGGACAGCAGTTACAGCCCGAACCGAAAGAGGGGGTGAGAGAAAGCGAACTTTTCTCTTGCGGGTGCCCGAGAAACGAGGGTGTCTGATCATGACAGTCTCATCTGTCAGTGGGTCGCTGCTAATGCAGGCTCCCCAGAGTATCCCAGAGGAACTCTCACCGTCCAGTGCCAGGGCTGGTGAGACGTGGCTCTGCAGACCACAAGCACCTGTGCCAATCTTGGTCCTCCTTCTGTCAATGCCATTTTGCCCCAGGATCAGCTCTGGGGGAGCATGTGTGCTAATTAACCTGTTTATTAATCGCCTACTATGGGCTAATTAAACCATTTATTAAGCACCTACTATGGCTGATTATACCATTTATTTAGTATCTGCTTGTACCAGGCACTGTGCTAAGTGCCTTTGACATAGTAGGTTCTTAATATTTATTGAATTTCATTATTGAATTCTGCTAATTAACCCTTCACACTTCACCTCTACTGAGACTGAGACAAGAGGGTCCAGTAAGGCCAGGTTGCCCCCTTCTCAGTGACCACCTCAGCCTGGCATTCAGGGCTGCCATTCGTCCAGGGGGCTGCAGAAGGGGCTCTTGTTCATGTGGGGATTGGACTGGAGGCTTCTGGGATCGGGACTCTGGGCAGGCCCTTCCCTGACTGGTTCCTGCCAACCTTCCTGGACTGACTGCCCCTTCCTCCTTCCTTCCAGTCTAACTGGCATCCTCCCTGCTCCCTGAAGTCAAGCTTTCATCCCTTGCCTTTGAGTCTAGGCAGACCAGGAACGCCCTCCCATTTCACCTCTATTTGCCTCAGTCTCCTCAACTGTAAAATGAGGATAATAACAGGCCCTACCTCAGGGTTGTCATGAGGATCAAAAGAGATATTTGCAGAGCCTTTCACACAGTATCCAGCACATAGTAGGCACTTAATAGATAATATCTTTCTTTCCTTCCCGTGGCTCAAGACAAGCTTTGTACCCAGTAGTCAATTTAATCGCTGTTTGTTGAATAGAATGCGTTTGATTCAATAGAGTCGTATTATTCGCCAGAACTAGGAACAACTGGACGGCTGAAACAGAGAGGCAGATTTTGTCTTGAAGCGAGGAGAGATTTCTCAGGATCCGAGCTGTCCCAGAGCGGAAAGGGCTGCCTTGGGACCGAGAGAGGTCTCTGAGGCAGGCTGCCTGACAGCCAGTGGGAGATCTGGAAAGGCTGCCCCGGGGCACTTTGGTTTAGGGGTCCCCAAGACCCCCAGAATCCAACGTCTGCTTGCAGACCTTTGGAGGGAAGACACCCTGTGCCCTGAGGTGGCCTCCTCCGCGATGGGACAGCTCAGATGTGCATCCCTCCTGAGGCAGGCCTGCTCCTGCCAAGGACTTCAAGCTCACTGGACTTTGGTGTGACCCCAGAGGCTGAGTGCGGGCCCAGGAAGTCACTTCCTCCAGCTCGCTCACACCCCCCACCATGCTTTCCCCTCTCCAGAAGACTGGGGAAGTCCCTTGAAGGCAGCTTACTTATGGCTTGGATCTGGGAGTCCCCTGAAGCAGGTAACAGGGTCCCCATGCCTGCATAGGGGCCCAGCGTGGACAGTGTGGTGAGTGACATGGGACAGCCAGTATCTCCCCCATCACAGAAAATGAATGAGAAGCAGAGGCCTCCTGGAGCCTAGGAGCAAATGGAGACACACGGGACCCACAGGAGAATCCTCAGACCTCCTCCCTCCAAAGTAAAGCCCTTTGAGGGGCTGCCGCATTGAGCTTGGACAGACACATCAAGGCGCCAGCAGGGCTGAAAGTTCCGCTGCTGGCCCAGAGACAGGCCCATGCCAATGCTGCCCAAGACATCTCCTGGACGCTCGAGTTTCTGAATTTGCACAGAAAAGTAACCCAGAAGGCAGGAGGCGTGTGGGACATACAGAGTCAAAGGACCTGAGTTCTAATCCCACCTTTGACACTTCCTGCGTCATTGTGGGCAAGTCATTTCATGCTTTAGGCCTCAGTTTCCCCATCTGTCAAATAAGGACGTTGGATTCCATGACTTCTATGATCCTTTCCAATTTTAAATCTCAACCCCCTCCATGTGCTTTTTTTTTTTTTCCTATTCTGGGGGTAAGGGCCGGCTTCCCCCACCCTCATGATCCGCTCCAGCCGGAAAGGGGAGAGAAACAGAGGCTGAGCCATGTCACTCCAGGGACCCGAGTCCTCTCTTCTGGGGCTGCCACTGGGGCTGTGGAGAACAAATGGATCTTCCACACACCTGCCCTTCAGATGCCGGAAGCCAGCTCCACGTTCCCGGAAGCTGACTGCCCTCCACTAAACATTCCAGCTCATCGATGTCCTTCCAAAACTGTGCTGCCCAGATGGCGTCTGACCAGGACGGAGCGACAGGCCCTTCACCCGCCCTCCCCTCCTTCTTCCTTCTCCTCCTCTCTCCCCCTCCCTCTTCCTCTCTGTCCCTGCTTCTCTTCTCCTCTCTCGTCTTCTTCTCTTTATCTCCTCTTTCTTTATCCCTTTCTCTGTTATTCTCTTTTCTTTCTGTCTTCTCCCTATCCCTGTCTCTCTCCTTGTCTGTGTCTTTCTCTTTCTCCTCCCTCCCCTGCTTTTTCTCTCTTCTCTTTTTTCTTCACTCTCTCTGTGTCTCTTTCTCCCTTTCCCCTTGCCACTTCACTATCTCCCCCTCTCTCTCTCTACTTCTCTGCTGCCTCTCTTCTTTCTTTTTGCTCTGTCTCTTCCTATCCCCCTCTCTTTCCTCTTCTCTTTCTCTCTTCTGTCTCTCCCTCTTCTTTCTCTGTCTCTCCCTCTTCTATGTCTCTCTCTACCTCTCTTCTCATCTCCCTCTCTCTCTGTCTCTCGGTTTCTCCCCTCTCTGTCTCTTTCCTTCTATCTTTGTCTCTCCTTTCTATATTTATCTGTCTCTCTTCCCCTCCCTCTTTTCTTTGTCTCCGTCTGTCTCTCTCTCTCTGCCTCTTTTCCTCTCCCTCTCTATATTTATCTATGTCTCTCTTCTCTCCTCTCTCTCTTTCCCTATACTCCCCTCTCTTTTGTCTGTTTTTTTTCTCTCTCTCCCCTTTTCCTTGTTTCTCTTCTCTTTGTCTCTCTCTCTCTCTCCCTATCCCCACTTCTCTTTCTGTCTCTCTGCTTTTCCTTACCTTTTCTCTGTCTGTCCTCAGATTCCCTAGTCCTCTCTCTCTTTTTCTTTGTCTCTCTCCCCTTTGCCCTCCTTCTCTTCTCTCTGTATCTCTTTACCTCTCTCTCTCCCTATCTGTGCTTCTCTTTCTCCATCTCTCTCTGCTTCTCCTTACCTTACCTGTCTGTCCTCAGGCTCCCTAGTCCTCTTTCTCTCTTTTTCTGTCTCTCTCTCTCCCCTTTTCCCTCTTTCTCTTCTCTGTCTCTTTCTCTTTACCTCTCTCTCTCCCTATCCCCACTTCTCTCCTTTCTCTCTCTGCTTCTCTTTACCTTTTCTGTCTCTGTCTGTCCTCATTTTCCCTAGTCCTCTCTCTCTGTGTCTCTCTCCTGAACTTTGCTTCTCTTTGCTTTCATCTCCATCTCCGCCTCTCAGTCTGTGAACCTTCCTCTCTCACTATGTCCCCCTTGTGACTCCCAGGTCTCTCTGATGACTCCCCCTGTGTCTTGGTCCCTATGTCTCTCTGACCCTCTTCTGCCTCAGTGTCTCACATCTTGGTGTCTCTCGTGTCCCCCCATGTCACGACTTCTGTCTCTTGCAGCAGCATCTGTCCCCCAGTATCTCTGGGCATCTCCAGTCTTCCCTTGCCACCTGCCCATGTAAAAGAACATAGTATGTGCAGCGGGTGGGGGGGAGGAAGCACCTGGATCAGGTCATCTCTCGAGATATCTTCTATTCCCCCCCATGGGATTCCCTGAGACAAAGACTCCACATGTTTGAGGGGCAAATGCCCCACGATCTAAGGCACGGAACCGTGGCCTTGCCACTTCATGCCCAAGGGGCAAGTTCCTTCAACCCTGCGGACCTGCTGACTCCTCCCTACACGCAGCTGGGACAGGAAGCAGCTTCCAAGGTCCAGCAGCAGGCCCCTGACCTTTTCCTCTAGTCCCTCAGACTCTGCTGGGGCCTAGCCTGGAAATTCTGGTGCCCATCATGTGCTTTTGAATCACCCTCGGAGCCCTCAGGGTGTGTCTTTGGGACTTTCCCAGCTTCCTCTGAAGTTTGGAAGAAACCATAAAGGGCTTCCCTCCCCACCCACTTCTCCAACGTCCCCCTCAAGGGCCCCATAGGACAGAGATTGAGAGTGGTGGACAGAGAGAAAACGAGAGAGCAAGGCACGTGCGCTCGCAAGCACACACACACAGAGGGAGAAGGAGAGAGGGAGAGAGAGGGAGAAAGAGAGAGAGAGAGAGAGAGAGAGAGAGAGAGAGAGAGAGAGAGAGAGAGGGAGAGAGAGAGAGAGAGAGAGAGAGGGAGGGAGAGAGAGAGAGAGGGAGAGAGAGAGAGAGAGAGAGAGAGAGAGAGAGAGAGAGAGAGAGCCTGAGACCACATCAGGGACTGAGTCAGAGAGGAGACAGAAAAGGGTAAATGAGAAAGAGACAAAAATGGGGAGCTGCTGCCCAGCCCCTCCTCAGTCTCCTTCATTGGTTCATCAGTCTTGGGCCATTCTCTGCCCGTGGGCTTTCCCCTGGGCTCTGTCCATGACCCTCCTCTCTTCTCCCTCTATCCAGGCTCACTCAATGATCCCCACGGCTGTCACAGGCACAATCATCGTCTCACCACAGATGACGCCCACATTTCCAGGTGTAGTCCTAACTCTCATCACTCTCCTGAGCTCCAACCCCACATTAGCCATTGGCTCATCTCCATCTCCAACGGGCTATCCCAAAGGCATCTCAAACTGAACGAGTCCGAAGCAGATTTCATTCTCTCTCTTTCTGCAACTCTTCTGAATGTCCCTCTGACTGGTGAGGACACCACCATCCTTCCAGTAACCCAGGTGGGCCACAGTGGGCTCATTCTCCCTCACCCACCCCCTCCTCTCCACTCGTGCAGCCCCCACCCCTCTTCAGCAATGCCTTTATCACCTTTCTTTCTTTTTTTTTTTTTTCTGGTGAGGCAATCAGGGTCAAGTGACTTGCCCAGGGTCACACAGCTAGTACGTATCAAGTGTCTGAGGACACATCTGAACTCAGAACTCTATCCACTGTGCCACCTGGCTGCCCCACCTTTTTCACTTTTCAGCTGGAATGTTGCCTTATGAATTGATCTCCCTCCTGCAATGTATCCCTCACTCAGGTGCCAAAGGGACTTTCTTCACACTAAGGCCTGATGATGTCACTCTCCCTAGGGAGAGATGTGTTCACGACAAGTTTAATCTGCACTGATATTTTCTCCATCACTTTTCTGAAGTCTAGACAATGGACAAAGCAATGAATCAAGTCTAGACTTGTGGCATTTGCCAATTTTAGAACTGTACATGCTTATGCTGAAAATTTAACAACCAGCTCTGGTGCGAGGTGGCCCTTGCCCACCCCTGTAAAGTCCCTCACAACCTGGCCCCGAGCTGTCTTTAGAACCTCATTATGCATTATTCCCTTAAATGAATACTACAGTCCAGTGAAATGCTGTTGTCTACACACACACACACACACACACACACACACACGCCTCATTTTCCATCTCTAAACCTTTGTGCTAGCTTCAAATCTATCAAATTCCTTCTCACCTCTTCAAATCTGTAGTTTGTTTTTTTTTTCTGTGCTTAGCTCAGCCACCTCCTACATGAGGCCTCTCTGGATTCCCTCGGCTGCTAACACCTTCCTCACCATGTTTTTATTTTGCATATATTTTGTGCACAGTTACATAACAGTGAGGATGCATCCCTACCCCAAATCATCACAGACGGCCCAAACAGCTTGACTGAATCAGTCAATCAGTAAACTAGCTGTGAATAAAACTTTTAACAGCCCAAAAGGATCGTATGGGCTTTGGGTCATTGGATAGGGACAGCTGATGCTATATGTGTTACATGATACATGATGAACTGACAGACATCCTATCATGTCTCTTGGACTACATATAAAAATAGCAAGTGAGGGCTCCAAACTGGGGAGGGGGAAAGGCTTCCAAGCCACCGAGGGAGAAGAATGCCATGCTCTCTGTCTCCACTGCCCTCTTCGTTGGCCATGTGACAGCAAGAGACCGAAGAAAAGGCGGCAGAGCCCTAGAGAGAGGATGTCCCAGCCCGTGAACCTCAAGGCCAGAAAGCCCGAACGTCCAGCTGCCCCCGAAGCAGCATCCTCGGAGCAGTGGTGGCCAACGCGTCAGGAACTGAGACTGAACTGAATATCCCAAGGAAAGGCATCGTCAGGACCCTACAAGGGGATTTCACTTCAACAGAAGATATGAGGCCTGAGATGAAGATGTTGACTCCTGTCAACTATATTAAGAGCTGGTTCTTCCTAATATAGAATCCCTTTCATTATTCATCTTCTCTAAGACCAATTTAGCTTCAGTGATTAACCACAAGAGCCCGGTTCTGGCCTCGAGGCCCCCTTCAGTGCCTGCTTCTCAAACAGCGATGAGGTCATCACTGACGTTGCTGTAGACATCAACAGACTCATCTCAGCAGCCCAAAACACAAGCAGAGGCTCCACGAACCATCTCCTGTGCTCACTGGCTTCTTTTCTGGGCTTCGGGAAGCCGTTTGATCAGGAGGTGTTTTAACATTGCTCACTGACGTCAAACAATGGGATGACAATTCTCCAATCATTGTTCTTTTCCTACATGAACAACGGCTATGTCGTGGCAATCCCAAGGTTGGTTGGGTGGCTCAGTGCATAGAACACTGGAGCTGGAATCAAAGATCTGGGTTCAAATCCAGCCTTAGATCTTTACTAGCTGTGTAGCCCTGAGCAACTCACTTCACCTCTAATTGCCTCAGTTTCCCCATCTGTAAAATAGGGATCAGAATAGCACTACCTCCCAGGATCCAATGAGATG
Source organism: Vombatus ursinus (assembly GCF_900497805.2). Taxonomy (NCBI): domain Eukaryota; kingdom Metazoa; phylum Chordata; class Mammalia; order Diprotodontia; family Vombatidae; genus Vombatus; species Vombatus ursinus. The sequence continues at coordinate 403,487 of NW_020953943.1, read as the reverse complement.
ATATTTGTAAAGTGCCTAGCACAGCGCCTGGCACATGGTAGGTACTTAATAAATGGTTGTTTTCTTTCCTTCCTTCCTCAGACACTTCTCACCTGTGTGACCCTGGACAAATCACTTCACCTCTGCTTGCCTCAATCTTCTTAAATGTAAAATGGGGATAATAACAGCACCTACCTCTCAGGATTGTTGTGAGGAGCCAAGGGGATAATGTCTGTAAAATACTTTGTAAACTTTAAAATATAAACATTGGCTATTCTTACTCTTCTCACAGTTCAGCCACAACACTCTGTTTTTCAAGTCAACAAACATTAAGTGCCTACTATGTGCTGGGGACTCAATGCTGGGGATGCAAAGAAAGGTAAAAGTCAGCTGATGACTTGGTATTGTTGAAAAACACATTCATAGGTAAGATTGGGGCTGGTTGGGGAGATGTTTCTGAGACACCTACTGAAAAGGCTTTGGGATCCCCAGTCACCTATCCTATATTGAAATTGCTACTGTCCTCCAGAAGCCATCAGATGAGGGCAGAGCGTAGTGGGAGACACCTCTCTGGGCTCCTTCCTGAGTGCTCCGCTTCTTCTAAGGCAGCCAAAAGATCTGGGATTTGGGGGAAATCAAGTTAGCTGCCAGGGCATATCGCCAATTTACGTCTAACTTGTAATCCACTTAAAAAAAACCACCACCCAGATTTTTCTCCAGTAAACTGCAGCCTAGCCATGCCTTCCACATCTTGCACTTCCGAATATGATTTCTAAGACTTCACACTTATCTCAACTACATTTCTCCTTATTAGATTCAGCCCAGTGGTCTAGGTAATCCATTAAGAATTTTGAGAATCCAGTCTCTGCCATCTATTGTGTTTCATCTTCCTTATAGTTCCGCTTACGAAATGGATAAGTAACACAGCACCAGCCTTGGGGCTCCATAGGGCACTTCCTGAAACACCTCTCTCCAAGATGGCATCAAACCATTCATTACGCTTGAGGTGCACTCACCAAATCCAAATCCACCCCTCTTAGCTACACGAAGAGCCTAACGGTTAAACATGCTTTGATAAAACAGAACAAAACAAAGAATTCTACATGAACTATAACCACAGCATGCCCCCAGTTTACTGGTTTCTTGTAAGTCAATCCATAAGCTCAGTGATCTCCTACGCCCTCCAAGAGGTAAAGCCATGCCTGCCTTGCCAAACCGTGCTTCTCAATAGATCTTGTCAGAAAAGAAAATGAGCCAGAAAGGGCTTGGTCTGTTTCTGATGAAGCTTATCGGCTCTGCGATCATCACTTCCTTTTCTATGGCTCACTAACTATCCCTTTAGGTCAAGCTCACAGACTATGGTGTGCAGACTCCATTCTCTTCCCTCTTTTAAGAAATCAAGGTGGCATTTGTCCTTCTCTGGTCCTGTGATGCATCCTCTGTTTTCCATGATTATTCAGAGACCATTGTTGGATCAGCCAATTCTTTCAGTACCCTGAGATGGAGCTCATTTGATCCCAATGACTTAAAGTCACTGAAGACAGGAAGACAGTCTAACTATCCCCTCGTTGTCCTGGCTCTATCTCCACTCCCTTCCAACCATTTTCATGGTATTTTTCCACAGTTCAAAAAGCATTCTTCTGGGGAGAAAAGAATGGAAGCAACCAGTTGAATACTTTCACCTTCTCTCCTTTGCATCATCATCCCATTAGCCCCAATCGATGGTTCTCTTTTTGAACCCTTTCTATTCTTTTTTATCCTCATCCCCAACATAGTTGCTGATGCCCTTTCTTTTTTCTCCTTAGTATTCATGGCCAGAAGCATAAGCCCTTTCTATAGTCCTGCCACTATTGTTCAATGAAGGGAGACTACGAAAGCTAGGGAGGACTGAGAGAATTGTAGAGTATTAGAGATGGAAAAATAAAGAAATCCATGGAGAGGAACAAATGAAGACAAAGAAATCTTTGGAGTGACAGGGATGAAGACACTGAGAGATCCATGAAGAGACGATAGTAGAATCATAGAAAGGGCAGAGATGAGACAGAAAGATAGCCTTGGAGAAATAGAAGCAAAAGAATGGAGAAATACCTTGAGCAGAATAGCAGAGATGGAGAAATGGAGAAAAGTAGTCATGAAGAGACTAAGAATATGAGGAGGAGAAGGGAGGGGAGGAGGGAGTAGAGGGACAGAAAGGGAGAAAGGAAAGGAGAGAGGGAAGAGAGATAGAAGAGAGGAAAGGGATGGGAGAGGGACAGGAGAGGAGAGGAGAGGAGAGGAGAGAGAACAGGTAGAGTGAGATGGGAGAAGGGAGGGAGACAGAGTGAGAGGGAGAGAGACAAAGACAGAGACAGGTGTTTCAGTGAACTCCAAGTACAATGAGCCAACATGGTCTTAGGCTGTACCGAGAAAGGCATGTTTTCCAGGACAAGGGAGTGGAGTCCCTCTGTATTCTGCCCTGATCAGATCACTGAAATACTCTACTCAATTTTAGGCAGCACAACTTAGGGAGGGCATCAGTAAGCTAAGGATATACAAGTAGAGTCTCAGCTCCATGCCATGGGAAGATCCGTTATGCCATCCATCTCAGGCAGCCTATCCCTTCTTTAATCCATCCCCCCAACAGAGCTGAGAAGGAATAAAGTGGCTTTGTTACCCCTGGTCTTTCTCCCCAGCTGCAGCTCTGAGAGAGAGAGAGAGAGAGAGAGAGAGAGAGAGAGAGAGAGAGAGAGAGAGAGA
>NW_020953943.1:394160-400762 GCF_900497805.2 Vombatus ursinus | reverse complement strand
AGAGAGAGAGAGAGAGAGAGAGAGAGAGAGAGAGAGAGAGAGAGAGACAAGGAGAAGAAAAAGAGCAGAGACAGAAAGAGACCCAAGAGATGACAGCAAGGAAAGTCCCAGGCACAGTACAACCACCAAAGCTTACGGACCCCCAAGAAAACTATTTCGGGAGAAATAGCTGAGCAGTCCCACTTCCTTCCTTTCTCATCACCACCTGACCCCTATTTTCAACTATAGTGGAGCCAGCAGGAGTCAGACCTGAGCCAGTTGCCAAACTCTGGAGGAAGACTTTCAGTTTCCTGAGAAGTGGACTGGACTTCCCAAAGCAGAACGTGGGGGTCAGGCGGGGCGTGTTTCAGAAGGCATCTGCACTCCTATCTAGCCTGACCTCGCAGAGACACAAGCAAAGGGTGACAGAAGACCCAAGATTTGGGAGGCTGCTGTTCACACCCCAGCAGTGACAGGTGAGAGAAAGACAGTGGAGAAGAGGGCAGGAAGGACTCTGAGAGACCAACAAGTACCCTGAGAAATGGGCAGAAGCAGGGAGAGAGACTCAGAGAGATGGATAAGGAGAGAGATGGATAAGGAGAGAGATGGGCAGAGGCAGGGATCCAGTGATGGGCCAGCAGTGAGGTTCAGACGTGGCCAGGGACAGGGATTCAGAAGGGTGGACGAGGAAAGAGCTCGGAAGACACGAATTGGGGCAGGTGTCTAGAAAGATAAAGATGAACTCCAGACAGAGAAAAACCCAGAACATGGATGAGCAGAGCTGGAAATAGAGATAAGTAAAGCCCTCCCATTCAGGGCTATGCAGGATGGAGGGGGAGAGGAAGGCAGTATTAGCGGGGGCAGGAGTCTGGCTGAGGGGCTCACAGCTGTGGCTTTTCTCCTCAGCCCCAGTTTCATCTCCATCTTGCTTCCGAGTCATGCGCTGGTGGGGTGAGTATTCTACAGGTGGCTGGGGAAGGAGGGTTCTACCCCTGCCAAGACTGTGGGGCAAAAGGCTCTGCCTCCCTAAGGCATACCCCCTCCTTTCCTGGTTTCTCCCCTTCCCAGGTCTGTTCCTTCTCCTAGACCTCACCAGAGCCAGTGAAGCAGATGCTGGGGATGACCCCTTCCTGAAATGCTTCCTGGATCCAGACTACAGGGAGCTAATGGACATTGTGAGCCACGGTCTCAACCAGACGACGCGGCCCCAGCGGGTGGTGGTGGTGGGGGCCGGCATAGCCGGGCTGGTGGCAGCCAAGGTGCTGGAGGATGCTGGACACAAGGTCAGGCAAGCCAGCTCCAAGACCCCGAGCCCCTAGGCACTTTCTGAGCTTTGGGGCCCCCATCTGTCAAGTGGTGGAGGCACACTGGGGAAGCCCCAAGACCCCTTTCGGTTCTAAACTCCACATTCATTTCATGTGGGGGAGGGAAGGAAGCCACCATCATCAACCTGGTCTGCATGCAAACATCTGGAAAGAGACTCACCCATCCCAAGGCATTTCCCTGAATCTGTAGGAAAGTCCCACACAAACCTAACTGCCAACGGCCAGCGTCTGTCAGAAAGCCAGCCTCTCACTTCTGCAGACTTCGGAGGAATGAAACTCCACTCTTCCCACCTGAGGGGGAAGCACCATCCCTTTCACTAAAATCCAGACGTGAGGACAGGCTGGGGCAAAGGCTCCCATGTTGTAGGAAATCCCTTTCCTGTGGCCATGCTGTTTCCTCACCCGGCAGTCCCTAAGTCAAAATTCCTGCTTGACCATGACCCTGGATACCGCCCAAACAAGGGTCAGGGCATAGGGTGCGGGGCTGGGTAGTTGCACTAACTACCTCCACTCCCAGGTAACTCTGCTGGAGGCCAGCGACAGAATCGGGGGACGGATTCTGACATACAGAGATGAAAAGACAGGCTGGCTAGGAGAACTGGGGGCCATGAGGATACCATCCAACCACAGGTACAGAGCAGCCCCTGGTTCTGACCCTGCCTCCATCACTCAGCCCATCACTGGATCCTAACTACAGGGTCTGTGTCCCTTGATTGCCCCTCAGGATTCTCCTAAAGCTCTGTACCCGCCTAGGCCTCCCCCTGGCTCAATTCATTCAGTCTGACATGAACGCGTGGACTGAGGTGAATGGGGTAAAGCTACGGAACTTCGTGGTCGAGGCAGCGCCCGAGAAGCTGGGCTACCCCCTGCAGCCCTCTGAGCAAGGCCGGTCACCAGGGGCCATTTACCAGATGGCCCTAGATAAGGTATGCCCAGAGCCTGGGCTCAGCTCCAGGGACAGAAGGCACCTAGTTCACCTCACCCCCCATTTTACAAAGGAGGCCGAGGCCAGAGAAATGATCCGCCCAGGGCACAATGGGCCCCTGGGTTGTATTCACAGATCCTGGGGCTCTAAGCAGCCACATGGAGGAAGTGATGGCTAGCTGTTTCCCCGACCAAGCATCCCCATATCCATGACAACACAGGCCCAGCCCTCCAACCCTGTCGCCCCCCACATGCTTGCGGGAGGGGTTCCTCATCTGTACCAAGGTCCCTTCCAGCTGATGCCCATACCATGGAATGGGGCCAGGGACCTGGCCAACAGCTCCCCAAGGCCAGGTCAGGGCTGGAGGTGGGCTCCCAGGTGAGCGGTGCTGGAGAATGAGAGAGAAGGAGTCCTAGGTTTGGAAGCATTAGAGTAGGGCCCAAAACCTGGATGATCTTGAGCAAACTACTCCCCTCTGTGGGCCTCCAACGGAGGTCCCTCGGTTCTGCATTTGATAAGACAGGACCCAACCACAGAGTCTCTGGGCAAGCAGCACAGAGCAGGGCACACGTGGGACCAGGGCCCCGGAGGATGTTGTAGGAGGGTCAGAGAATGGGGCAGGGAATGTGGGATGGGGAAAGCTAGGACAGGATGGAGCACAGGGCGCCATCTTGTGTCCTTACTCTGTCTTAGGCCCTCTATGACCTCAAGCACCTGGGCTGCTCCCGGATGATAAAGAAATTTGAAAGCTACACCCTTCTGGTAAGCGGGCTTGGAGACCCCAGCCACCCAACTCCCATTCACCCTCCTTCCAGTCCCACTACCCTACTGCCCAGCCTCGGTGGCTGGCAGGGGTCTTGGCCCAGAGGGCCCCAAGGAGAATACTGCTCCCAAGCAGCTGGTGGCCAAGCACCAACTGGGAAACCCCTAGTTTCTGGGGGCTCTGTGGTAACTGGCGCTACATCCTCCATATTCCTGGAGAGGACAGGAAGGGGAAAGCAGGTGGGACACCCAGACAGAAGCCAGACAGCAGGAGCGAGGGAAGATGAGACAGATCCTGGGTTCCAGGCTCTACAGCTGCAAGGGAGGGCCTAAAATGCTAATGAGTCTAACCCCAGCCCAGCCCCAGGCCCTCATCTACATGATGAGCTGAGGCCCAGGGTGGCTGTGATTTTGCCAGAGGGGCACAGACAGGAACCAACTTCCAATATGGTTCTTTCCACTGAACCATGTAGCTGAGGGGGGAGGGGGGATAGGAGATGGGAGAGGGAAGGAAGGAGGAGGGAAAGAGGAAGGGGGGGTGGCAGACGTGCGGCAGTGTGGAGACAGCAAGATGGGAGAAAGCAGGGGCGAGGAGGGAGACAGACGCCTGCTGAGGTCCACAGATCTCGTTGCTGGAAATGGCCCCGGGAGAAGCCTATGGGAGTAGAGGGCCCCCTCACCAGAGCTCCCCGAACCCAGGTGTCATTCACAGAGAGGAAGTACAGTAAGGTAGCCCACTGACCACTAGACTCAGCACCAATAAGATCGGAGCTCCGATTCTGCCCGAGTCACTTAGCAGTTCTGTGACCCTTCCCCAGCTCACCCCGATGCCTCGGTTCCCTCAACTGTCCAATGAGGCCGGACAGCCTCGAAGCTTCTCCCAGCTGGGTCTGGGACCCTATAAACAGGCAGCCCCACAAAGCAGGGTGTGAGGACTTGGTGCTGGAAAACATCGGGGAGGGATTGGTCCAAAGCCACTGACTGCAAGGAGCAGGGCCAAGATTCAAACCCAAGGCTTAAAGGGCCCGAGGATCAGAAGCCATCCAGGCCCCGCAAGGCAGGTCACACAGGGTCAGCACAGATGTGCTTGGGCATCCCCTTTGACCCTGCCCAGGAGGCTGGGAACAGACCAGGGGCTAGCCAAGGAGGTGGCGTGAGCGCTTCAGTCCCTGCCTGCCCCCTCCCCCCAGGACTACCTCCTAGGAGAAGGGAACCTGAGTTTGGCCGCCGTCCACCTCCTGGGAGACGTGCTGGCCGAGGACGGCTTCTTTTCCCTGAACTTCGCGGAGGCCTTGCGGGCCCACAGTCACCTCAACGACAAGCTCAGGTGCATACAGGGAAGGGGCAGGGGAGGGCTGGCGACGGCCTGCTCTAGGCCCCCACCCACCAGCCTCTGCTTCTGTGCCCCAGGTACTGGCGCATCCGCAACGGCTGGGACCAGCTGCCCCGCGCCCTCCTGCTTTCCCTGAGGGGCCCGGTCCTGCTACAAGCCCCTGTGGTCCAGGTGTCCCAGAATCGGAAAGGCGCCTCCATCCTCTACCGTGACCCCCGGCAGCCCTCACGCCTGCTGTCCCTGGCCGCTGACCGCATCCTGCTGGCCACCACCGCCACAGCCCTGAGCCACATTGATTTCCAGCCACCACTCCACCCTGCCCTCCGCCGGGCACTCCGCAACACCCACTATGTTCCAGCTACCAAGATCTTCCTCAGCTTCCGGAAGCCCTTCTGGGAGGACGAGGGCATCGTGGGCGGCCACTCGGCCACTGACCGCCCAATCCGTGCTCTCTACTACCCTCAAGGCGATGGGGGGGAAGCCGGTGGCCTCCTCCTCGCATCCTACACGTGGTCAGACGCCACGGCGGCCTTCACAGGCCTGGGGGAGGACGAGACCCTGCGCCTGGTGCTGCGGGATGTCGTTGCCCTCCACGGGGAGAAGGTACGGGAGCTCTGGGACGGGCGAGGAGCCGTGATGCGCTGGGGGGAGGACCGCTACAGCCAGGGCGGCTTTGTGATGCAGACCCCGCAGCCCAGGCCTGAGCAGGAAAAGCCTTGGCACTGGGACTGGACACAGCCTGAGGGCCGCCTGCACTTTGCTGGGGAATACACGGCCTTCCCCCACGGATGGGTGGAGACAGCCATCAAGTCAGGGCTACGAGCAGCCCAGAAGATACACAGGGCTACCTAGGGGCCCTAGGGCAGGCCCCTTTATGTCCACAAGGCCCAGGAGCCTCCCTCAATCAGTAGCCCCCTGCCAGGGCTGCAGGGGGGTCAGAAGGCCCTGCCTCCACTGGGCCCCTGCTCAGCCAGGGTGGTAGAGGCGCCAGAAGGTCCTGCCTCCACTGGGCCCCTGCTCAGCCAGGGAGGCGGGGGGGGGGGGCCAAGAAGGCCCTGCCTCCACTGGGCCCCTGCTGAGCCAGGGCGGCAGGGGGGCCAAGAAGGCCCTGCCTCCACTGGGCCCTTGCTTGTCCAGGGTCAGACATGGACCCAGGAAGGCCACGTGGTCAGCTACCCACAGCCTCCAGGCAGGGGTGATCAGGAAAAGCCAATTAAAAGATCTGTAGTGTATAACCTAAATCAGACTACATGCCGTCTTGATGAGGGAAGATGGAAGGCAGGGGAAAAATATTCAGAACTCAAAATCTTATAAAAATAAATGTTGAAAACTGGAAAAAATAAATTTGTAGAAAGAGGTCTCCTGTTCCCATTCACTGTGCAGAGCTCCCATGACCCCTTCCTTCCCCGAGACCTTTCTCAAAGTGTCCTCCCTGAAGCCAGTTCCCTGGCTCCCCTCCTTGGGGTAAGAGGAAACTCCGACTGCCCACAACACAGCAAGGCCAACATGAGCATCAAAGTGACCCCGTTTAATGGGCAGAAAGAAAGTGTCCTCCCAGGATGAGAGGGCAAGACCCACCCCCATCCACACCAGGTCTGGTGAGGATGTTACCCCCAGCCTCCTCGCCCCAGGTCAGGGATCCGAGAAGAAAAGGCAGAGTTTTGGACAAGTGAGAGGGAGGGGTAAAGTGCATGTGCGGGGAGTGTGGGAGAGGCAGAGTCAGTGAGGACCACGTCAGGGTATAACACTCAGGGATCTGGCCCCGAGTCCTCAGGCAGTATCTCCAGGCTGCTGTCTGCCTGGGGAGTGGGAGAAGGACCCCCAGAAACGGAGGACGGGGCTTCAGGAGCTGGGGTGGGTGACAAGGGCAGAGGTGAGCCTGAGGGGGAGGGGCTGCCCGGCGTAGAAGCTGGGGCTGGGCTCAGACCCAGGATCTCCTGCACGTTGTGGGGCAGCTCCTGGGGGGAGAGGCAGAGGCCAGAGTGAGGGGGGAAGGGTCCACAGCATGGTTCAGAGCAGATCTTACGGGAGGGCTAAGAACAGTGGATTAAGGAAAGGCAGGAAATCAGGTGGGAAGGGATGAGGGTGAGGGCAGGGAGTGTCTTAGGTCTCACCTGACAGGCTGTCAGCTGCATATACAATGCTTGGGCCTGGGTCAGGACATCTTCCACACTCAGCTTCATAGTAAGTTCATTAATGTGCTGAGAGGAGCAGACAGGACAGTCTCAGGGAGGGGACTTCCCCAGGGGCTTTGGGGAGGAGAGAGCAGGGGCCCATG